>NW_026688139.1:349336-698673 GCF_030445035.2 Dasypus novemcinctus | reverse complement strand
TCTCCGGGCCTCAGTGCCCTGCCAGTGGGCTCTACTGGGGAATCCGTGCTCTCGCACGCGGGGGAGGGGGGATTCGGTTGCAGGGGGGCCTCCCTACACATGCCTCTTCTTCTGTCACTTTGGCTGCGGCTGAGCCTGGCACTGGGTGCGTGCATGCTCAGGAGACAGGCTTCTGCGTGTCTCTGGACAGGCCCCGTGCCAGCTGGGACCTGAGCCCCAGCGCAGGTGCACCACCTGCGCTCAGGTTCCTTGGACCGGCCCAGGTCAGCTGAGAGGGAGGAGAACATGGTCCTCACCGCGGAGGGAAGCAAAAGTGCCGACACCTGCCAGCGGGGAGAGCCGCATCCAGCAGCCCTGTGGGATCTAAGCCCCCTCTCGCCCCATCCGCTGCCTCCCTCCTCAGCCCCTCCTTTCGGGGCGCCCAGACGGCGCCCGGGGTAGGGGTGGGGGAGGGGCAGGGGCAAGCGCCAGGCCTCCCGCGCCGCCGTACTCCGCTCTCTGACGCCCGCAAAGCCGGGACCAAAGCGCAGGCGCCCCGGCCCGCTGGGCCGGCCACGCCCACCGCCGCCCTGGCGCGCAGGCGCCACTCACCCCGCCCCCCGGCAGACTCGCCCCGACCCCGCCCCTCCTGGTTGCTCTGGAGACGGTGGCCACTGGCCCGAGGTGCCCAGGCCGGGGAGAGGGAAGACGGTGGTGAGGGATTGGGGGAGGGGGCGGGGAGGCGTTTTCTGCACTCGGGAGTGGTCCCAGTGGCAGTGCCGGGACAGATGAGGCCAATAGGCATCCTGCCGAAACCCACCCGATGCACTTCGGGCAGCGCGTCCACTGCCAGGAAAACCTCCAGCGCTGGGGGAAGCGGGCTTCCAAAATGTATACACCGAATGCCACCAGGAGGCCACGGGGACGCGACGGAAGGGGTGGCCGACGTGGGTGGAGCCT
The DNA here is from genome assembly GCF_030445035.2 of Dasypus novemcinctus. Lineage (NCBI taxonomy): Eukaryota > Metazoa > Chordata > Mammalia > Cingulata > Dasypodidae > Dasypus > Dasypus novemcinctus. The sequence continues at coordinate 697,734 of NW_026688139.1, read as the reverse complement.
GCTGGGTGGGGACTGGGGCCAGGAGAGAAGCTCTGCTATGCTGTCCTGGACAGTTGTTCCCTCCCGTCTGTCTGGTGAAAAGCCAAGAGACAGAAGAAGCTCCAGGAACAAGAGAGCGGCTCCGTTGCCCAAAGTCAGAGGCAAAACTTCCACCGCTAGGGGCCACTGTAGGATAGGAATAGTTCCTTCCTCACACTTGCTGGGGGGCAGAGGGCTGAGTTCTAAGGCAGGGGGAGGGGCAGGGCCCCTTGCAGAAGGGGCTGTGGGGGAAGGGACCCCTGGGCCAGATCTGGGGCTGCTGGGAGAGCCCCCTCTCCATGCCATAGCTCCCCTGACCCAGGCCAAGGGTCTGGGTTGGGCCAGGCTGCCAGACCCGTCTGAAGAGGGGTTTCCTTGCCCACCAAAGTCCCCGAGGCCTCCTCAAGCGGGGGCCTACCTAGGGCCGGCCGGCGTTGCCCTGCAGGTCTCTCCCACGGCCATGGTCACAGACATGCTGTCTCCCATCGCCGTCACCTCCACCTTGTGTCAGGGGAACCCCGGCCTTTCCCACCGGTCACCTGCGGGCTTCGGCCTGGGCTCCCGGCCAGGCCTGCAGAGGCCTGTCTCCCGGAGAGCACAGGCCCAGAGTCTTCCCTCTCCTTGTCAAGGACCTCTCTTTCTCTGCGTTTCTTTGGTGGGACGAGAGGGGCCCCAGAGCACCCCGACGACTCTGAGCAATCAGCCTGCCCTTTCTCCTCTCGCCCACCTTTTTGGCACCGGACGAACGAACGAGCATTTCTCTCGGCTCTGGGGCCGGGGGACGCAAAACGAAACTGCTTACCTATTGGGTGGTGAGACACTTGCGTGGAAATCATTTCTGCTCACTTGAGGCAGGCACTGCGGTCAAGTGGGCTTACAGGTCCAGGTGTTCCATGGACCGGGTATATTCTAAGCGGCCATCGTGACCGTCCAAAGCGGACGTATGGGTTGTTTGGGCCTTGGCTCGAGTCGTAACCATCCGTTTTGGGGGGAAAAAAAAGTGAGAACCCATCATCTTAAGCACACTTCCCTCTGCCGGAGCACGCCACGCAACCAGGTGATGTTCCTACTGATTGCCGTTCCAAGCTACCATAGCGGCCAATGCCGCAGGGATACTGTCCAGATTTCCAAACCGAAGCAGATAGCCCTTCTCGCCGAGGCGCAGCTGCCTGGTCGATCAAGCCCCAGGCCCTGGTGCTCCTGAGGGCTGCGGGGACACCCAGGACTACGCTGCTGATGGCAGGTGGCTCCGGGCCTCAGTGCCCTGCCAGTGGGCTCTACTGGGAATCCGTGCTCTCGCACGCGGGGGAGGGGGGGATTCGGTTGCAGGGGGGCCTCCCTACACATGCCTCTTCTTCTGTCACTTTGGCTGCGGCTGAGCCTGGCACTGGGTGCGTGCATGCTCAGGAGACAGGCTTCTGCGTGTCTCTGGACAGGCCCCGTGCCAGCTGGGACCTGAGCCCCAGCGCAGGTGCACCACCTGCGCTCAGGTTCCTTGGACCGGCCCAGGTCAGCTGAGAGGGAGGAGAACATGGTCCTCACCGCGGAGGGAAGCAAAAGTGCCGACACCTGCCAGCGGGAGAGCCGCATCCAGCAGCCCTGTGGGATCTAAGCCCCCTCTCGCCCCATCCGCTGCCTCCCTCCTCAGCCCCTCCTTTCGGGGCGCCCAGACGGCGCCCGGGGTAGGGGTGGGGGAGGGGCAGGGGCAAGCGCCAGGCCTCCCGCGCCGCCGTACTCCGCTCTCTGACGCCCGCAAAGCCGGGACCAAAGCGCAGGCGCCCCGGCCCGCTGGGCCGGCCACGCCCACCGCCGCCCTGGCGCGCAGGCGCCACTCACCCCGCCCCCGGCAGACTCGCCCCGACCCCGCCCCTCCTGGTTGCTCTGGAGACGGTGGCCACTGGCCCGAGGTGCCCAGGCCGGGGAGAGGGAAGACGGTGGTGAGGGATTGGGGGAGGGGGCGGGGAGGCGTTTTCTGCACTCGGGAGTGGTCCCCAGTGGCAGTGCCGGGACAGATGAGGCCAATAGGCATCCTGCCGAAACCCACCCGATGCACTTCGGGCAGCGCGTCCACTGCCAGGAAAACCTCCAGCGCTGGGGAAGCGGGCTTCAAAATGTATACACCGAATGCCACCAGGAGGCCACGGGGACGCGACGGAAGGGGTGGCCGACGTGGGTGGAGCCTGCTGGGTGGGGACTGGGCCAGGAGAGAAGCTCTGCTATGCTGTCCTGGACAGTTGTTCCCTCCCGTCTGTCTGGTGAAAAGCCAAGAGACAGAAGAAGCTCCAGGAACAAGAGAGCGGCTCCGTTGCCCAAAGTCAGAGGCAAAACTTCCACCGCTAGGGGCCACTGTAGGATAGGAATAGTTCCTTCCTCACACTTGCTGGGGGGCAGAGGGCTGAGTTCTAAGGCAGGGGGAGGGGGCAGGGCCCCTTGCAGAAGGGGCTGTGGGGGAAGGGACCCCTGGGCCAGATCTGGGGCTGCTGGGAGAGCCCCCTCTCCATGCCATAGCTCCCCTGACCCAGGCCAAGGGTCTGGGTTGGGCCAGGCTGCCAGACCCGTCTGAAGAGGGGTTTCCTTGCCCACCAAAGTCCCCGAGGCCTCCTCAAGCGGGGGCCTACCTAGGGCCGGCCGGCGTTGCCCTGCAGGTCTCTCCCACGGCCATGGTCACAGACATGCTGTCTCCCATCGCCGTCACCTCCACCTTGTGTCAGGGGAACCCCGGCCTTTCCCACCGGTCACCTGCGGGCTTCGGCCTGGGCTCCCGGCCAGGCCTGCAGAGGCCTGTCTCCCGGAGAGCACAGGCCCAGAGTCTTCCCTCTCCCTTGTCAAGGACCTCTCTTTCTCTGCGTTTCTTTGGTGGGACGAGAGGGGCCCCAGAGCACCCCGACGACTCTGAGCAATCAGCCTGCCCTTTCTCCTCTCGCCCACCTTTTTGGCACCGGACGAACGAACGAGCATTTCTCTCGGCTCTGGGGCCGGGGGACGCAAAACGAAACTGCTTACCTATTGGGTGGTGAGACACTTGCGTGGAAATCATTTCTGCTCACTTGAGGCAGGCACTGCGGTCAAGTGGGCTTACAGGTCCAGGTGTTCCATGGACCGGGTATATTCTAAGCGGCCATCGTGACCGTCCAAAGCGGACGTATGGGTTGTTTGGGCCTTGGCTCGAGTCGTAACCATCCGTTTTGGGGGGAAAAAAAGTGAGAACCCATCATCTTAAGCACACTTCCCTCTGCCAGAGCACGCCACGCAACCAGGTGATGTTCCTACTGATTGCCGTTCCAAGCTACCATAGCGGCCAATGCCGCAGGGATACTGTCCAGATTTCCAAACCGAAGCAGATAGCCCTTCTCGCCGAGGCGCAGCTGCCTGGTCGATCAAGCCCCAGGCCCTGGTGCTCCTGAGGGCTGCGGGGACACCCAGGACTACGCTGCTGATGGCAGGTGGCTCCGGGCCTCAGTGCCCTGCCAGTGGGCTCTACTGGGGAATCCGTGCTCTCGCACGCGGGGGAGGGGGGATTCGGTTGCAGGGGGGCCTCCCTACACATGCCTCTTCTTCTGTCACTTTGGCTGCGGCTGAGCCTGGCACTGGGTGCGTGCATGCTCAGGAGACAGGCTTCTGCGTGTCTCTGGACAGGCCCCGTGCCAGCTGGGACCTGAGCCCCAGCGCAGGTGCACCACCTGCGCTCAGGTTCCTTGGACCGGCCCAGGTCAGCTGAGAGGGAGGAGAACATGGTCCTCACCGCGGAGGGAAGCAAAAGTGCCGACACCTGCCAGCGGGAGAGCCGCATCCAGCAGCCCTGTGGGATCTAAGCCCCCTCTCGCCCCATCCGCTGCCTCCCTCCTCAGCCCCTCCTTTCGGGGCGCCCAGACGGCGCCCGGGGTAGGGGTGGGGGAGGGGCAGGGGCAAGCGCCAGGCCTCCCGCGCCGCCGTACTCCGCTCTCTGACGCCCGCAAAGCCGGGACCAAAGCGCAGGCGCCCCGGCCCGCTGGGCCGGCCACGCCCACCGCCGCCCTGGCGCGCAGGCGCCACTCACCCCGCCCCCGGCAGACTCGCCCCGACCCCGCCCCTCCTGGTTGCTCTGGAGACGGTGGCCACTGGCCCGAGGTGCCCAGGCCGGGGAGAGGGAAGACGGTGGTGAGGGATTGGGGGAGGGGGCGGGGAGGCGTTTTCTGCACTCGGGAGTGGTCCCCAGTGGCAGTGCCGGGACAGATGAGGCCAATAGGCATCCTGCCGAAACCCACCCGATGCACTTCGGGCAGCGCGTCCACTGCCAGGAAAACCTCCAGCGCTGGGGGAAGCGGGCTTCCAAAATGTATACACCGAATGCCACCAGGAGGCCACGGGGACGCGACGGAAGGGGTGGCCGACGTGGGTGGAGCCTGCTGGGTGGGGACTGGGCCAGGAGAGAAGCTCTGCTATGCTGTCCTGGACAGTTGTTCCCTCCCGTCTGTCTGGTGAAAAGCCAAGAGACAGAAGAAGCTCCAGGAACAAGAGAGCGGCTCCGTTGCCCAAAGTCAGAGGCAAAACTTCCACCGCTAGGGGCCACTGTAGGATAGGAATAGTTCCTTCCTCACACTTGCTGGGGGGCAGAGGGCTGAGTTCTAAGGCAGGGGGAGGGGCAGGGCCCCTTGCAGAAGGGGCTGTGGGGGAAGGGACCCCTGGGCCAGATCTGGGGCTGCTGGGAGAGCCCCCTCTCCATGCCATAGCTCCCCTGACCCAGGCCAAGGGTCTGGGTTGGGCCAGGCTGCCAGACCCGTCTGAAGAGGGGTTTCCTTGCCCACCAAAGTCCCCGAGGCCTCCTCAAGCGGGGGCCTACCTAGGGCCGGCCGGCGTTGCCCTGCAGGTCTCTCCCACGGCCATGGTCACAGACATGCTGTCTCCCATCGCCGTCACCTCCACCTTGTGTCAGGGGAACCCCGGCCTTTCCCACCGGTCACCTGCGGGCTTCGGCCTGGGCTCCCGGCCAGGCCTGCAGAGGCCTGTCTCCCGGAGAGCACAGGCCCAGAGTCTTCCCTCTCCCTTGTCAAGGACCTCTCTTTCTCTGCGTTTCTTTGGTGGGACGAGAGGGGCCCCAGAGCACCCCGACGACTCTGAGCAATCAGCCTGCCCTTTCTCCTCTCGCCCACCTTTTTGGCACCGGACGAACGAACGAGCATTTCTCTCGGCTCTGGGGCCGGGGGACGCAAAACGAAACTGCTTACCTATTGGGTGGTGAGACACTTGCGTGGAAATCATTTCTGCTCACTTGAGGCAGGCACTGCGGTCAAGTGGGCTTACAGGTCCAGGTGTTCCATGGACCGGGTATATTCTAAGCGGCCATCGTGACCGTCCAAAGCGGACGTATGGGTTGTTTGGGCCTTGGCTCGAGTCGTAACCATCCGTTTTGGGGGGAAAAAAAGTGAGAACCCATCATTTTAAGCACACTTCCCTCTGCCGGAGCACGCCACGCAACCAGGTGATGTTCCTACTGATTGCCGTTCCAAGCTACCATAGCGGCCAATGCCGCAGGGATACTGTCCAGATTTCCAAACCGAAGCAGATAGCCCTTCTCGCCGAGGCGCAGCTGCCTGGTCGATCAAGCCCCAGGCCCTGGTGCTCCTGAGGGCTGCGGGGACACCCAGGACTACGCTGCTGATGGCAGGTGGCTCCGGGCCTCAGTGCCCTGCCAGTGGGCTCTACTGGGGAATCCGTGCTCTCGCACGCGGGGGAGGGGGGATTCGGTTGCAGGGGGGCCTCCCTACACATGCCTCTTCTTCTGTCACTTTGGCTGCGGCTGAGCCTGGCACTGGGTGCGTGCATGCTCAGGAGACAGGCTTCTGCGTGTCTCTGGACAGGCCCCGTGCCAGCTGGGACCTGAGCCCCAGCGCAGGTGCACCACCTGCGCTCAGGTTCCTTGGACCGGCCCAGGTCAGCTGAGAGGGAGGAGAACATGGTCCTCACCGCGGAGGGAAGCAAAAGTGCCGACACCTGCCAGCGGGAGAGCCGCATCCAGCAGCCCTGTGGGATCTAAGCCCCCTCTCGCCCCATCCGCTGCCTCCCTCCTCAGCCCCTCCTTTCGGGGCGCCCAGACGGCGCCCGGGGTAGGGGTGGGGGAGGGGCAGGGGCAAGCGCCAGGCCTCCCGCGCCGCCGTACTCCGCTCTCTGACGCCCGCAAAGCCGGGACCAAAGCGCAGGCGCCCCGGCCCGCTGGGCCGGCCACGCCCACCGCCGCCCTGGCGCGCAGGCGCCACTCACCCCGCCCCCGGCAGACTCGCCCCGACCCCGCCCCTCCTGGTTGCTCTGGAGACGGTGGCCACTGGCCCGAGGTGCCCAGGCCGGGGAGAGGGAAGACGGTGGTGAGGGATTGGGGGAGGGGGCGGGGAGGCGTTTTCTGCACTCGGGAGTGGTCCCCAGTGGCAGTGCCGGGACAGATGAGGCCAATAGGCATCCTGCCGAAACCCACCCGATGCACTTCGGGCAGCGCGTCCACTGCCAGGAAAACCTCCAGCGCTGGGGGAAGCGGGCTTCCAAAATGTATACACCGAATGCCACCAGGAGGCCACGGGGACGCGACGGAAGGGGTGGCCGACGTGGGTGGAGCCTGCTGGGTGGGGACTGGGCCAGGAGAGAAGCTCTGCTATGCTGTCCTGGACAGTTGTTCCCTCCCGTCTGTCTGGTGAAAAGCCAAGAGACAGAAGAAGCTCCAGGAACAAGAGAGCGGCTCCGTTGCCCAAAGTCAGAGGCAAAACTTCCACCGCTAGGGGCCACTGTAGGATAGGAATAGTTCCTTCCTCACACTTGCTGGGGGGCAGAGGGCTGAGTTCTAAGGCAGGGGGAGGGGCAGGGCCCCTTGCAGAAGGGGCTGTGGGGGAAGGGACCCCTGGGCCAGATCTGGGGCTGCTGGGAGAGCCCCCTCTCCATGCCATAGCTCCCCTGACCCAGGCCAAGGGTCTGGGTTGGGCCAGGCTGCCAGACCCGTCTGAAGAGGGGTTTCCTTGCCCACCAAAGTCCCTGAGGCCTCCTCAAGCGGGGGCCTACCTAGGGCCAGCCGGCGTTGCCCTGCAGGTCTCTCCCACGGCCATGGTCACAGACATGCTGTCTCCCATCGCCGTCACCTCCACCTTGTGTCAGGGGAACCCCGGCCTTTCCCACCGGTCACCTGCGGGCTTCGGCCTGGGCTCCCGGCCAAGCCTGCAGAGGCCTGTCTCCCGGAGAGCACAGGCCCAGAGTCTTCCCTCTCCCTTGTCAAGGACCTCTCTTTCTCTGCGTTTCTTTGGTGGGACGAGAGGGGCCCCAGAGCACCCCGACGACTCTGAGCAATCAGCCTGCCCTTTCTCCTCTCGCCCACCTTTTTGGCACCGGACGAACGAACGAGCATTTCTCTCGGCTCTGGGGCCGGGGGACGCAAAACGAAACTGCTTACCTATTGGGTGGTGAGACACTTGCGTGGAAATCATTTCTGCTCACTTGAGGCAGGCACTGCGGTCAAGTGGGCTTACAGGTCCAGGTGTTCCATGGACCGGGTATATTCTAAGCGGCCATCGTGACCGTCCAAAGCGGACGTATGGGTTGTTTGGGCCTTGGCTCGAGTCGTAACCATCCGTTTTGGGGGGAAAAAAAGTGAGAACCCATCATCTTAAGCACACTTCCCTCTGCCGGAGCACGCCACGCAACCAGGTGATGTTCCTACTGATTGCCGTTCCAAGCTACCATAGCGGCCAATGCCGCAGGGATACTGTCCAGATTTCCAAACCGAAGCAGATAGCCCTTCTCGCCGAGGCGCAGCTGCCTGGTCGATCAAGCCCCAGGCCCTGGTGCTCCTGAGGGCTGCGGGGACACCCAGGACTACGCTGCTGATGGCAGGTGGCTCCGGGCCTCAGTGCCCTGCCAGTGGGCTCTACTGGGGAATCCGTGCTCTCGCACGCGGGGGAGGGGGGATTCGGTTGCAGGGGGGCCTCCCTACACATGCCTCTTCTTCTGTCACTTTGGCTGCGGCTGAGCCTGGCACTGGGTGCGTGCATGCTCAGGAGACAGGCTTCTGCGTGTCTCTGGACAGGCCCCGTGCCAGCTGGGACCTGAGCCCCAGCGCAGGTGCACCACCTGTGCTCAGGTTCCTTGGACCGGCCCAGGTCAGCTGAGAGGGAGGAGAACATGGTCCTCACCGCGGAGGGAAGCAAAAGTGCCGACACCTGCCAGCGGGAGAGCCGCATCCAGCAGCCCTGTGGGATCTAAGCCCCCTCTCGCCCCATCCGCTGCCTCCCTCCTCAGCCCCTCCTTTCGGGGCGCCCAGACGGCGCCCGGGGTAGGGGTGGGGGAGGGGCAGGGGCAAGCGCCAGGCCTCCCGCGCCGCCGTACTCCGCTCTCTGACGCCCGCAAAGCCGGGACCAAAGCGCAGGCGCCCCGGCCCGCTGGGCCGGCCACGCCCACCGCCGCCCTGGCGCGCAGGCGCCACTCACCCCGCCCCCGGCAGACTCGCCCCGACCCCGCCCCTCCTGGTTGCTCTGGAGACGGTGGCCACTGGCCCGAGGTGCCCAGGCCGGGGAGAGGGAAGACGGTGGTGAGGGATTGGGGGAGGGGGCGGGGAGGCGTTTTCTGCACTCGGGAGTGGTCCCCAGTGGCAGTGCCGGGACAGATGAGGCCAATAGGCATCCTGCCGAAACCCACCCGATGCACTTCGGGCAGCGCGTCCACTGCCAGGAAAACCTCCAGCGCTGGGGGAAGCGGGCTTCCAAAATGTATACACCGAATGCCACCAGGAGGCCACGGGGACGCGACGGAAGGGGTGGCCGACGTGGGTGGAGCCTGCTGGGTGGGGACTGGGCCAGGAGAGAAGCTCTGCTATGCTGTCCTGGACAGTTGTTCCCTCCCGTCTGTCTGGTGAAAAGCCAAGAGACAGAAGAAGCTCCAGGAACAAGAGAGCGGCTCCGTTGCCCAAAGTCAGAGGCAAAACTTCCACCGCTAGGGGCCACTGTAGGATAGGAATAGTTCCTTCCTCACACTTGCTGGGGGGCAGAGGGCTGAGTTCTAAGGCAGGGGGAGGGGCAGGGCCCCTTGCAGAAGGGGCTGTGGGGGAAGGGACCCCTGGGCCAGATCTGGGGCTGCTGGGAGAGCCCCCTCTCCATGCCATAGCTCCCCTGACCCAGGCCAAGGGTCTGGGTTGGGCCAGGCTGCCAGACCCGTCTGAAGAGGGGTTTCCTTGCCCACCAAAGTCCCCGAGGCCTCCTCAAGTGGGGGCCTACCTAGGGCCGGCCGGCGTTGCCCTGCAGGTCTCTCCCACGGCCATGGTCACAGACATGCTGTCTCCCATTGCCGTCACCTCCACCTTGTGTCAGGGGAACCCCGGCCTTTCCCACCGGTCACCTGCGGGCTTCGGCCTGGGCTCCCGGCCAGGCCTGCAGAGGCCTGTCTCCCGGAGAGCACAGGCCCAGAGTCTTCCCTCTCCCTTGTCAAGGACCTCTCTTTCTCTGCGTTTCTTTGGTGGGACGAGAGGGGCCCCAGAGCACCCCGACGACTCTGAGCAATCAGCCTGCCCTTTCTCCTCTCGCCCACCTTTTTGGCACCGGACGAACGAACGAGCATTTCTCTCGGCTCTGGGGCCGGGGGACGCAAAACGAAACTGCTTACCTATTGGGTGGTGAGACACTTGCGTGGAAATCATTTCTGCTCACTTGAGGCAGGCACTGCGGTCAAGTGGGCTTACAGGTCCAGGTGTTCCATGGACCGGGTATATTCTAAGCGGCCATCGTGACCGTCCAAAGCGGACGTATGGGTTGTTTGGGCCTTGGCTCGAGTCGTAACCATCCGTTTTGGGGGGAAAAAAAGTGAGAACCCATCATCTTAAGCACACTTCCCTCTGCCAGAGCACGCCACGCAACCAGGTGATGTTCCTACTGATTGCCGTTCCAAGCTACCATAGCGGCCAATGCCGCAGGGATACTGTCCAGATTTCCAAACCGAAGCAGATAGCCCTTCTCGCCGAGGCGCAGCTGCCTGGTCGATCAAGCCCCAGGCCCTGGTGCTCCTGAGGGCTGCGGGGACACCCAGGACTACGCTGCTGATGGCAGGTGGCTCCGGGCCTCAGTGCCCTGCCAGTGGGCTCTACTGGGGAATCCGTGCTCTCGCACGCGGGGGAGGGGGATTCGGTTGCAGGGGGGCCTCCCTACACATGCCTCTTCTTCTGTCACTTTGGCTGCGGCTGAGCCTGGCACTGGGTGCGTGCATGCTCAGGAGACAGGCTTCTGCGTGTCTCTGGACAGGCCCCGTGCCAGCTGGGACCTGAGCCCCAGCGCAGGTGCACCACCTGCGCTCAGGTTCCTTGGACCGGCCCAGGTCAGCTGAGAGGGAGGAGAACATGGTCCTCACCGCGGAGGGAAGCAAAAGTGCCGACACCTGCCAGCGGGAGAGCCGCATCCAGCAGCCCTGTGGGATCTAAGCCCCCTCTCGCCCCATCCGCTGCCTCCCTCCTCAGCCCCTCCTTTCGGGGCGCCCAGACGGCGCCCGGGGTAGGGGTGGGGGAGGGGCAGGGGCAAGCGCCAGGCCTCCCGCGCCGCCGTACTCCGCTCTCTGACGCCCGCAAAGCCGGGACCAAAGCGCAGGCGCCCCGGCCCGCTGGGCCGGCCACGCCCACCGCCGCCCTGGCGCGCAGGCGCCACTCACCCCGCCCCCGGCAGACTCGCCCCGACCCCGCCCCTCCTGGTTGCTCTGGAGACGGTGGCCACTGGCCCGAGGTGCCCAGGCCGGGGAGAGGGAAGACGGTGGTGAGGGATTGGGGGAGGGGGCGGGGAGGCGTTTTCTGCACTCGGGAGTGGTCCCCAGTGGCAGTGCCGGGACAGATGAGGCCAATAGGCATCCTGCCGAAACCCACCCGATGCACTTCGGGCAGCGCGTCCACTGCCAGGAAAACCTCCAGCGCTGGGGGAAGCGGGCTTCCAAAATGTATACACCGAATGCCACCAGGAGGCCACGGGGACGCGACGGAAGGGGTGGCCGACGTGGGTGGAGCCTGCTGGGTGGGGACTGGGCCAGGAGAGAAGCTCTGCTATGCTGTCCTGGACAGTTGTTCCCTCCCGTCTGTCTGGTGAAAAGCCAAGAGACAGAAGAAGCTCCAGGAACAAGAGAGCGGCTCCGTTGCCCAAAGTCAGAGGCAAAACTTCCACCGCTAGGGGCCACTGTAGGATAGGAATAGTTCCTTCCTCACACTTGCTGGGGGGCAGAGGGCTGAGTTCTAAGGCAGGGGGAGGGGCAGGGCCCCTTGCAGAAGGGGCTGTGGGGGAAGGGACCCCTGGGCCAGATCTGGGGCTGCTGGGAGAGCCCCCTCTCCATGCCATAGCTCCCCTGACCCAGGCCAAGGGTCTGGGTTGGGCCAGGCTGCCAGACCCGTCTGAAGAGGGGTTTCCTTGCCCACCAAAGTCCCCGAGGCCTCCTCAAGCGGGGGCCTACCTAGGGCCGGCCGGCGTTGCCCTGCAGGTCTCTCCCACGGCCATGGTCACAGACATGCTGTCTCCCATCGCCGTCACCTCCACCTTGTGTCAGGGGAACCCCGGCCTTTCCCACCGGTGACCTGCGGGCTTCGGCCTGGGCTCCCGGCCAGGCCTGCAGAGGCCTGTCTCCCGGAGAGCACAGGCCCAGAGTCTTCCCTCTCCCTTGTCAAGGACCTCTCTTTCTCTGCGTTTCTTTGGTGGGACGAGAGGGGCCCAGGAGCACCCCGACGACTCTGAGCAATCAGCCTGCCCTTTCTCCTCTCGCCCACCTTTTTGACACCGGACGAACGAACGAGCATTTCTCTCGGCTCTGGGGCCGGGGGACGCAAAACGAAACTGCTTACCTATTGGGTGGTGAGACACTTGCGTGGAAATCATTTCTGCTCACTTGAGGCAGGCACTGCGGTCAAGTGGGCTTACAGGTCCAGGTGTTCCATGGACCGGGTATATTCTAAGCGGCCATCGTGACCGTCCAAAGCGGACGTATGGGTTGTTTGGGCCTTGGCTCGAGTCGTAACCATCCGTTTTGGGGGGAAAAAAAGTGAGAACCCATCATCTTAAGCACACTTCCCTCTGCCAGAGCACGCCACGCAACCAGGTGATGTTCCTACTGATTGCCGTTCCAAGCTACCATAGCGGCCAATGCCGCAGGGATACTGTCCAGATTTCCAAACCGAAGCAGATAGCCCTTCTCGCCGAGGCGCAGCTGCCTGGTCGATCAAGCCCCAGGCCCTGGTGCTCCTGAGGGCTGCGGGGACACCCAGGACTACGCTGCTGATGGCAGGTGGCTCCGGGCCTCAGTGCCCTGCCAGTGGGCTCTACTGGGGAATCCGTGCTCTCGCACGCGGGGGAGGGGGGATTCGGTTGCAGGGGGGCCTCCCTACACATGCCTCTTCTTCTGTCACTTTGGCTGCGGCTGAGCCTGGCACTGGGTGCGTGCATGCTCAGGAGACAGGCTTCTGCGTGTCTCTGGACAGGCCCCGTGCCAGCTGGGACCTGAGCCCCAGCGCAGGTGCACCACCTGCGCTCAGGTTCCTTGGACCGGCCCAGGTCAGCTGAGAGGGAGGAGAACATGGTCCTCACCGCGGAGGGAAGCAAAAGTGCCGACACCTGCCAGCGGGAGAGCCGCATCCAGCAGCCCTGTGGGATCTAAGCCCCCTCTCGCCCCATCCGCTGCCTCCCTCCTCAGCCCCTCCTTTCGGGGCGCCCAGACGGCGCCCGGGGTAGGGGTGGGGGAGGGGCAGGGGCAAGCGCCAGGCCTCCCGCGCCGCCGTACTCCGCTCTCTGACGCCCGCAAAGCCGGGACCAAAGCGCAGGCGCCCCGGCCCGCTGGGCCGGCCACGCCCACCGCCGCCCTGGCGCGCAGGCGCCACTCACCCCGCCCCCGGCAGACTCGCCCCGACCCCGCCCCTCCTGGTTGCTCTGGAGACGGTGGCCACTGGCCCGAGGTGCCCAGGCCGGGGAGAGGGAAGACGGTGGTGAGGGATTGGGGGAGGGGGCGGGGAGGCGTTTTCTGCACTCGGGAGTGGTCCCCAGTGGCAGTGCCGGGACAGATGAGGCCAATAGGCATCCTGCCGAAACCCACCCGATGCACTTCGGGCAGCGCGTCCACTGCCAGGAAAACCTCCAGCGCTGGGGGAAGCGGGCTTCCAAAATGTATACACCGAATGCCACCAGGAGGCCACGGGGACGCGACGGAAGGGGTGGCCGAAGTGGGTGGAGCCTGCTGGGTGGGGACTGGGCCAGGAGAGAAGCTCTGCTATGCTGTCCTGGACAGTTGTTCCCTCCCGTCTGTCTGGTGAAAAGCCAAGAGACAGAAGAAGCTCCAGGAACAAGAGAGCGGCTCCGTTGCCCAAAGTCAGAGGCAAAACTTCCACCGCTAGGGGCCACTGTAGGATAGGAATAGTTCCTTCCTCACACTTGCTGGGGGGCAGAGGGCTGAGTTCTAAGGCAGGGGGAGGGGCAGGGCCCCTTGCAGAAGGGGCTGTGGGGGAAGGGACCCCTGGGCCAGATCTGGGGCTGCTGGGAGAGCCCCCTCTCCATGCCATAGCTCCCCTGACCCAGGCCAAGGGTCTGGGTTGGGCCAGGCTGCCAGACCCGTCTGAAGAGGGGTTTCCTTGCCCACCAAAGTCCCCGAGGCCTCCTCAAGCGGGGGCCTACCTAGGGCCGGCCGGCGTTGCCCTGCAGGTCTCTCCCACGGCCATGGTCACAGACATGCTGTCTCCCATCGCCGTCACCTCCACCTTGTGTCAGGGGAACCCCGGCCTTTCCCACCGGTCACCTGCGGGCTTCGGCCTGGGCTCCCGGCCAGGCCTGCAGAGGCCTGTCTCCCGGAGAGCACAGGCCCAGAGTCTTCCCTCTCCCTTGTCAAGGACCTCTCTTTCTCTGCGTTTCTTTGGTGGGACGAGAGGGGCCCCAGAGCACCCCGACGACTCTGAGCAATCAGCCTGCCCTTTCTCCTCTCGCCCACCTTTTTGGCCCCGGACGAACGAACGAGCATTTCTCTCGGCTCTGGGGCCGGGGGACGCAAAACGAAACTGCTTACCTATTGGGTGGTGAGACACTTGCGTGGAAATCATTTCTGCTCACTTGAGGCAGGCACTGCGGTCAAGTGGGCTTACAGGTCCAGGTGTTCCATGGACCGGGTATATTCTAAGCGGCCATCGTGACCGTCCAAAGCGGACGTATGGGTTGTTTGGGCCTTGGCTCGAGTCGTAACCATCCGTTTTGGGGGGAAAAAAAGTGAGAACCCATCATCTTAAGCACACTTCCCTCTGCCAGAGCACGCCACGCAACCAGGTGATGTTCCTACTGATTGCCGTTCCAAGCTACCATAGCGGCCAATGCCGCAGGGATACTGTCCAGATTTCCAAACCGAAGCAGATAGCCCTTCTCGCCGAGGCGCAGCTGCCTGGTCGATCAAGCCCCAGGCCCTGGTGCTCCTGAGGGCTGCGGGGACACCCAGGACTACGCTGCTGATGGCAGGTGGCTCCGGGCCTCAGTGCCCTGCCAGTGGGCTCTACTGGGGAATCCGTGCTCTCGCACGCGGGGGAGGGGGGATTCGGTTGCAGGGGGGCCTCCCTACACATGCCTCTTCTTCTGTCACTTTGGCTGCGGCTGAGCCTGGCACTGGGTGCGTGCATGCTCAGGAGACAGGCTTCTGCGTGTCTCTGGACAGGCCCCGTGCCAGCTGGGACCTGAGCCCCAGCGCAGGTGCACCACCTGCGCTCAGGTTCCTTGGACCGGCCCAGGTCAGCTGAGAGGGAGGAGAACATGGTCCTCACCGCGGAGGGAAGCAAAAGTGCCGACACCTGCCAGCGGGAGAGCCGCATCCAGCAGCCCTGTGGGATCTAAGCCCCCTCTCGCCCCATCCGCTGCCTCCCTCCTCAGCCCCTCCTTTCGGGGCGCCCAGACGGCGCCCGGGGTAGGGGTGGGGGAGGGGCAGGGGCAAGCGCCAGGCCTCCCGCGCCGCCGTACTCCGCTCTCTGACGCCCGCAAAGCCGGGACCAAAGCGCAGGCGCCCCGGCCCGCTGGGCCGGCCACGCCCACCGCCGCCCTGGTGCGCAGGCGCCACTCACCCCGCCCCCGGCAGACTCGCCCCGACCCCGCCCCTCCTGGTTGCTCTGGAGACGGTGGCCACTGGCCCGAGGTGCCCAGGCCGGGGAGAGGGAAGACGGTGGTGAGGGATTGGGGGAGGGGGCGGGGAGGCGTTTTCTGCACTCGGGAGTGGTCCCCAGTGGCAGTGCCGGGACAGATGAGGCCAATAGGCATCCTGCCGAAACCCACCCGATGCACTTCGGGCAGCGCGTCCACTGCCAGGAAAACCTCCAGCGCTGGGGGAAGCGGGCTTCCAAAATGTATACACCGAATGCCACCAGGAGGCCACGGGGACGCGACGGAAGGGGTGGCCGAAGTGGGTGGAGCCTGCTGGGTGGGGACTGGGCCAGGAGAGAAGCTCTGCTATGCTGTCCTGGACAGTTGTTCCCTCCCGTCTGTCTGGTGAAAAGCCAAGAGACAGAAGAAGCTCCAGGAACAAGAGAGCGGCTCCGTTGCCCAAAGTCAGAGGCAAAACTTCCACCGCTAGGGGCCACTGTAGGATAGGAATAGTTCCTTCCTCACACTTGCTGGGGGGCAGAGGGCTGAGTTCTAAGGCAGGGGGAGGGGCAGGGCCCCTTGCAGAAGGGGCTGTGGGGGAAGGGACCCCTGGGCCAGATCTGGGGCTGCTGGGAGAGCCCCCTCTCCATGCCATAGCTCCCCTGACCCAGGCCAAGGGTCTGGGTTGGGCCAGGCTGCCAGACCCGTCTGAAGAGGGGTTTCCTTGCCCACCAAAGTCCCCGAGGCCTCCTCAAGCGGGGGCCTACCTAGGGCCGGCCGGCGTTGCCCTGCAGGTCTCTCCCACGGCCATGGTCACAGACATGCTGTCTCCCATCGCCGTCACCTCCACCTTGTGTCAGGGGAACCCCGGCCTTTCCCACCGGTCACCTGCGGGCTTCGGCCTGGGCTCCCGGCCAGGCCTGCAGAGGCCTGTCTCCCGGAGAGCACAGGCCCAGAGTCTTCCCTCTCCCTTGTCAAGGACCTCTCTTTCTCTGCGTTTCTTTGGTGGGACGAGAGGGGCCCCAGAGCACCCCGACGACTCTGAGCAATCAGCCTGCCCTTTCTCCTCTCGCCCACCTTTTTGGCACCGGACGAACGAACGAGCATTTCTCTCGGCTCTGGGGCCGGGGGACGCAAAACGAAACTGCTTACCTATTGGGTGGTGAGACACTTGCGTGGAAATCATTTCTGCTCACTTGAGGCAGGCACTGCGGTCAAGTGGGCTTACAGGTCCAGGTGTTCCATGGACCGGGTATATTCTAAGCGGCCATCGTGACCGTCCAAAGCGGACGTATGGGTTGTTTGGGCCTTGGCTCGAGTCGTAACCATCCGTTTTGGGGGGAAAAAAAGTGAGAACCCATCATCTTAAGCACACTTCCCTCTGCCAGAGCACGCCACGCAACCAGGTGATGTTCCTACTGATTGCCGTTCCAAGCTACCATAGCGGCCAATGCCGCAGGGATACTGTCCAGATTTCCAAACCGAAGCAGATAGCCCTTCTCGCCGAGGCGCAGCTGCCTGGTCGATCAAGCCCCAGGCCCTGGTGCTCCTGAGGGCTGCGGGGACACCCAGGACTACGCTGCTGATGGCAGGTGGCTCCGGGCCTCAGTGCCCTGCCAGTGGGCTCTACTGGGGAATCCGTGCTCTCGCACGCGGGGGAGGGGGGATTCGGTTGCAGGGGGGCCTCCCTACACATGCCTCTTCTTCTGTCACTTTGGCTGCGGCTGAGCCTGGCACTGGGTGCGTGCATGCTCAGGAGACAGGCTTCTGCGTGTCTCTGGACAGGCCCCGTGCCAGCTGGGACCTGAGCCCCAGCGCAGGTGCACCACCTGCGCTCAGGTTCCTTGGACCGGCCCAGGTCAGCTGAGAGGGAGGAGAACATGGTCCTCACCGCGGAGGGAAGCAAAAGTGCCGACACCTGCCAGCGGGAGAGCCGCATCCAGCAGCCCTGTGGGATCTAAGCCCCCTCTCGCCCCATCCGCTGCCTCCCTCCTCAGCCCCTCCTTTCGGGGCGCCCAGACGGCGCCCGGGGTAGGGGTGGGGGAGGGGCAGGGGCAAGCGCCAGGCCTCCCGCGCCGCCGTACTCCGCTCTCTGACGCCCGCAAAGCCGGGACCAAAGCGCAGGCGCCCCGGCCCGCTGGGCCGGCCACGCCCACCGACGCCCTGGCGCGCAGGCGCCACTCACCCCGCCCCCGGCAGACTCGCCCCGACCCCGCCCCTCCTGGTTGCTCTGGAGACGGTGGCCACTGGCCCGAGGTGCCCAGGCCGGGGAGAGGGAAGACGGTGGTGAGGGATTGGGGGAGGGGGCGGGGAGGCGTTTTCTGCACTCGGGAGTGGTCCCCAGTGGCAGTGCCGGGACAGATGAGGCCAATAGGCATCCTGCCGAAACCCACCCGATGCACTTCGGGCAGCGCGTCCACTGCCAGGAAAACCTCCAGCGCTGGGGGAAGCGGGCTTCCAAAATGTATACACCGAATGCCACCAGGAGGCCACGGGGACGCGACGGAAGGGGTGGCCGAAGTGGGTGGAGCCTGCTGGGTGGGGACTGGGCCAGGAGAGAAGCTCTGCTATGCTGTCCTGGACAGTTGTTCCCTCCCGTCTGTCTGGTGAAAAGCCAAGAGACAGAAGAAGCTCCAGGAACAAGAGAGCGGCTCCGTTGCCCAAAGTCAGAGGCAAAACTTCCACCGCTAGGGGCCACTGTAGGATAGGAATAGTTCCTTCCTCACACTTGCTGGGGGGCAGAGGGCTGAGTTCTAAGGCAGGGGGAGGGGCAGGGCCCCTTGCAGAAGGGGCTGTGGGGGAAGGGACCCCTGGGCCAGATCTGGGGCTGCTGGGAGAGCCCCCTCTCCATGCCATAGCTCCCCTGACCCAGGCCAAGGGTCTGGGTTGGGCCAGGCTGCCAGACCCGTCTGAAGAGGGGTTTCCTTGCCCACCAAAGTCCCCGAGGCCTCCTCAAGCGGGGGCCTACCTAGGGCCGGCCGGCGTTGCCCTGCAGGTCTCTCCCACGGCCATGGTCACAGACATGCTGTCTCCCATCGCCGTCACCTCCACCTTGTGTCAGGGGAACCCCGGCCTTTCCCACCGGTCACCTGCGGGCTTCGGCCTGGGCTCCCGGCCAGGCCTGCAGAGGCCTGTCTCCCGGAGAGCACAGGCCCAGAGTCTTCCCTCTCCCTTGTCAAGGACCTCTCTTTCTCTGCGTTTCTTTGGTGGGACGAGAGGGGCCCCAGAGCACCCCGACGACTCTGAGCAATCAGCCTGCCCTTTCTCCTCTCGCCCACCTTTTTGACACCGGACGAACGAACGAGCATTTCTCTCGGCTCTGGGGCCGGGGGACGCAAAACGAAACTGCTTACCTATTGGGTGGTGAGACACTTGCGTGGAAATCATTTCTGCTCACTTGAGGCAGGCACTGCGGTCAAGTGGGCTTACAGGTCCAGGTGTTCCATGGACCGGGTATATTCTAAGCGGCCATCGTGACCGTCCAAAGCGGACGTATGGGTTGTTTGGGCCTTGGCTCGAGTCGTAACCATCCGTTTTGGGGGGAAAAAAAGTGAGAACCCATCATCTTAAGCACACTTCCCTCTGCCAGAGCACGCCACGCAACCAGGTGATGTTCCTACTGATTGCCGTTCCAAGCTACCATAGCGGCCAATGCCGCAGGGATACTGTCCAGATTTCCAAACCGAAGCAGATAGCCCTTCTCGCCGAGGCGCAGCTGCCTGGTCGATCAAGCCCCAGGCCCTGGTGCTCCTGAGGGCTGCGGGGACACCCAGGACTACGCTGCTGATGGCAGGTGGCTCCGGGCCTCAGTGCCCTGCCAGTGGGCTCTACTGGGGAATCCGTGCTCTCGCACGCGGGGGAGGGGGGATTCGGTTGCAGGGGGGCCTCCCTACACATGCCTCTTCTTCTGTCACTTTGGCTGCGGCTGAGCCTGGCACTGGGTGCGTGCATGCTCAGGAGACAGGCTTCTGCGTGTCTCTGGACAGGCCCCGTGCCAGCTGGGACCTGAGCCCCAGCGCAGGTGCACCACCTGCGCTCAGGTTCCTTGGACCGGCCCAGGTCAGCTGAGAGGGAGGAGAACATGGTCCTCACCGCGGAGGGAAGCAAAAGTGCCGACACCTGCCAGCGGGAGAGCCGCATCCAGCAGCCCTGTGGGATCTAAGCCCCCTCTCGCCCCATCCGCTGCCTCCCTCCTCAGCCCCTCCTTTCGGGGCGCCCAGACGGCGCCCGGGGTAGGGGTGGGGGAGGGGCAGGGGCAAGCGCCAGGCCTCCCGCGCCGCCGTACTCCGCTCTCTGACGCCCGCAAAGCCGGGACCAAAGCGCAGGCGCCCCGGCCCGCTGGGCCGGCCACGCCCACCGCCGCCCTGGCGCGCAGGCGCCACTCACCCCGCCCCCGGCAGACTCGCCCCGACCCCGCCCCTCCTGGTTGCTCTGGAGACGGTGGCCACTGGCCCGAGGTGCCCAGGCCGGGGAGAGGGAAGACGGTGGTGAGGGATTGGGGGAGGGGGCGGGGAGGCGTTTTCTGCACTCGGGAGTGGTCCCCAGTGGCAGTGCCGGGACAGATGAGGCCAATAGGCATCCTGCCGAAACCCACCCGATGCACTTCGGGCAGCGCGTCCACTGCCAGGAAAACCTCCAGCGCTGGGGGAAGCGGGCTTCCAAAATGTATACACCGAATGCCACCAGGAGGCCACGGGGACGCGACGGAAGGGGTGGCCGACGTGGGTGGAGCCTGCTGGGTGGGGACTGGGCCAGGAGAGAAGCTCTGCTATGCTGTCCTGGACAGTTGTTCCCTCCCGTCTGTCTGGTGAAAAGCCAAGAGACAGAAGAAGCTCCAGGAACAAGAGAGCGGCTCCGTTGCCCAAAGTCAGAGGCAAAACTTCCACCGCTAGGGGCCACTGTAGGATAGGAATAGTTCCTTCCTCACACTTGCTGGGGGGCAGAGGGCTGAGTTCTAAGGCAGGGGGAGGGGCAGGGCCCCTTGCAGAAGGGGCTGTGGGGGAAGGGACCCCTGGGCCAGATCTGGGGCTGCTGGGAGAGCCCCCTCTCCATGCCATAGCTCCCCTGACCCAGGCCAAGGGTCTGGGTTGGGCCAGGCTGCCAGACCCGTCTGAAGAGGGGTTTCCTTGCCCACCAAAGTCCCCGAGGCCTCCTCAAGCGGGGGCCTACCTAGGGCCGGCCGGCGTTGCCCTGCAGGTCTCTCCCACGGCCATGGTCACAGACATGCTGTCTCCCATCGCCGTCACCTCCACCTTGTGTCAGGGGAACCCCGGCCTTTCCCACCGGTCACCTGCGGGCTTCGGCCTGGGCTCCCGGCCAGGCCTGCAGAGGCCTGTCTCCCGGAGAGCACAGGCCCAGAGTCTTCCCTCTCCCTTGTCAAGGACCTCTCTTTCTCTGCGTTTCTTTGGTGGGACGAGAGGGGCCCCAGAGCACCCCGACGACTCTGAGCAATCAGCCTGCCCTTTCTCCTCTCGCCCACCTTTTTGGCCCCGGACGAACGAACGAGCATTTCTCTCGGCTCTGGGGCCGGGGGACGCAAAACGAAACTGCTTACCTATTGGGTGGTGAGACACTTGCGTGGAAATCATTTCTGCTCACTTGAGGCAGGCACTGCGGTCAAGTGGGCTTACAGGTCCAGGTGTTCCATGGACCGGGTATATTCTAAGCGGCCATCGTGACCGTCCAAAGCGGACGTATGGGTTGTTTGGGCCTTGGCTCGAGTCGTAACCATCCGTTTTGGGGGGAAAAAAAGTGAGAACCCATCATCTTAAGCACACTTCCCTCTGCCGGAGCACGCCACGCAACCAGGTGATGTTCCTACTGATTGCCGTTCCAAGCTACCATAGCGGCCAATGCCGCAGGGATACTGTCCAGATTTCCAAACCGAAGCAGATAGCCCTTCTCGCCGAGGCGCAGCTGCCTGGTCGATCAAGCCCCAGGCCCTGGTGCTCCTGAGGGCTGCGGGGACACCCAGGACTACGCTGCTGATGGCAGGTGGCTCCGGGCCTCAGTGCCCTGCCAGTGGGCTCTACTGGGGAATCCGTGCTCTCGCACGCGGGGGAGGGGGGATTCGGTTGCAGGGGGGCCTCCCTACACATGCCTCTTCTTCTGTCACTTTGGCTGCGGCTGAGCCTGGCACTGGGTGCGTGCATGCTCAGGAGACAGGCTTCTGCGTGTCTCTGGACAGGCCCCGTGCCAGCTGGGACCTGAGCCCCAGCGCAGGTGCACCACCTGCGCTCAGGTTCCTTGGACCGACCCAGGTCAGCTGAGAGGGAGGAGAACATGGTCCTCACCGCGGAGGGAAGCAAAAGTGCCGACACCTGCCAGCGGGAGAGCCGCATCCAGCAGCCCTGTGGGATCTAAGCCCCCTCTCGCCCCATCCGCTGCCTCCCTCCTCAGCCCCTCCTTTCGGGGCGCCCAGACGGCGCCCGGGGTAGGGGTGGGGGAGGGGCAGGGGCAAGCGCCAGGCCTCCCGCGCCGCCGTACTCCGCTCTCTGACGCCCGCAAAGCCGGGACCAAGGCGCAGGCGCCCCGGCCCGCTTGGACGGCCACGCCCACCGCCGCCCTGGCGCGCAGGCGCCACTCACCCCGCCCCCGGCAGACTCGGCCCCGACCCCGCCCCTCCTGGTTGCTCTGGAGACGGTGGCCACTGGCCCGAGGTGCCCAGGCCGGGGAGAGGGAAGACGGTGGTGAGGGATTGGGGGAGGGGGCGGGGAGGCGTTTTCTGCACTCGGGAGTGGTCCCCAGTGGCAGTGCCGGGACAGATGAGGCCAATAGGCATCCTGCCGAAACCCACCCGATGCACTTCGGGCAGCGCGTCCACTGCCAGGTAAACCTCCAGCGCTGGGGGAAGCGGGCTTCCAAAATGTATACACCGAATGCCACCAGGAGGCCACGGGGACGCGACGGAAGGGGTGGCCGACGTGGGTGGAGCCTGCTGGGTGGGGACTGGGCCAGGAGAGAAGCTCTGCTATGCTGTCCTGGACAGTTGTTCCCTCCCGTCTGTCTGGTGAAAAGCCAAGAGACAGAAGAAGCTCCAGGAACAAGAGAGCGGCTCCGTTGCCCAAAGTCAGAGGCAAAAATTCCACCGCTAGGGGCCACTGTAGGATAGGAATAGTTCCTTCCTCACACTTGCTGGGGGGCAGAGGGCTGAGTTCTAAGGCAGGGGGAGGGGCAGGGCCCCTTGCAGAGGGGGCTGTGGGGGAAGGGACCCCTGGGCCAGATCTGGGGCTGCTGGGAGAGCCCCCTCTCCATGCCATAGCTCCCCTGACCCAGGCCAAGGGTCTGGGTTGGGCCAGGCTGCCAGACCCGTCTGAAGAGGGGTTTCCTTGCCCACCAAAGTCCCCGAGGCCTCCTCAAGCGGGGGCCTACCTAGGGCCGGCCGGCGTTGCCCTGCAGGTCTCTCCCACGGCCATGGTCACAGACATGCTGTCTCCCATCGCCGTCACCTCCACCTTGTGTCAGGGGAACCCCGGCCTTTCCCACCGGTGACCTGCGGGCTTCGGCCTGGGCTCCCGGCCAGGCCTGCAGAGGCCTGTCTCCCGGAGAGCACAGGCCCAGAGTCTTCCCTCTCCCTTGTCAAGGACCTCTCTTTCTCTGCGTTTCTTTGGTGGGACGAGAGGGGCCCCAGAGCACCCCGACGACTCTGAGCAATCAGCCTGCCCTTTCTCCTCTCGCCCACCTTTTTGGCACCGGACGAACGAACGAGCATTTCTCTCGGCTCTGGGGCCGGGGGACGCAAAACGAAACTGCTTACCTATTGGGTGGTGAGACACTTGCGTGGAAATCATTTCTGCTCACTTGAGGCAGGCACTGCGGTCAAGTGGGCTTACAGGTCCAGGTGTTCCATGGACCGGATATATTCTAAGCGGCCATCGTGACCGTCCAAAGCGGACGTATGGGTTGTTTGGGCCTTGGCTCGAGTCGTAACCATCCGTTTTGGGGGGAAAAAAAGTGAGAACCCATCATCTTAAGCACACTTCCCTCTGCCAGAGCACGCCACGCAACCAGGTGATGTTCCTACTGATTGCCGTTCCAAGCTACCATAGCGGCCAATGCCGCAGGGATACTGTCCAGATTTCCAAACTGAAGCAGATAGTCCTTCTCGCCGAGGCGCAGCTGCCTGGTCGATCAAGCCCCAGGCCCTGGTGCTCCTGAGGGCTGCGGGGACACCCAGGACTACGCTGCTGATGGCAGGTGGCTCCGGGCCTCAGTGCCCTGCCAGTGGGCTCTACTGGGGAATCCGTGCTCTCGCACGCGGCGGAGGGGGGATTCGGTTGCAGGGGGGCCTCCCTACACATGCCTCTTCTTCTGTCACTTTGGCTGCGGCTGAGCCTGGCACTGGGTGCGTGCATGCTCAGGAGACAGGCTTCTGCGTGTCTCTGGACAGGCCCCGTGCCAGCTGGGACCTGAGCCCCAGCGCAGGTGCACCACCTGCGCTCAGGTTCCTTGGACCGGCCCAGGTCAGCTGAGAGGGAGGAGAACATGGTCCTCACCGCGGAGGGAAGCAAAAGTGCCGACACCTGCCAGCGGGAGAGCCGCATCCAGCAGCCCTGTGGGATCTAAGCCCCCTCTCGCCCCATCCGCTGCCTCCCTCCTCAGCCCCTCCTTTCGGGGCGCCCAGACGGCGCCCGGGGTAGGGGTGGGGGAGGGGCAGGGGCAAGCGCCAGGCCTCCCGCGCCGCCGTACTCCGCTCTCTGACGCCCGCAAAGCCGGGACCAAAGCGCAGGCGCCCCGGCCCGCTGGGCCGGCCACGCCCACCGCCGCCCTGGCGCGCAGGCGCCACTCACCCCGCCCCCGGCAGACTCGCCGTGACCCCGCCCCTCCTGGTTGCTCTGGAGACGGTGGCCACTGGCGCGAGGTGCCCAAGTCCGGGAGAGGGAAGACGGTGGTGAGGGATTGGGGGAGGGGGCGGGGAGGCGTTTTCTGCACTCGGGAGTGGTCCCCAGTGGCAGTGCCGGGACAGATGAGGCCAATAGGCATCCTGCCGAAACCCACCCGATGCACTTCGGGCAGCGCGTCCACTGCCAGGAAAACCTCCAGCGCTGGGGGAAGCGGGCTTCCAAAATGTATACACCGAATGCCACCAGGAGGCCACGGGGACGCGACGGAAGGGGTGGCCGACGTGGGTGGAGCCTGCTGGGTGGGGACTGGGCCAGGAGAGAAGCTCTGCTATGCTGTCCTGGACAGTTGTTCCCTCCCGTCTGTCTGGTGAAAAGCCAAGAGACAGAAGAAGCTCCAGGAACAAGAGAGCGGCTCCGTTGCCCAAAGTCAGAGGCAAAACTTCCACCGCTAGGGGCCACTGTAGGATAGGAATAGTTCCTTCCTCACACTTGCTGGGGGGCAGAGGGCTGAGTTCTAAGGCAGGGGGAGGGGCAGGGCCCCTTGCAGAAGGGGCTGTGGGGGAAGGGACCCCTGGGCCAGATCTGGGGCTGCTGGGAGAGCCCCCTCTCCATGCCATAGCTCCCCTGACCCAGGCCAAGGGTCTGGGTTGGGCCAGGCTGCCAGACCCGTCTGAAGAGGGGTTTCCTTGCCCACCAAAGTCCCCGAGGCCTCCTCAAGCGGGGGCCTACCTAGGGCCGGCCGGCGTTGCCCTGCAGGTCTCTCCCACGGCCATGGTCACAGACATGCTGTCTCCCATCGCCGTCACGTCTCCTTATGTGAGGGCAAACCCGGCCTTTCCCACCGGTGGCCTGGGGCCTTCGGCCTTTGCTCCCAGAATGGCCTGCAGAGGCCTGTCTCCCGGAGAGGACAGGCCTAGTGTCTTTTTTTTCCTTCAATCTGTTTATATGGTGTATTACATTGATTGATTTTCTTATGTTGAACCATCCTTGCATACCTTAAATCAATCCCATTTGGTCGTGGTGTATAATTTGTTTAATGTGTTGTTGAATACGATTAGGAAGTATTTTGTTAAGTGTTTTGCATCTAGGTTCATTCGAGAAATTGTTCTGTAATTTTCCTTTCTTGTTTTGTCTTTGTTTGGCTTTGGTACTAGGGTAATGTTTGCGTTAAAGAAGGAGTTAGGCAATCTTCTTTCTGATTCAATTTTTTGGAAGTGTTTCGGCAGGATTGGTGTTAGTTCTTTCTGGAATGTTTTGTAGAATTCACGTGTTAAGCTCTCTGGGCCTGGGCTCTTCTTCGTTGGGAGATTTTTAATGACTGATTCTGTCTCTTTACTTGTGAGTGGTTTGTTGAGATCACCGATTTCTTCTTTCATCAATATAGCCTCCTTATGTGTTTCTAGGAATTTGTCCATTTCTTCTGAATTGTCATTTTTTTGGAATGTAGTTTTTCAAAGTATCTTCTTATGATAGTCTTTATTTCTGTGGGGTCGGTGGTGATATCTCCTTTCTCATTTCTTATTTTGTGTATTTGCATCTTCTCTCATTTTTTCTTTGCTGGTCTCACTAAAGGTTTGTCAATTTTATTGGTCTTCTCAAAAAACCAGCTCTTGGTCTTGTTTATCTTTTCAAGTGCTTTCTTATTTTCTATTTCATTTAGTTCTACTGTTATCTTTGTTATTTCCTTCCTTCTTCTTCTTGTGGGATTACTTTGCTGTTTTTTTTCCTAATTCCTCCAAATGTGCAGTTAGTTCTTCAATTTTTGCTCTTTCTTCTTTTTCAATGCATGAATTTATGGCTATAAAGTTCCCTCTCAGTACTGCTTTTGCTGCATCACATAAATTTTCGTATGTTGTGTTATTATCATTTGTTTCAAAGTAGTCATTGATTTCTTTTGAGATTTCCTCTTTGACCCCCTGGTTTTCTAAGAGTGTGCTATTTAATTTCCATATCTTTTTGTGAAATCTGGGCCTCTGGCCCTTGCAGATTTCCAACTTCACTCCACTGTGGTCAGAGATATTATTTTGTATGATTTTGATCTTTCTGAATTCATTAAGCCTTTCTCTGTGGCCTAGCATATGGTCTATGTTGGAGAATGATAAATGTGCACTTGAGAAAAATGTATATCCTGCTGTGTTTGGGTGTAATGATCTGTATATGTCTACTAGATCCAGCTCCTCTAATATACTATTCAAATACTTCATTTCTTTAGTGATTCTCTTTTGAGATGTTCTCTCCAGAGTTGGTAGTGGTGTATTAAAACCCCCCACTATAATTGTAGATGCATCTGTTCTTTCACTTAGTTTTTCCAGCATTTGCCTCACATATTTAGAGGCACCCTTGTTAGGAGCAAAAATATTTATGATTGTTCGTTCTTCTTTACAGATTGTCCCTTTCACTAATATATAATGTCCTTCTTTGTCTCTCACAACTGTTTCACATTTAAAGCCTATTTTGTCTGATATTATATAGCTCCTCCTACCCTTTTTTGGTTATTGTTTGCTTGTAAGATTGTTTTCCAACCATTCACTTTCATTCTCCACGAGTCTCTGGGTTTAAGATGTATCTCTTGTAGACTGCATATAAATGGGTCATATTTCCTTATCCAATGTCCCAGTCTGAATCTTTTGATAGGTGAGTTTAATCCGTTGACATTCAGTGTTATTACTTTCAAGAAATTATTTATGTTAGCCATATTTTGATTGGACTTGTGTTTGTCATATTTTATTTGTGTTTTTCTTCTCTTGTTGTCTTTTTTGTTGCTCTTACACTCTCCTCCAACTCTTCCTGTCCTGTTTTTCCTTTCTTCCTGCAGAACTCCCTTTGGAATTTCTTGAAGGGGAGGTTTCTTGTTGGCATACTCTTTCACTTTCTGTTTATCTGTGAATATTTTGACCTCTCCCTCATTTTTGAATTCTAGTTTAGCTGGATAGAGTATTCTTGTTTGGAAATTTTTTTCTTTTAGTGTCCCAGCCAGCAGGACGATCAACAGGAGCTCCAGATCCTAGGAGGGAATGAATGGTATGGGACAAGAGAGACACAAGGAACGACAGCAAGACAGTATTCTGATCAAGCTGCAAAACTTTATTGAGGGGACTGAGCATATATACTCTAGGGAGGAGGGGGTTGGGTAAGGATAGGTGGCGGTCTGGGATTGGCTGCTGCTGTTGCTAGGGCGGGAGGCAGATTTGAGGTAAGAACTTTTGGCGGGAACTGGTTGTGTAAAGAAGGGGGGAGGGTGACCTAAGTTATTGTTGTATCAGCTTGGGCAGCCATGTTACCAGCATTGCTGAAAGGTAGATTCTATGCATGCTGCCTTAATCGCCCACAACATCTCCTCCCTTTGTTTTTCAAAAGGATGGAGGAAGAATGCTCATCGAGCACTCTTTTGGCATTAACCTGCTGGGGGAAGTAGAGGCCTCATTCCCCATGTTGTTTGTGACTCTGTTTTTCTGGGGAGGGGAATTTGGGGTAGGATGCGTGGAGAGTGAACCCTTATTTGCACAGAGTGAACCCCTATGCTAATGAGGCATGCTTCTCAAGGAGCTCGAAAATGGCCTTTAATTGTTTTGACCCTCCTTTGCAGTGCTTTGCCTCGCACCCAGTGGTACCAATCAAAGCATAGTTTCGAGTTATATGCTGTTCCTGTAGGAGAGGGCTCTTCACCCGTGAAGGTGGGCAGCAGTTAGTTAGTTTAGAGATATACCTTGATCAGCGAGGTGAAGCCGGTGATAGTGCACTTGAATAGGCCTGCTAAGAGCGGAATCAATTTCGTCTTTTACTAGTTGTATAATTCTTTTTATGGCCCAAGGTGCAAAGGATATTACAAGGAGTATGGTTATTAAGGGACCTAATATGGGGAGAATGTAAGGAAGGATTCCGTTGAATCCCCAGGAGGCACCTCCTTGGGCTTCTCGCTCACATTTGCGGTTAGCAATTCCTTCCCTAAGTTTGGACATGGAATCTTTGACTAAGCCAGAATGGTCAGTAAAAGCAACATTCCTCACCTAGTGTGGCACAAAGTCCTCCTTCCTTAAGGAGAAGTAGATCTAGGCCTCTCCTGTTTTGGAGAACAACTTCTGATAAGGATGTAAGGGATTTTTCGAGATGGGTGATGGAGTTTTCAATGCGTGCTAAATCTTCATCTATAGCAGCTCTCAGGTGGGACAAACCTTGCTTTTGGAGAACGACAGTGGCGGTTCCAGTACCTAGGCCAGCAATACCTAAAAGAGAGGCAATAGTGACAGCCATAACAAGTTGTCTTTTGTTCCTTGATATGGTTGGAGGTTGTGCATCCCAGTATTGATAAAGGTCTTCTCCTCTACGGAAGATGACGCAGGGCAGCACAGCTATTAAGAGGCACACTTCTTTAGTCTTGTTGAGGGCTTTTGCTGATACACAAGGAGTAAGCCCTGTGGAAGAGCATAGCCATTTTACCCTTGTTGGGGGAATGTAGAATTTACCTGTTGGTGGAGAGGATGACTGTGCACAGACCTTATTAAAGGAGGAGGGGATAGTACCAATGCAATGTCCGGAGTAAATAACAGATTGCATGGTGAGGCCTATTTTTGTTGTATTCCAAGAGCATTGGGGAGGATTATCATCGTTTGAAGTATTAAATGAGGTATTAAGGGCGACAGCGTCATAAAAAGGGGGGTTGGCAGAAAAACATAACCAACAACTATGGGTAAAGTTAGGCTGGGCGGAGTTTAGGGAGAGAAAGGCAGCTTGGAGCACTGACCAGAATGGGTTATAAGTTGGTTTAGGGGGAAATGGACTTGGCCCAGTGGTTAGGGTGTCCGTCTACCACATGGGAGGTCCGCGGTTCAAACCCTGGGCCTCCTTGACCCTTGTGGAGCTGGCCCATGCACAGTCCTGATGCACGCAAGGAGTGCCCTGCCACGCAGTGGTGTCCCCCACGTAGGGGAGCCCCACGCGCAAGGAGTGCGCCCCATAAGGAGAGCCGCCCAGTGCGAAAGAAAGTGCAACCTGCCCAGGAATGGCGCCGCCCACACTTCCCATGCCTCTGATGACAACAGAAGCGGACAAAAGAAACAAGATACAGCAAATAGACAAAGAGAACAAACAACTGGGGGAAGGGGGGAATTAAATAAATAAATAAATCTTTAAAAAAAAAAAGTTGGTTTAGGCTCCATGGAAGTTTTTGAGGGCAACAGTGTTAGGCTGGTAGCAAAGGAAGAATGGGTTGAAATGATTTGATTGGTGGGTTTGTGAGGAGGGGTAGTTGCGATTTGAGGGGATGGGGGTGAAGCTTGGCAAGGAGGGGGAGCGAGCACTATATTTGACCCAATGGCGATTGATGGTTGCCATACTGCTTCCTTTTTTATCATGATAAGACTCCCTGGGTTAGTCCCTGATACATAGAGCCTGATACCCCAGGTTTGACCAATTGTCCAAGCAAGGTTATTGGGGAGCTGTACAGTGATATTTAATCCTATGCAGGTCCCTGGGGTAGTGCGGCCGAGCCCATCAGTGGAAGAAGGTTTGCAGCGAAGGGGAGTTCCGTGTTAGGGTAAGATATTGATCGGTGGTACTAGGTTTCCAATCAGTGGCTAATGTTTCACACCCCCAGTATGCACAATAGTATTGATTGGGGGCGTTGCAATAGGTTTTTCCAGGATTTGAGGCTGAGCACATGTAGACCTGGCTGAGGTTAAGATTTTGGCGTACACCAGCACGGCCTCCTCTACGGGAACTACTGGAGCCGCTATTGGCATTGGGGAAAGTGCCAGGGAGAAACAGGGTAGTGACATTAAAGATAAAGGAAGGTGCCCCCGCGGTAATGGTGGAATTTACAATTTTTGAATCTTCCCATCGTATTAGGGACCAATTCCAAGGCTGGTGGGGGTTAGTTTCAAGGGAAGTGGTGCTTAGGTTATTGAACACACTTTGCAGGAAAAAATGTAGGGCGACAGCCTTAAATGGCAGTGGGCTTAATAAGGCCATGTTACCAAGGGCTGTAGGTGTTTAAGGAAGGCAAGCTAGCAGGGTGAAGCACCCTACAATGCACAAATACGTTACGGCAAGAAGGGTTTTTTCTAGCAGGTTCCAATCTTTTGGGGCAATGGTTGCTAATCCGGCTGCGAACAGCAATGCCAAAAAGCCAATTGGCAGGAGCCAATAGTTATTGTGGCAATAATTCATGTGGCTTTAGTGATGGAGCAAACCTGTACGCTGAGCTTCTTTAAGTTGCAGGCTGTATGTGGATTCTCTGCGTGGAACTTGAAATCCAATGAGGTTTCTCCGTGCAGGTTACAGCAAGGTTGGCGGTTTTTTGTTGGCGACGTGCTGGAAGAGAAAAAAAAATTTCTTTTCTCAGGGAGGGATTTGTTCCCTGGAAAGGTTGTTGTTAAAGGGGAGAGGGTTTTTTTCCAATAGTGGAGGATTAACATGTCTTATTAATCTTTCAGGAAGCCAGAGAGGGCCTTCTTTTTCTTGGTCATATATGCAAGCAGAGCCTCACCCCCAGATGATAATGGGGTTGGGCCCATTCCATTTCGATGTTGAGGGGTTGCGCCACATAACGGTGGCTTGTCGCATTTGTGTTTTGGGATGCCAGTGCCTATCGGCTGCAGAGTGCCCTTCTTGATCCAGAGTTAGGAAGTTGAGGACAAAGAGAGCATGATGTAAAAGATCTCGGGGGCATTGTTTTGTGAGATCGAGAGTGCTATCAGCTAGACGGCACAAGGCATTTTTTAGGGTGCGATGTGCTCATTCTACTATTCCTTGGCCCTGAGGGTTGTATGGTATTATGTACGATTTGTAATTTTTGACAGAAGGTTTGAAAAATTTTTCCAGTGTATCCAGGTCCATTGTCTGTTTTAATGAGCTGAGGCTGGCCTAGAATATTGAAACAATGTAGTAAATGAGAGATAACGTGTTTTGAAGCTTCTCCTGATTGTAGGCTAGCTAAAATAAATCCACTGTATGTGTCAACGCAAACATGAATATATTTGAGTTGCCCAAAACTGGCAAAATGGGTGATATCCATTTGCCAGATTTCGTTTGGGATAAGTCCTCTTGGGTTGACTCCTAGGTGAGGGCCTGGCAATTGGGTTACACAATTTTTGTAGGTTTTAACTATTTCCCTTGCTTGTTCTCTAGTAATATTGAATTTTAGTTGGAGAGTGTTTGCATTTAGGTGATGTTGTGCATGGGCTTGGGAAGCTAAGGTAAAAGAGTTGCAAAGATTGGGACATATTAGCTGAGTGGCAGCGTCTGCTAATGCATTGCCTTCTGCAAGAGGGCCTGGTAGACTTTGGTGGGCACAGAGATGCCCTATGAAGAAGGGGTGCTGTCGTTTGAGAATTAGTTTTTGCAGCTGTGAGAATAAGGGGACTGCAGTGGAGGAGGGCTTGATAAATGGAGTGGTTTCTAATAGCGGTATAGACTGGGCTATATATGCACTATCAGTGTATAAATTAAAAGGTTGGTTTTGAAGGTGGGAAAAAACTTGCAGGACTGCGTAGAGCTCGACAAGTTGGGCTGAAGTATAGGGAGAATGCACGGAAAAGGCTTGACCCTGAATGACGTAAGCTGCAGTCCCATTAGCTGATCCATCAGTAAAGACTAAGGTGGCCGAGTCTATGGGTTTTGTTTTAGTGACTTTAGGGAAGGTGAATTGATGGATTTTGGCGAACTGAATTAATGGATCACCAGGGTAGTAGTTATCAATATTGCCTGGAAATGAAAAGCATGCAATAGCCCATTCATTGTTGGTTTGGGAGAGCCAATGGATTTGATCCTGAGTGTATGGAACGATAAGGGAATCGGGGTCTTTTCCAAACAATTGGCTTGATCGGGCAATAGACTAGCTTGACTGGTTGGGGTATTTGGCCTACTTTCGTTGGGGTTTTTGTTAAGGGGGCTTTCAGGCATATTAATTATTACTGAGCTGCATGCTGAAGTGGGACGAGAGTGCTCCTTCAAAGCTTCCTTTCCCTTTTTGCAAAGTTCTTGAATGTCTGGAGCAGAAAAATGGACTTTTATGGTTTCAGAAATAAGACTCCAGTAAGAAAAGGCAGTAACTGGGACTTTTTCTGGCCCAAAAGTTTTGTAATAGTCTTGTAGGCAGTCTCCGACCCTTTTCCAACACTTATGATCTATGGTACCTTCTAGAGGGAGCCAAGGGCAGGTTTTTAACAAAAATTCAAAAAAGCATGTGAGATCCTGCGACGGTTTGCTCGGTCGGTAGAGGTGGGGTCTGGCTGTGGACGAGGGGTCGGTCCAGCTCTGGAAGAGGGGTCGGTCCCGCTTGGGATGAGGGGTCGGTCCCACTTGGGACGAGGGGTCGGTCCGGCAGCAGACGATGGATCGGTCTCACAAGGGGTTGCACGGTTCGGCTGATGGGGTCGCCCGGCGAAGCCGGCGACGAAGGGGTCGCCCGGAGAAGCAGGCGACGAAGGGGTCGCCTGGAGAAGCAGGCGACGAACTGGGGACAAGGGAGGCCAGGCCCTTGTCGGGGGCTCTCAGGACTGGAGGGCGCACGGCAGAAAAACTACCGCGGAGACAAGGTAAACACGCAAGTCCACTTTACTGAGGGAGAGGCAACAGTCCCATAGGGGCTGGGGAAGGCTGACTGGTCGAAGCCATGCCCTGTTCTGATTGGTTGCCGGTGAAAGGTCAGTGGGCGGTACTGGATGGGGGAGGGGTGGTGGTTAGGGATTGGCTGTTGCTGTTGCTGGGGGAAGGGGCAGGGTTTAGGGACCGGTGGCCACCGCCGCTGGGGTGGAGGGCAGACTTGAGTTTCCCGCCCACACCTGGCTGTTGCCGCCGCCAGGGGGAGGGAAAAGGGCAGACTGGATTTTTCCGCCCACACCTGGCTGTTGCTGCTGTCGTGGGAGGGGAAAAGGGCAGACTGGATTTCTCCACCCACGCCTGGCTGTTGCTGCTGTCGGGGGAGGGGAAAAGTTCAGACTGGAATTTTCTGCCCTGCGCCTGCGCAGGGAGAGGGAAGAAGAAGGGTGCCGCCCCACAAGGCATCGGGTGGCGCCATCTGGGAGAAGGGGCAGCCGCGGAAGCATGGCTGCCAAGAAGGGGAGACCCGAGGGCACTCTGCGCCCATGCCGAGCTTCATTCAGGGGTGGCGGTGAGTCTGACCAGCCACCCTATTATGGGGGCAGCGGCTTGGCCTGCCACGGCTGCTCCCCCGCCAGGCCAGCAAACCACACTTCAGCCCGAGGGGTGACCACAAGATCCTTTTTCTTAACTCTAGTTCCTCATGCCTTGAGTGCCTCTTTCAATTGTTTCATATATAAACTATATATGGGAAGTTCCTTGTCCCATGGTGGGGGAGGGGGAGCCTACCTTTTCACTTTTTTCTTTTTTTTCTTTCTTTCTTCTTTTTGCTGACACTGGGTGATTTTTCAATGGATCTGTCTCACGAGCAAGTCCCCCGTGGCGATCTCGGGTGATGGATCTGTCTCACGAGCGAGTTCCCTCATGGCGATCCCGGGTGCGGTGAGTGAGAGCGCTCTCTTCTTTAGTGCAGTGTTCTATCCCTCAGAGGTTTTGGGCCCCATGTTGGGCGCCAGTTTGTCCCGGCCAGTGGGACGATCAATGGGAGCTCCGGATCCTAGGAGGATAAGAATGGTATGGGACAAGAGAGACACAAGGAATGACAGCAAGACAGTATTGTGATCAAGCTGCAAAACTTTATTGAGGGGACTGAGCATATATACTCTAGGGAGAAGGGGGGGTGGGTAAGGATAGGTGGCAGTCTGGGATTGGCCGCTGCTGTTGCTAGGGCAAGAGGCAGATTTGAGGTAAGAACTTTTGGCGGGAACTGGTTGTGTAAAGAAGGGGGGAGGGTGACCTAAGCTATTGTTGTATCAGTTCGGGCGGCCATGTTACCAGCATTGCTGAAAGGTAGATTCTATGCATGCTGCCTTAATCGCCCACAACATTTTAGTACCTTGACTATATCATACCACTGCCTTCTTGCCTCCATGGTTTCAGGTGAGAAATCAGCACTTAATCTTATGGAGCTTCCCTTGTATGTGATGGTTTTCTTTTCTCTTGCTGCTTTTAGAATTTTCTCTTTGTTTTGGGCATTGGATAATTTGACAAGTATATGTCTTGGGGTGGGCCTGTTGGGGTTTATGATGTTTGCGGTGCACTGTGCTTCTTGGATATGTACATCCATCTCTTTCAGTAGATTTGGGAAGTTTTCAGCCATTATTTCCTGCAACACTCCTTCTGACCCCTTTCCTTTCTCTTCTCCTTCTGGGATGCCTATAATACGTATGTTTGTGTGTTTTTCAATGTCATTCAGGTCCCTAAATCCTAGCTGGATTTTTTCTATCTTTTTATCGACCCCTTCTACTATCTGTTTGATTTCTGATGTACTGTCTTCCACATCACTAATTCTCTGCTCTGCCTCTTCTAATATGCTGTTATTTGCTGCAAGTGTATTTTTGATTTCTTGAACTGTGGTGTTCATTCCCATCATATCTGTTATCTTTTTGCATATGTCTGCAATTTCCCCTCCAAGTGTTGTCTTCATATTGTTAACCTCTTCATTAAATTTGTCTGTGATATGTGTTCTGAGATCTTTAATTACTTGTGTGAAGTTCTGCTCCCCTTCCTGGTTTTTAGTTTGTTCATTGGATTCAGCCATGTTTTCCTGATTACTGGTTTGGTTTGTAGATTTTTGTTGCTGTCTGGTCATCATTTTATCTTCACGGGTTTAATCACTTCCTTAACTTCTTTGTCTAGTCCTGGGGATTAATTAGGTCTTGTTTTTGCATAAGTGTATATCTTCTCTTTGTCACTTTGTTCTTCTTATTCTAATTTCTTATTGCTGGCTGAGTTCACTTTAGGAAACTATTAGGGCCAGGAAAAGGCAATTGTGTAAGCAAGGAAATTGTGTAAAGTAGTATTGGTAATAAATGTTAACAGAGCAACAATATGATATCTGGGAGGATGGATATTAGATTCATGTAAGTTGTGTAGAGTTATAGCAGTAGGTAAAGTATCTATAATGAGGTAGTCGACTGAACATGGGAGGAATATGGTATGAATTAAAAACCTAGTGTTTTCATGAGAGAGGGAAAGAGAAAAGAAAGGCAGTAGTTTCAAGAGTGGATAAAAGAGAGAAAATAAAACAAAGGTACTAGAAATTAAGAGTTAGACAATTTGGGGATCAAAGAAAGGGAGGTGGAATATAGGAGAGACAGTAGATGATGGATAATATCAAGATGCAGGGGAAAGGGGATAGTGTAGTTAACCAAAATCAATTCACACAGAAATGAGGCAACAGAGGATGAGGAAACCCAGCAAAAGTGAGGTGTTTCCTGCAGCACCTATTTTACACTTAAGATAAAATAAAATAAGAAGAAAATGAGGGACAAGAGAGAAAAAAAAGAGAAGAAAGAAAGAATAAGGGGGTGGGTAAAGGGAGGGGAACAAGTAAGGAAAAGAAAAAAAGATATAGAACAACCACAACAGCAACAACAAAAACTCCCCTAAATAACTAAAAAAAAAAAGACTTTGGGGGATACGATGGGAGAAAATACTAGGAGATAATGCAATGTTAGCAATCAGGACAATAAAAAATAAAATAAAAATAAACTAAACAAAACAAAACAAAAACAAAAAAGAAAAACGCAAATGTTGAGGGCTAGGACATTCAAGGACCTCTGATGGACCTCAGGGCGTGATGGATTCAGGGATGGAAAATCTGTGATATTGCAGACTCAAGAGGTGTGAGTCTCTGGGGTCTGGGCCACCAGGGTTTAGGGGATTCAGACCTGGCAACCTCAAATCTGGTTAACAGGGAGCCTGGGAGCACCGCAGTGCAACACAGCCTTCAGGGATCCCAGCAGCTGGGATAGGACCAGCCAGCCCTATGGGGGAGGTCACATCCACAAACTCTGACCTATGTGTCAGAACCCCACAATTCACCCTCTCACTTGGGTCTCTTCTGTGGCTGTATCACCAATTCAACTTCAGGACACCTCCCACCCTGTAAGCCCTCGAAATGGCCACCTGGGGGCGCCTCTACACTACAGCCAATTTAATGATGCTGCAGATCAGTAGCCAGGCCCAGGGGGCGGGGCTCCAGCCAGAAACACTGATATCAGAGTCCAAAACCGAAATTCCCACACTTCACAAAATATTCCCCTAATCGGCTTCCAGACGTCTCCCACCCTGCCAGTCCCTGAAACAGCCTCCTGGTGATGTCTCTTTATTGTGAGCAATTTAAGCCACTTCAGACTGGCCTTGGGGGCGGGGCTCTAGCCAGAAGTGCTATTATTTGTGTCTGCAATCAAAAATCCCTGCCTCACAATAAAACTCCTGTCTGTCTCCCCAAATCGGTCTTCGAAGGCCTCCTGCCCTGTTAGCTCCCAATAGCGCACTCAGGGCTTATGAATTCCCCAGTACCACAGAGCCTCCAGGAATCACCACTGCAGCACCAGTGCCACAGCTCCACCCACCCCAGGAGGGAGTGTCCCACATGCAGTCCCCACCTCCATGTAATAGAGCCTCAATTTTATCTTATATATGAATTTTCTCTGTTACCTCCCCACCAAATCAATGTCCAGACATCTCCTGCCCTGCAAAATCCTGAAACAGCCTGGTCCCGAAGAATTTCCAATGCTGCCCAGCTGCTTCTTTGCAGGAGAGATTGTCAGGTGCACTCACTCAGCCACCATCTTGCCCCACTCCCCATTTACATATTGATGCTCCACAAGGTTCAATCTTCTCACTTTCCTTCTCATTCACCGTAGTCTATTCAATGACCACATCCAAACCTACTGTTTCAAGGAGGAGGCCAAGGACTCTTAACTTTTCATATCTAGCCCAGTTCTCTCTCCTAAGTCCCACATGTGAATTTCTCACTTGTCTTTCATAAATCTCTCAAACTAAGGCTGTTACTCCACAGGTCTAAACCATTTTCTTTTTCAGTATGAATGTCACCACCTCCTGCCCAATTCTCTAAGCCAGAAACCAGATGATTTCCTTTATATTTCCCACTCTATCATTCTGAAATAATATTAGTCTGAAGATGTGTCAATACTATTTCCTAAATATATCTTCTCAATTCCACACCACATCCTCATTTCTCACTGTAGACTTAGTCCATTATTTCATCACTGATAGCCTGGATTATTGTCACAAGCCTCCAAATATTTTCTCTGCTTCTGGTCCATCCTCCTTCAAATTTATCTTCTACACTGCAGCTAGGACAGGTATAAAATTCAAAATATTTCTTATCTAAAACTATTCAATTATTTATATAGTTTGCATAATAAAATTCAAATCCAGCATTTTAGAACAGAAATCTCCAAACTAGACATTATCCACCTCTACAACTCATCTGTGAATCCCCCAACAGAATTATCTTACACTAAAGGTCAGCATATTCTAAACAGTGTTCCAAGGAACACTTCTTTCAGATATTAATAAAATTCTGGTCTAATAAGTTTGTGAACATGGGGAAATGAACTTAAACACAGTGATGGGCAGAGAGTGTAAACTATAATGTAAACTGTAATATACTTTAGCAGCAATGTTCCAAAATGTGCTCATCAATTGTAATAAATGTACCACACTAATGGAGGATGTTGTTAATGTGGGAAAATGTGGAAAGGGTTCGGAGTGGGACATATCAGAATACCCTCTATATTTTTTGTAACATTTATGTGGTCTAAGTATCTTTTTTTAAAATTTAAAAGTATATTTAAAAAAATAAACACAGTAATGGGCATTGAGGATATCCAAATAAGGAACAGAGAAGATAAAGTTTGAGTGCTGAACTCCTGTTTTTCACTGAATAGCTACTAACATCTGAAGGTATTCAGTTTGGGAAATGTTACCAAAAGCATTTGGGAAAACCTAAAGTTCTGACAATATGCTCTACTCTCCTATTTCTTCACCTCTGCCTGGTGAGCCATCCATTCATTCAGTCATTCATTTGTTCATACACTCCAAAACAATCATTGGATATCAACTAGTATATGCTTTACATTCAGGGGGAGAACATGCTCTTGGTGACCCAAACTTTGTAAACGTATGATTAAAACAGTCAGGATAAGTGCTCTGAATTTTGGAGCATAGTGTAAGGATCTGAGTTTGGCAGATCAATCGAAAACAAGCTTCCCCCTCCCCCCCTTGACAGGGATATCCCTCAGATAGGAGTCAAATTTTTTTTTTACTTTAGGTATTAAATGGAATCTTAGGTGTTAAATGAGCATATATTTACAGATGTCATATCTTTCCTTTAGGTTGATCCTTTTATTGTTATGAAATCTCCCTCTCTGTTTGTAGCGGTATAGGTAAAGTATATGTACATGTCATGAAAGTTAAGTTGGTACCAAATGAAACATGATTTTATATATTAAGGATGTTGCATTTTAACCCCATGGAAAACACAGGAAAAGGAAATGACAATATATCCATATAGGAAAAGGAATGCAATCAATGTGGTACAATTCAAAACATCCAATACATATAATAGTAGGAAAAAAGGGTTGTGTTTCAAATGAATTCTTACCTTAGGGCAAACTTTCTGGATAGAGTTAAGAAATTCATAATAATAATAATTTGAAAGAGTAAACTAGGCTGATGGGACAGTAGTGATTGTGAGATTATTCTAGATAGATATTTTTCATTATGTTCATGTATCTAATCAAGAAAACTAATATATTTTAAATAAAATGCAGATTTCTGGTTCTCCACACCAAATCACAGATAAAAATATCTGAGTATAAGGTATAG
Organism: Dasypus novemcinctus; assembly: GCF_030445035.2. Taxonomy (NCBI): domain Eukaryota; kingdom Metazoa; phylum Chordata; class Mammalia; order Cingulata; family Dasypodidae; genus Dasypus; species Dasypus novemcinctus. Next base: position 659,075 of record NW_026688139.1, on the reverse strand, counting down.
AAAATAGTATTTTAAATATGTTTCCTACAAGATTTTCATGTACAATAAAGATCGAACCTTTCTGTTGGGAGACTGTAATGAATTCAATAATTGAAAGGTTCAGAATCCTTGACGTAAGTCATATATATTGGCTTCTTCATTCTCCACTGACCACTAAAATATTATATGCCTGGAGCACAGTTTAACCTCCTGCCACAATGTCTTTAAATTATAGTTTTGTTTTTTATTTACCAAGAAAGGGTTCTTATTTGCTAAAAAAAAAAATTATCTTTTTTATTATTGTTCTTTTTTATTAATTGTCTCTAATAACAGTTATATGTTATTTAATTATCCCTGTAAAAGCTATCACTTTCAGCATTCTTGCATCAGGAAAACTTTTTCTTAAGAATGGTATGTTTCCTTCTCTGTGAAAAACAAATATGTAATTGCTTTTTAGCCTGAGAAATATTTAACAAAAATGATAAAAGCATGGCTGCCCTGATGGAAGGGGCTGAGGGTCAGAACTGTGTACTCTCAGTTTCCTCCATGACTCCTGCATTAATTTTCTCACTGCTGTAATGGATTCCATATAATGGGTTGGCTTACCAACAGGGATTTACAGACTCAAGGTTTCAGAGGCCAGAAGGCTTGCTTCCTCCCAGAGTCAGTACTTAGAACTCACCAGCCATGTTGGTGCTCCTTGGCTTTTCTGTCATGTGCTGATGCATATGGCTGCATCTTCTCCTTTCTCTTCTGGGTTCTGTTGACTTCCAGCTTCAGGCTGCTCCCAGAGCTTCCTTTCCACATCCATTTGCTTTGCTTATAAGGACTTCAGCGACACTGGATTTAAGGCCCATATATTCAAAGGTCCTATTTACAAAAGTGTTCCCACCCACAGACCAGGGGTTGGAACCTGAACATACCTTTTGTGGGGGACATTATGCAATCCCCAACACCAAAGATTCCCTCTGACAACTCACCTTTCCAATGGGACCCAGAAAGCAATCAAAAAATCATTAAGTGAAAAATCACTTTGGAAATCAGTATTTCAAATGTCCACAATTCTCACTTTGCCCTGAACACTAATTCAGTCAAATTTGATGCAATTTGTATTAACTCTCTTTGTGAGAATGTTTACTTTTGCCTTCTTTATGGCTTTAACTTCTTTAGTGCTTTAGTTTCAAGAGAATTTTATAATTATTTCTATAAATATGTGTTTGTGCATATACTAAAAAACCGTTATGGAAAGATGGGGTACAAATAGTCTGAATACATATTCATTATTATTATCTTTATTGAAATCTTGTGAACTCAAATGGCTTCTATTACTTTACAATGATTCTTCTGGGAAGATGGCAGATTAGCAAGACAGAGGACTCTCTTCTCTTCCAGAAAAATAGCTAGAGGACAGGCAGAAATGGCCTGGAAAGAAACTTCTAGGGGTCAGGACCCCAGCGGAAGCCTGGACACCACCCAGGAGATAGAGGGGCAATGGAAAAGAACCATGGTGGCAAAACTATGAGTACATGCTGCAGTTTCCAGTATCCACCCCCACCATATAGACACTTTGAATTCTCAGGCCTCAGGGCCACTGGCTACAAAGGGGGACCCACCTCCCAGAAGTGAGGAGAGAGCAACAAAGCCTAAGGCTGGCTGCTTTTGACCCACAACTTTGGTCTGCTGTGCCCTTGAGCTCCTGCAGCCTGGGTGGGGCCCTGCTATTGTTTGCCTGGGAGCCAGCAGGGGACTAATTGCCCTCTCTATAGACCAGGAATGACTGTTTGAATTAGGGGGCTCTTAGCCTCCAGGCAGGATCCTCTATCACTGTGATCTGGTCTGGTGGATGTAAACACACTCTGACCAGGCTTTGAATTGAGAAGGCTGACAAAGAGTGCCATGGCTGGACCAAGGAAAAGCATATAAGGAGCACAAATAAGCAAGAGAGGCATTTTCTGGTCTTTACAGTCTCCCTCCCCAAGGGCCTAGGAAGCAGGTCTGCAACACATTACTCAGGGCCCAGATCTGAGCAACTAACAGGGAGTATCCTAAGACCCAGAACAAGTTGAACCAAGAATCAAGGACACCAGTAACACACAGCCTCCTGCCGCTAAATCCCTATGAAAGGAAAGTGAGCATCTGAGTAAACTCACGATTCAAATCAGATGCCTAGACATCAGGAAAAAGTTACAAGTCATTCTGAGAAAAGAGAAGAAATGACCCAAGAAAAGGAATCTATCAAAGTCCCCAGAAGAGACACAGGATTTCAGACAACTAACCAAGGAGATGCATACAAACTTCCAAAATCAAATTAATGAATTGAAAGATGATATGGATAAAAAGATAAAAGATATCAAGAAGACAAGTGAGCACAAAGAAGAATTTGGAAGCCTGAATAGAAAAGTAACACTTTATTGGAATTGTAGTTGGTGCTGGGTTTGAGATATATGTAGGGGATTTGAATCTCTGGACTGATAATATGACACCCAGGCCCAGAGCCTCAACAGACTTCAGCTCCTACACTTTGATTTATTGGACTTACTCCACTCAGCTAACATGGAGTTGAAGAAGGTCAACCACCACAACATGGAGCCTAGAGTGTCTACAACTAGAAGCGGGAGGAGTGCATCCAGTACCCATGTGGAATCTAAGCCCTCACTTGACATAGGTGTGCAATGGACACAACCAATCCAATGTCCACAGAGAAAATGTGGAATGGGTGTGGGAACGGTAGCCATGGGGGCTGCTGGGTGTGGGGAACGGGAGGAAGAGATGAGATGTGGAGGCATTTTCGGGACGTGGAGTTGTCCTGGATAGTGCTTCATGGACAATTACGGGACACTGTAGATCCCCCCAGGGCCCACTGGATGGAACGTGAGAGAGGCTGGGCTATGATGTGGACCATTGACTAAGGGGTGCAGTGATGCTCAGAGATGAACTTTACCAGGTGCAATGGATGTGTCATGATGATGGGAGAGAGTGTTGCTGTGGGGGGAGTGGGGGGGCGGTGGGGTTGAATGGGACCTCATATTTTTTTTAATGTAAATTAAAAAATAAATAAATAAATAATTAAAAAAAAGACAGTAAAGACAGGAATTAGGAGGCTTGAGGACTGAACAAACTCACCCACAACAATAAAATTATTCATTACAAAAAGGCTCTTAAAAAAAAAAAGAAAAGTAACAGAACTCAGGGTAAAGAAAGACACAATAGTGGGATAAAAAACAAATTAGAGGGCAGCAGTTGTAGCTCACGTGGTCGAGGATCTACTTTTCATGTACAAGGTCCCAGGTTTGATCCCTGGCACCTAATAAAAACAACAAATGAAAAAATGAACTCTCACTGCAGAGCAGATGTAGCTCAGTGGTTGGGCATCTGCTTACAATGCACAAGGTCCTGGGTTCAATTGTCAGTACCTCTTTAAGAGGAAACAAACAAAACAACAACAAAACATTAGAGGCATACAACAGCAAGTTTGAAATGACAGAATAAACAATAAGTGATGCAGAAGACAGAACAGCAGAAATGGAAGAAAGAAAAGAACAGAAAGAGAAAAGAATGTGAAAAATTGAGCAAGGGCTCAGGGAGTTGAGTGATAACAGAAAACACAACCACATGCATGTCATGTCAGTTCCAGAAGGGGAAGAGAAGGGAAAGGAGTAGAAAGAGTATCTGAGGTAATAAGAGCTGAAAATTTCCCAAACCTTATGAAAGTAATGACCTTGCATGTCCAGGAAGCACAGTGTACCCCAATCAGAATAAATGTGAATAGACCTACTTCAACAGGTCTATTCAGATTCATAGTAGGTCTAACAGGACTACTCCAATTGCCAAATGTCAAAGATAAAGAGAAAATTCTGACAACAGCAATGGAGAAGCAAACTATCACATACAATGGATGCCCAGAAAGATTTTTTTGTGGATTTCTCATCAGTACTTGAAGAAGAGAAGACAATGGCATGATGTAATTAGGATACTAAAAGAGAAAAACTGCCAGCTGAGAAATCTTTATCCACCAAAATTGGCCTTCAAATATGAAAGGTGCATTTAAAATACAAAGAAAACAGAAATTAAGAGAATTCATAAAAATGATTCCATTTTGTAGGAAATATTAAAGGAGACCTTACCACCTGACAGAAAAAGACAGGAGACAGAGGTTTGGAAGAGATTATAAAAGAAAGAATAGCAGAAAGGATAATCAAGAGAGTGAAAATACAGACAGAAATAAGACATGACATATGAAAACCAAAGAATAAAATGATAGAAGTAAATAATGCATTTACAGTAATAACATTGAATGTGAATAGATTAAACTCCCCAGTCAAAAGATATAGGCTGGGAAGCAGACATGGTTCACCTGCTAGAGAATCCATCTACCACATGGAGGGCCCAGGGTTCAATCCCCAGGGCCTCCTGACCTGTGTGGTAAGCTGGCCCACGTGCAGTGTTGCTGCACTCAAGGAGTGCTCTGCCATGCAGGGATGCCCCTGCATAGCGGTGCCTTATGTGTAAGGAGTGCACCCCACAAGGAGAGCTGCCCTATGTGAAAAAAAGGTGCAGCTCACCCAGGAGTGGCACTGCACATGGAGAGCTGACACAGCAAGATGATGGAACAACAAAAAAAGACAGTTTCCCAGTGCTGCCAGATAATGCAAGCAGACACAGAAAAACACACAGCACATGGACACAGAGAGCAGACAATGGAGGGGTAAGAGGATAGGAATAAATAAAATAAATCTTAAAAAAAAAGATACAGGCTGACAGAATGGATGGAAAAACATGAGCCATCCATGTGCTGCCTACAAGAGACTCACCTTAGATCCAGGGATAAAAACTGCCTGAAAGTGAAATCTTTGAAAAAGATACTCCATGCTAACAATAACCAAAAAAGATCATGTCTTCTACACAAGTAAAATAAAAAACTTGCCAACTTTGATGAGTGATTCTGCAGTTCTTTGGGATTTGAGGGTTCTATGACAATGGAAATGAGGCCATGGCCTCTTGTGGTTTAGAAAAGCCTGAGAGAAGAGAGAGAAGAGGCAAGAGAAGGAGGGGGAGGAGGGGGAGGAGGAACTGGAGGGAGGAGGGGAGAAATGGGAGATAAAGAATGGCAGGGAAGGTTCATGTGGTCAGAGAGAACCCTGCAAAGGCACTAATAGAAGAGGGGAAGCTTAAGTGAGCTAGGAGAAAAACCCTCTGACCAGGTTCTGTACTAGAGCAGAAAAGAAAAAATGCTTTAATTGATACTAGTAATGAAGTCTAGCAAGAGACTTGCTCAATTGCAAAATTCCTTTTTCCTCCTAATTCATTTTGAGTATGTCTGTGTTGATAATACTTGTTTAACTTAATACCCTAGCTTTTAGTCATTTTTAGAACTAGAGAAACCTATTCCTTGAACAGGAACCAGTTAGGATTTTTGTGGTTCCTTTGCAATGTAGGCACACCTTGTCCTTTTGGATGGCATGGAACTCTACCATCAGCAGGTGACAACTCAGAACTGTGCAGGTGAGAGATATAGTAGGAAGAAAGTGTTCCTTTCAAGCACTATAAGAGCATTATAATTATGAGAGTTTCTTTTTCCTCCACTTCACATTATCTGTATATTTTTTGTTAGGTGAAAGTGACATAACATAAAATTAAAGATTTTGACAGTACATTCTGTGGCACTTAGTACATTCAGTATGTTGTGCATAAAATTTATCTAATTTCAGAACATTTTTATCCATTCTGAAGGAAAGCTCATAGACCCAAAAGGAGTTACTCCACCTTCCCCACTCCCCTCAACCCCTGCCAGCCATTAATCCTCATTCTGTCTCTCTTTATTTGCATAGTATAGTGGGGGGTAGGGGGGTGGGAACCTCATATTTTTAATGTAACATTTGTGCTCAAGGTAGCGTAAAAAAAGACAATTAAATAAAAAAATTTTTTTAAAGTTTCCATTTATATGATAGTTTTTTGACATTACAGGAATAATCTCTTTGGAGTGATTACACAAGTCCTAAAAGATGAATTACTGATAGTTTGTCCCAAGTATTGCTCTAAAATATTCCAAGTGTTGATTCACTTATAACCATAGCATTTCATAGGTCTTAATTTCCCTTGAAGATTTTCCACTTTAAAATCCTGCGTATCTTGGGAAACTACAATAATTCTGTTCATTTTAACTATTTTTATAATCTTGGGTCCTAGAATCATGACCTGTTAGTTGAAAAGGGGCCAGTAACCATCTGTTTACAATGAGATTCCCCGTTCCCCCCCACCCAGCGCACCTCCTGCTGCCCTTTATTGCGCTGCACCCTGAGCTTCAGTCTTCTGTGATGTAGAAGAATATTTATCTCACAACAGGGGGTGGGGGGTGGGGGGTGGTGGCTGGCAGCTCCTCCCAGGAGGCGTCCCCATTCCTGGCCAGGGGGATCCACGTGGCTGCCAAGCGCTGGCCGGATCTCGGGGGTGGGGAGACCCTCCTCCCAGAGGATGCAGGTAGGGGCCCCGAAGTCTAGTGGGACGGGAGCGTGCAGGAGCTCTACGTGCGCGGGTCCGCCTTGGGCCGTGGCGGGGGTGGGGCTCCTGGCAAGGGCGTGGCGGGCGCTCAGCCCCGCTGCCGGCCGCGCAGAAGCTTTCCCCACCGCTCAGCCCCGCCCCCTGAGGCCCCGCCCAGCACGCGGCGCGCCGGCTGCACCTTTCGGACCCTCAGGGGTTCCAGTCCGGCGGTGTCCTGGTGCTTGGGCCGGGCCGAGGCTCCGCGCCCGGCAGCAAGCGCCGGCCCGGAACCCTCAGGCGGAGCGCACGGTGCCTTCTCAGACGCAGGCCTGCTCCTGGCTCGGAGCTCGGTACGTGTGCGGTACGTGTGCGGTACGTGTGCGGGGCGGCGGGGTGGGCCAGGGCGCGGGGCGCGGGGCTGCGGGCGCCGCCGGCAGCGCGGAAAAGCGGGCGAGCGGCGGTCCCCGCGCTGTGCTGAGGATGCGCCTGGCCCACGCGGCCGCCAAAGCTCCCGCTGTGCGGTTGGGGCTGCCTTCACGGGGCCTGCGGGCGGCCGGGGGCCTGGGGCCTGCTTCAGTCTTTGGCATTTTTCCAGACACGGATAACTTGTTTATTCTGTGGAAGTTAGTTGAATGAAATTACCTCCTTAGAGCTGCAGAGCTATTTACGATGTACCACCTTCTCTTATCCAAGCCCCGGTTGATAGGCATTTGTATTTTTTCCCCAGTTTTGACGGCCAGAACTTGCTGTGGGAATCATGGTACAGCAATTTGTCTTGGATAGATATCTCGGAGTGGAACTAGCAACAATGATGTAAGTTTATATATATATATATATTTAAAGATGTATTTATTTATTTAATCCCCCCTCCCCCAGTTGTCTGTTCTCTGTGTCTATTTGCTGCATCTTGTTTCTTTGTCCACTTCTGTTGTCGTCAGTGGGAGGGGAAGTGTGGGTGGCGCCATTCCTGGGCAGGCTGCACTTTCTTTCACCCTGGGCAGCTCTCCTTGTGGGGCGCACTCCTTGCGTGTGGGGCTCCCCTATGCGGGAGACACCCCTGCGTGGCAGGGCACTCCTTGTGCACATCAGCACTGCGCATGGGCCAGCTCCACACGGGTCAAGGAGGCCTGGGGTTTGAACCGCGGACCTCCCATGTGGTAGACAGATGCCCTAACCCCTGGGCCAAGTCCGTTTCCCAGTTTATATTTTTAAGAAACTGACAAAATGTTTCCCAAAGTGGTAGCACCTTTTGGCATTCTAACTAGAAATGTATGAGGGCTCCCGGTTTTCCACATCTTCTTAAACAGTTGGTATTATCTTTCTTGATTTTAGCCATTTTACTATGTCTATATGATGTCATAGCAGATTTTAATTTGTATTTCCCTAGTGCTGAAAAGAATTGAATGTTTCTTCTCTGGTGAAAGTGTTATTTACATAGTTTCCCATTTTTAAGTGCTGTTTGTCATTTTTTTTAACAAATCATTTTTATCTATATGTATCAACAAAGCATACAGTTCACCGCACAACCAGTGGTGTTTGGCAGCATCACATAGTTGTGCATTCATCACCTCCATCATTACTAGAGCATTTTCTTAATTTGAATAATAATTTAAAAAGTAAATCCATCACTTCTCCATCTGTGCTTCCTGCTGTTCACAGCTCCCCTTTTTGGCTATTCTTGCACAGATACTTTTATTTCCCCTCTGTAAATTGATTTACATTTACATTTTATGTAAATGGAATCATACAATATGTTATATAATATATTTAGTTCATAGCGATCCTCTATTTATTGTATTTATCCTTTTGTGTCTGGTTTGCTTCACTCAACATAATGTCCTCCAGGTTCATTGATGTTGTCAAATGTTTTAGGACTTCTTTTTTTTTTTTAAGATATATTTTTTATTTATTATTCTTCCCTTCCACACCCCACCCCCAGTTGCCTGCTCTCTGTGTCCATTTGCTGTGTGTTCTTCTTGTTTCCACTGGTACTCTTGTCAGCAACACCCAGAATCTGTGCCTCATTTTGTTGCATCATCTTGTTCTGTCAGCTCTCCATGTGTGTGGCACCACTCCTGGGCAGGCTGCACTTTCTTTTGTGCTGGGTGGCTCTCCTCATGGGGTGCACTCCTTGCACGTGGGGCTCCCTTATGCGGGGGACACCCCTGCGTGCCACAGCACTCCTTGGGAAAATCAGCACTGTGTATGGGTCAGTTCATCACATGGATCAGGAGGCCCTGGGTTTGAACCTTGGACCTTCTATGTGGTAGGCAGATGCCCTATCTGTCTGGCCAAATCCGCTTGCCCATTTCTTCTTAAGTACTGCATAATATTCCATTGTGGGAATATACCACTGTTTGTTTATCCATTTGTCAGTTGATGGACACCTGGGTTCTTTCCAGCTTTTGACATTGTGACTAGCACTGCTATGAACATGAGTGTGCAGATGTGTATTTGTATCACTGCTTTCAATTCTGGGTGTAGACCCATAGTGATAGTGCTGAGTCACTGGCATTTTTATTTATTCATTTCTCTCCCCTCATCCCCGCCCTGCCCCAGTTGTCTGCTGTGTCTATTTGCTGCATAGTCTTCTTTGTCCACGTCTGTTGTCAGCGGCACGGGAATCTGTGTTTCTTTTTGTTGCATCATCTTGTTGTGTCAGATCTCCATGTGTGCAGCACCATTCTTAGGCAGGCTGCACTTTCTTTTGCACTGGGCAGCTCTTCTTCCGGGGTGCACTCCCTGCACATGGGGCTCCCCTATGTGGGGGACACCCCTGCGTGGCAGGGCATTCCTTGTGTGCATCAGCACTGCACATGGGCCAGCTCCACATGGGTCGAGGAGGCCCGGGGTTTGAACCACAGAACTCCCATGTGGTAGATGGATGCCCTAACCACTAGGCCAAGTCCACTGCTCTATATTCAACTTCTTTAGGAACTGCCCAACAGTTCTCCACAGGAGCTGTACCATTCTGCATTCCCACCAATTGTGAGTAAGAGTTCCTATCTCTCCACATCCTCTCCAACATTTGTAGTTCTCTGACTTTTTAATTGTGGCCATTCTGATAGGTGTGAAAAGATATCTCTTAGGTATGATTTGCATTTCCCTAATCATTACTCATATTGAACATTTTTTCACATGTTTTCTTGCCATTTGTATTTCTTCTTTGGACAAATATCTATTCATGTCTTTTGCATTTAATTGAGTCTTTTTTTATTTTTGAGTTGTAACATCTCTTTACATATCATGGATCTTAATCCCTTATTGGACATGTGATTTCCAAGTATTTCCTTCTGCTGAGGCAGCTGCCTTTTCACCCTTTTGACAAAGTCCTGTGAGGTGTACACGTGTTTAATTTTGAGGAGGTCCCATTTATCCATTTTTTCTTTTGTTTTGTGTGCTTTGGATGTAAGGTCCAAGAAACCACCATGTAGCACAAGGTCTTTAAGATGTTTCCCTACATTTTCTTCAAGCAGTTTTATGGTGCTTTCATATCTAGGTCTCTGATCCATTTTCAGTTGATTCTTGTATGGGATGTAAGATAGGGGTTCCATTCCATTTTTTTGGTTATAGATATCCAGGTCTCCCAGCACCATTTATTTATTTATTTATTTATTTTTCCTGTGTGCATTTTTTATTTTTTTATTTTTTTTATTATTTTTTTATTTTTATTTTTTTTAATTTTTTTATTTTTTATTGACTTTGTAATAATATTACATTAAAAATATATATGTGAGGTCCCATTCAACCCCACCCCCCCACCCCCCCTCTCCCCCCCCCAACAACACTCGTTCCCATCATCATGACACATCCATTGGATTTGGTAAGTACATCTTTGGGCACCTCTGCACCTCATATACATTGGTTCACATCATGGCCCATACTCTCCTCTATTCCATCAAGTGGGCCCTGTGAGGATTTACAATGTCCAGTGATTACCTCTGAAGCACCATCCAGGGCAGCTCCATGTCCCGAAGATGCCTCCACCTCTCATCTCTTCCTGCCTTTCCCCATACCCTTTGTCCATTATGTCCACTTTTCCCAATCCAATGCCACCTCTTCTATGTGGACATTGGATTGGTTGTGTCCATTGCACCTCTATGTCAAGAGGAGGGTCAGATTCCACCTGGATGCTGGATGCAATCCTCCCATTTTCAGTTGTAATCACTCTAGGCTCCATGGTGTGGTGGTTGTCCTTCTTCAACTCCATCTTAGCTGAGTGTGGTAAGTCCAATAAATCAGATTGTAGGTGCTGGAGTCTGTTGAGGCTCAGGATCTGGCTATCACATTGTCAGTCCAGAGATTCAAATCCCCTAAATATATCTTAAACCCCAACATTAACTGCACCTCCAGCACATTAGCATGAAAGTCTTATGAAGGGAGATCCCATCTGAGTCCAGATTCATCACACATAAACACCATTTCCAAAGAGGGGCCATCTGCCCTGGTAGTTAACCCAGCACCATTTATTGAAGGGACTTTTCCCCCATTAACATGGACTTGGTGGGTGTCTGAAAAACTAGTTGACCATGGAGGTGGGGGGTTATTTCTGGACTCTAAATTCTATTATACTGATCAATGAGTCTCTCTTTATGCCAGTGCCATGCTGTTTTGGCCACTGTAGCTTTGTAATATGTTTCAAGGTCTGGCATTGAAATTCCTCCCATGTTGCTCTTCTTAAAAAAGAAGCGCGCATGCTTTTGGTTACTTGAGTGCATTTTCCCTTCCAAATGAATTTGGTAATTGCCTTTTCTATTTCTGTCAAGTAGGCTGTTGGAATTTTTATTGGTATTACAATGAGTCTATAAATCAGTTTAGGTTGTATTGACATCTTCATGATATTTAGTCTTAGAGTACATGAACACAGAATGTCATTCCATTTGTTTAGGGCATTTTAAATTTCTTTTACCACTGTTTTGTAGTTTTCTGCATCTAGGTCCTGTACTTCTTTGACTAAGTTGATGCCTACATATTGAGTCTTTTTGTTACTATTGTAAATGGAATTTCCCCCTGATTTCTCCTCTGATTATGCAGTACTACTGTACAAGAACTGTGATTTCTGCATGTGGATCTTGTATTCTGCCACTTTGCTGAACTCATTTCTTATGTCAAGTAGCTTTGTTGTAGACATTTCAGAATTTCCTAAACATAGGATCATGTCATCTGCTGATAGTGCAAGTTTTATGTCCCCTTTTCCTATTTGGATGCCTTTAATTTTTTTTCTTCTCTAATTACTCTAGCTAGAACTTGTAGTACAATGTTGAATAGCAATGATGATAGTAGGCATCCTTGTCTTTTTTTTTTTTTAAAGATTTATTTATTTATTTAATTTCCCCCCCTCCCATGGTTGTCTGTTCTTGGTGTCTATTTGTTGCGTCTTGTTTCTTTGTCTGCTTTTGTTTCTTTGTCTGCTTCTGTTGTCATCAGCGGCACAGGAAGTGTGGGCGGTGCCATTCCTGGGCAGGCTGCTCTTTCTTTTCACGCTGGGCAGCTTTCCTCACGGGTGCACTCCTTGTGCGTGGGGGCTCCCCCACGCGGGGGACACCCTTGCGTGGCACGGCACTCCTTGCGCGCATCAGCGCTGCACATGGCCAGCTCCACACGGGTCGAGGAGGCCCGGGGTTTGAACCGCGGACCTCCCATATGGTAGACGGACGCCCTAACCACTGGGCCAAAGTCCGTTTCCCAGCATCCTTGTCTTGTTCCTGATCTTAGATGGAAAGCTTTCAACCTTTCCCCACTGAGTACAATGTTGGCTGTGGGTTTTTCATATATGCCTTTTATCATATTGTGGCATTTTCCTTCTATTCATACCTTTTGAAGTGTTTTTTTTTACCAAGAAAGAATGCTGGATTCTGTCAAATGCCTTTTCTGTGTCTATTGTGATCACCATGTGTTTTTTCCCTTCAATTTTTTTTTTTTAAATTTAATTCCCCTCCCCTCTCCCGGTTGTCTGTTTTCTGTGTCTTTTTGCTGCGTCTTGTTTCTTGGTCCGCTTCTGTTGTCAGGGGCACGGGAAGTGTGGGCGGCGCCATTCCTGGGCAGGCTGCACCCTCCTCCGCGCTGGGCGGCTCTCCTTACGGGGCGCACTCCTTGCGCGGAGGACACCCCCACGCGGGGGACACCCCTGCATGGCATGGCACTCTCCGCGCGCATCAGCACCACGCATGGGCCAGCCCCACACGGGTCAAGGAGGCCCGGGGTTTGAACCGCGGACCTCCCATGTGGTAGACGGACGCCCTAACCACTGGGCCAAAGTCCGTTTTCCCCTTCAATTTTTTTTAATGTGGTGTATTATGTTGATGGTTTTTTTTTTTATGTTGAGCTAACCTTGCAATCAGGAACAAATCCCCCTTGGTCGTGATGTGTAAGTCTTCAATAATGCTGCTGGATTCAATTTGTCAATATTTTGTTGAGAATTTTTGCATCTCTGTGTTCATTGAAGAGATTGGTCTGTACTTTTCTTTCCGTGTAGTGTCTTTATCTGGCTTTGGTGTTAGGGAGATGTTGGCTTCATAAAAAGAGTGGGGTAATTTTCCCTCCTCTTCATCATGTTGGAAGAGTTTAAACAGGATTGTTGTTAATTCTTTTTGAAATGTTTGGTTGAATTTATCTCTGAAGTCATCTGGCCCTGAGCTTTTCCTTGTTGGGAGGTGTTTGATGATGGATTCAGTCTCTTTAAATATGGTTGGTTTGTTAATTCTTGTATTTCTTGTAGTGTCAGTGTAGGTTGGTTGTGCCTTTCTAGGAATTTGCCCATTTCTAGGTTGTCATTGTTGGCATACAGTTTCTCATAATATCGTCTTTTGATTCTTTTTATTTCTGTGGGGTCAGTCATTACTTCCCTCCTTTCATTTCTGATTGTATTTATTTGCCTATTTTTCTTCTTTGTTAATCTTGCTAGCAATTTGTCAATTTTACTGATCTTCTCAAAGGACCAACTTTTGGTTTTGATTTTATCTATTTTTTTTGTTGTTGTTGTTCTCAATTTCATTTATTTCTGCTCTAATCTTTATTATTTCTTTCCTTTTGTTTTCTTTGAGGATTGGTTTGCTGTTCTTTTTCCAATTTCTCTAGGTGTTCAGTTAAGTCTTTGAGTTTAGCGCTTTCTTCTTTTTTAATATAGGTGTTTAGGGCTATAAATTTCCCTCTCCAGACTGGCTTTGCTGTATCCCTTAAGTTTTCATAATTTGTGTTCTCATTTTCATTTGTCTATACATTTACTGATTTCACTTGCAATTTCTTCTTTGATCTACTGATCATTTAAGAGTGTGTTGTTTAGACTCCACACAGTTGCAAAGTTACCTTTTTCCTGTCTATTCTTGATTTCCAATTTCATTCCATTATGATCTAAGAAGGTGCTTTGTATAATTTCAGTCTTTTCATATGTATTGAGACCTACAGTGTGCCCTACATGTGGTGTATCCTGGTGAAGGGTCCATGGGCACGTGAGAAGAATGTATAACCTGCTGGATTTGGATGCAGCATTCTGTGTGTCATTACGTCTAACTCATTTATTGTTAAGTTCTCTGTTTCCTTGTTGATCTTCTGTCCAGTTGTTCTGTCTCATAATGTGAGTGGTGTATTAGAGTCTCCAGTGATTATTGTACAGATGCTTGTTTCTCCCTTCAGTTTTGACAGAGTTTGTCTTATGTATTTTGGGGCACCATGGTTAGGTGCATAAATATATCTTCCTGGTGGGTTGTCCTTTTAATTAATATATAATGGCCTTCTCTGACTCATAACTTTTTTTCACTTCAAGTCTGCTTTGTCCAATAATAGTATAGCTGTCCCTGCTCTTTTTTGGTTACTATTTGCATGGAGTACCTTTTTCCAACTTTTTACTTATAGCTGGTTTGTATCTGTGAGTCAAAGGTGAGTTTCTTGTAAGCAGCATATGGATGGCTTATGTGTTTATTATCCATCCTGTCAATCTATATCTTTTGTTTGGTGCATTTAATCCATTAACAATCAATGATAGGACTGTAAATGCATTGTTTACTTCCTACATTTTATTCTTTGGTTTTCATGTGTCATGTCATATTTTGGTGTCTTTTTTCTCTTGGTTATCCTTTCTGCTCTTCTTTTTTCCCTACTCTCCTCCAGGCCTTTCTCTTCTTTTTCTTTCAGGCTCTATGGCTTCCTTATTATTTCCTGCAATTTGGATTCTCTTTTACAAACTCTCTTAGTTTCTGTTTGTGGATATTTTATACTCACCTTCATATTTGGAGGACAGTTTTGCTGGATGCAGAATTCTTGGCTGGTAGTTTTTCTCTTTCAGTCTCCTTATTGCATCATACCACTCTCTTCTTACCTCCATGGTTTCTGATGAGAAATCCATACTATTACTGGGCATCCCTTGTATATGTTGATTTGCTTGCCTTACTGCTCTCAGAATTTTCTCTTTATCTTTGACTTTTGACATTCTGAATAATATATCTTTTGGAGTATGTCTATTTGGATTTATTCTGATTAGGATAAGGTGGGCTTCTTAGACATGCAGGGTCATTCCTTTTGTGAGCATTGGGAAATTTTTACTATTCCCTTAAATATTATTTCTAATCCTTTTCCCTTCTCTTCTCTTTCTGGAACTCCCATGACATGTATGCTGTTGTCCGTTTTCTGTTGTCATTCATCTCCCTGAGCCTCTGCTCAATTTTTTTCCCCATTTTTTTCCTCCCTCTGTTCTTTTCTCTCTTCAGTTTCAGCTGTTCTGTCTTTGGTATCACTTATACTTTCTTCTGTCCTTTCAAGTCTGCCTGAAATTGTTGTAGACCTTTAATGTGTTTTTGATGTCACCTATTGTGTCTTTCATTCCCATGAGCTCTGTTGCTTTTCTGTTCCACATTTCAAATTCTGTTTTTTGCTTGCTCAACGTCTTCTTGATGTCATTCATCCCTTTAGCCATATTGTCCTTCAACTCATGAATTTAATTTTGGAAATTGGTACACATCTTATTAATTAGTTCTCTCAAATCCTGCATCTCTTCTGGGACTTTGATATATTCCTTTTCCTGGGTTATGTCTTCCATTTTCTTCTTCTGGCTCATAAATTTTTGCTGATTCTAGGCACCTGATTAGTATGTAGTTTACTCAGATGCTCAATTTCTTTGTCTTTTGTTGGGATTTAGTGGCAGGAGGCTGTGTGTTACTGTTGCTCTTTGATTCTTGATTCAACCTGGATCATTAGGCTTGTCCCTGTTAGTTGCTCAAAGGTGTGCTCTGCACCCAGTAATGGGTTGCAGACCTACTTCCTAGGGCCTTGGGAGGAAAGCTATAAAGGTCAGAAAATGCCTCATTTATTTTTTATTTTCTCATATGTACTACCTATTTCTGCCAACAGATGGCACTCTTTGACAGTCCTCTCAGTTCAATGCATGTTTAGAGTGTTTTTGCTGTAACACAGCCTGGATCAATCTGAAAGGGTCCTACCTGGAGCCTAAGAGCCTTGTAATTTGAACTTTCTTATAAAAAAAGTCTCTAGCCTTCTCTGGCAGCCCCCTCCCATTTTCTGGGTAAGAAATAATTCCACTCCCTTCTCCATCTTCAACAATCAGTCCCTGTTCATAGAGGAGATTGAGAGGGTCAGATTTCTTTACTCTCTTGCAGCCTCCTAAGGCAAACAATGGCAAGGCCTCCCTGGCCTGGAAGGGCCTGTGGGACACAACAGACCAAATTTGTGGGTCAAAACCCGAGTCAGCCTTAGATCTTGTCCCTCTCTTCCCTGTTTTCTGGGAAGGTACATCCTCAACAATCAGTGCCAGCTATAAGAGAGGGAGATTGAGAATGTTGGATTTCTCCAGTCCTGTTTAGTGTCCCAAGGTAGCCTGGAAGGGCTGGTGGGACACAGCAGACCAGAACTGTGGGTCAGAAGCTATCAGCCTTAGGCAGTGCCCCTCTCTCTCCTCTTTCTGGGGATGGTAGATCCCTGGATACTCCTTTGTAGTCAGCTCAGAGGCCTTTGTGTCCTTTTAAATTTATTTTTAAAAGATCCTTAGATTACATAAAATGTTACATTAAAAAATATGAGAGATTCCCATATGCCCTACTCCTTACACCTCCCACTGTTCCCAACATTATCAACTTCTTGCACTAGTGTGCCACAGTTCATTACAATTGATGAACAGATTTTGATGCATTGCAACTAAGCATGGGTTATAGTTTACATTGTAGTTTATACTCTCTCACACTCAATTCTGTAGGCTATGGCAGAATATATAATGGTCTGTGTATTAATCAGGGAAAGGGGTACTGATGTAAAATACCAGAAATTGTTTTTTTTAACAAAGGGTATTTATTTGGGGTAGGAGCTTATAGATAGCAGACCATAAAGCATAAATTACTTCCCTCACCAAAATCTATTTTCACGTGTTGGAGCAAGATGGCTGCTGACATCTGCAAGGGTTCAGGCTTCCTGTGTTTCTTCCCTTGCAGGGTATTGCTTCTCTCTGGGTTCAGGGTTCCTTGCTTCCCAGGGCTCCAGCTTCAGCATCAAACTGCAACATCGAAACTACAACATTAAGAATGCTTAACTCTGTCCTTTGCCTTGCCTTTTATCTGTGTGTCCCTGCTGATCAAAGGGTGGGGACTCAATGCCCTTATGGCACAAGTGCCATAATTACCTAATCAAGTAAACCTATGAATCCAACATAATTTAATATGCCCCCCCAAAAAAGATCAGTTTCCATACATAATCTGATATTTCTTTTTGGAATTCATCCATAATATCAAAATGCTACAGCCTGTATCTGTCATTGCAATGTCATTCAGGTCTATTCCAAGTCCTGAAAATGCCCCCATATTATACCTCTTTTTCCCTCTCCCTGACTTCAGCACCACCAGTGGCCATTGTCTCCACATCAATGAATAGTTTTTCCACTGATAGAACCACAGTACATCTATAGTAGAACACCAGTAAGTCCACACTAATCTATATTTTATTCCCCAATCCTGAGGATTCTGGAATGGTGATGCCTGCTCTACCTGAGAGGTGACTTTGAACTCATTTGGCTAATAGATGAGACTTTCTTGCTTGCAGTTGTTGACTTTCTCAGTTCCTTGGTATGGTGGTTGTCCATCCTCACCTCCTTGTTAGTTGTCCTGGGTGAGGCCAATGAACTGGAGAGTAGGTGTTACACCTCCACTGAGTCTCAGGGCCCAGCTGACACATGAACCATCCAGAAATTCAAGTCTTTTGGATGTACACCTACCAATTCCAGCATCAACTATAAGTTCAAATAAAAGAGATAAAAGAGGCATGTGTAGAGAAACACATTTGAGTCCAACTCTGTCACACTTGGGAGCACAAACTCCAAAGGAGGACCCAGTGGCCAGGCATCAATCTCTGGAGCTATCTGCCCTGAACATATGAGCTGGGTATCTCTGGATCCTTCAAGTGTCCCACTATTTGTGGTAACATCTGCTTCAGCAGTCTATGACATCCTGCAGAGACATTTTAAGTGTAAATCTCTGATGGCTTCCTGGCTTACTTTGAAGTCTCTTAGCTATATAAACTCATGTATCTTTACCTTTCCCTCCCTTTAGTTCAGTGTCCAGTCTCATTCCTGGGAGTCATGTCCCACATTGGGGGAGAAAGTAATGCATTTATATGAGTTTGGCTTAGGGAGAGGGCACATTTGAGTAACATGGAGGCTCTCAGGAAATAACTCTTAGGTATCCTACATCACTAGGCTAAGTTACAAATTTAAGAGCAAAAAGTACATAAGCATAGTTATCAATCTCAAGGGTATATCAATAGGCCATCCTTTTTCACTAGTCCTTGCTCCTTGGGGGATTGTTGCTGTAGCATTAGAGAATGTGGCAGAGCTCCCAAGGATAGGACTTCAATATTCTTTCAGTTATTGTGTGAATCTCTACCCACTGTGGCAATGCCCCATGAACATTTGAACATATTTATATACCTTGTATATATCCCCACATGAACTTCCTTCCATATATCCCCCATCACAGACACCCCACACCAGTGGTCCTCCCCTACCATAGGTGTAACCCTTTTGTTATCTAAAACTTCTTCAAAAATGAAGCCAAGAATATTTTCAAATTCACTTAATAGGAAAATGAAATAATAACGAAAGGTTTAAACATCATAAGTAAAATACATAACAATTTAAGAAAACAAAAACTAAAATAGGGTTAAAAAGGGGTATTTAGAAAATGAAAAATAGTTAAAAAATTAAGTTTTGCCTTTCATCACTGTAATATATGTTATCCTATATGTACAGTTACATTTTCTTCCATTACTTCCCCAGTATTTTACCTTTTTCATTTTGTCTTCAAAGCAGTTTTAGGTCATGTAAAGTCATACAGAATATAGGGGACTCCCATATACCCAACATCCCCCCCCCTTTTTCACCTTTCCTTTTTAAGAAACTTTTTTACATATGGATGGTACATTTGTTGCAACTGATGTACAAATATTAAAACATAGCTGCAAACTATGGTCAGTGGTTTCTATTATGGTTTACATTTTAGACCATATACCTTTATGCATTTTTGATGAAACTTAACATGGCCTATATCCATCATTGCAAGATCATACAGAACACTTCCTTTGCCCCCTAAATACCTACTCTTCCATTGATCCCTTTCCTCCCTCTCCCTCCCCTCAGGACCCACTGTGCCCACAAGGCTTCACTCTTTGAAGGACAAGATTTGTAATTCTTGCAACAATGCTGATGGCTTGACACAGTAGTCTGTCCTCCCCTATTAGGAACCACCCATACTCTCCAGAGACACACTCCCCTGTGTTTGAGAACATATCAAGACTCCCCTGTATGGGAGTTTAACTCCTTTCCACTCATTATGTGGGTCTCCCCCACTGATCCAACACACTATGACAAAAGCATCACTTGCACCTTCTCTAGAAGACTACTCAGGTATGCCCTGTTCTAAATGTACCTCCGTCCAGCACCCTAAACCAGTAGCCCTTCCTTGTCATATTGCCAAAACAATTTTCTCAGCATTGTAGTCTCAACCACATACCTGCCAATCCCCAGTGTTCACCTGCTACCTTCCCCAACCCTTCCCCCATTTCCATGGACCATCCAACCCATCCTCCTTACCCTAGCTCCCTGTCAAGCTTGTACCACCCAACCCAATAGTATCCCTACACCCCTGTCATATCCCTTTACTGCACAACTACTCACACCTTATCATAGATTTCACCCCTATGGGCATTGGGTCACAATCTTCTCCCTTTCTATTTCCTGTAAACCTATCTTCCAGACTCTAGCTCCCTGAGTTGGCTCACTTAACTTAATTCTTATCAAAGAGGTCATGTAATATTTGTCCTTCAATGCCTGGCTTGCTTCATTCAACATAAGGCCCTTCAGATTCATTCATGTTATCCCATGTGTTGTACTGTATTCCTTCTTACAGTTGAATAATATTCCATTGTATGTATAGACTACATTTTGATTATCCATTCATCTCTTAGTGGGCATTTGGGTTGATTCCAGTTTTGGCAATAGTGAATAATGCTGCTACGAACATTGTTGTGCATAATCAGTTCTTGTCTTTTTTTTTCAGTTCTTCTGGATATATACCCAGCAGTGGAATTGACGGGTCTTATGACAGAACTACAGTTAGTTTTTTGAGGAAATCCCAAACTGTCATCCAAAATGGCTGGGCCATTCTACATTCCCACCAGCAGTACATGAGGGCATCCATTACTCTGCATCCTCTCCAACACCTTAGTCCTCTGATTTCTTTAATGTCCGCCAGTCTGATAGAAGTAAGATGGTATCTCATTGTAGTTTTGATTTGCATTTCCCTAATAGCTAGTGATGTTGAGCCTCTTTTCATATGCTATTTAGCCTTTTTTATTGCTTCTTTGAAGTGTCTGTTCAAATCACTTGTCCATTTTTAAAATGGGTTGTTTGTCTTTTCATTTATTTATTTTATTTTTAAAGATTTATTTAATTCCCCCCTCCCCCGATTATCTGTTCTCTGTGTCTATTTGCTGCGTCTTGTTTCTTTGTCCGCTTCTGTTGTCGTCAGTGGAATGGGAAGTGTGGATGGCACCATTCCTGAGCAGGCTGCACTTTCTTTCGCGCTGGTTGGCTCTCCTTACAGGGTGCACTCCTTGCGCATGGGGCTCCCCTACACGGGGGACACCCCTGTGTGTGGGGGGGCACTCCTTGCGCACATCAGCACTGTGCATGGGCCAGCTCCACCCAGGTCAGGGAGGCCCGGGGTTTGAACCGCGGACCTCCCATATGGTAGACGGACACTCTAACCACTGGGCCAAGTCCCTTTCCCATGTCTTTTTATTTTTGAGATATAGGATTTCTTTACATATGCTGGATATTAGGCTCCTATCAGATATTTGGTTACCAAATACTTTCTACCATTGTCTTTTCACTTTCATCGCAAACTTCTTTCTGGTGCAAATGGTTTTAATTTTGAGGCAGTCCCATTTATCTATTTCTTTCTTTTGCTTCTCATGCTTTGGGTTTGAAGTTCATGAAGACATTTCCTATTACAAGGTCTTATAGAAGCTTCCCTACTTACCTTCCAAGGTCTTTATGGTCTTGGCTCTTATAATTAGATCTTTGATCCATCTTTAGTTAGTTTTTGTATAAGGTGTGAGATGGCTATTCTTTTGGGTATTCATATCCAGTGTCCAAGCACCATTTCTTGAAGAGGCCATTCTCTCCCAGTTGAGTGGGCTTGGTGGCTTTGCTGAGGATCAAATGACTGTACATGCCATGATCTATATCAGAACTCTCAGTTCAGTTCCATTAGTTATTAAGTCTTCTTATGCCAGTACCATGCAATTTTGACCACTGTAGCTTTGTAGTATGCCTTAAAGTCAGGTAGTGTGATTCCTCCAATTTCATTTTACTTTGTCAGTATGTCCTTGAATATTCAGGGACTCTTGCCCTTCCAAATAAATTTCATAGTAAGTCTTTCCAATTCATTAAAAAAACGCTGTGTTTTATTGGGATTGCATTAAATCTGTAGATTAGTTTGGGTAGGACAGACATCTCAATGATATTTAGTCTTCTTATCCATGAGCAGGGAATATTCTTCCATTTATTTAAGTCTTCTTTGATTTTCTTTAACAGTTCTTTGTAGTTGTCTATGTATAAGTCATTTACTTCTTTAGTTAAATTATTTCTAGATATTTGATTTTTTTAAGTTTCTATTGTAAATGGTATTTTTTTTCTTGATTTCCTCATCAGATTGCTCATTATTGGTGTAGAGGAATGCTACTTATTTTTTTGCATTATTCTTATAACCTTTGACTTTACTGAACTCATTTGTAAGTTCTAGAAGCTTTGTTCCTGAGGGCTTTCTCTGTATAGGATCATGTCATCTGTACATAGTGAAACTTTTTTTTTCATAGTGTAACTTTTACTTTAAAAAATATATATATATATATTTATTTATTTCTCTCCTCTTCACCCCCCCAACCCCAGTTGTCTGTTCTCTGTGTCTATTTGCTGCATCGTCTTCTTTGTCCGCTTCTGTTGTTGTCAACGGCATGGGAATCTGTGTTTCTTTTTGTTGTGTCATCTTGTTGTGTCAGCTCTCCGTGTGTGTGGCACCATTCCTGGGCAGGCTGCACTTTCTTTCACGCTGGGTGGCTCTCCATATGGGGCGTACTCCTTGCACGTGGGGCTTCCCTACACCGGGACACCCCTGCATGGCACGGCACTCCTTGCGCGCATCAGCACTGTGCATGGGCCAGCTCCACACGGGTCAAGGAGGCCTGGGGTTTGAACCTCGGATCTCCTATGTGGTAGACAGATGCCCTAACCACTGGGCCAAGTCCACTGCCCCTTTTTACTTCTTCCTTTCCAATTTTGATGCCTTTTAAATCTTTTTCTGGCCTCAGTGCTCATGCAAGTACTTGTAACACAATGTTAAATAAGAGCAGTGACAGTGGACATCCTTCTCTTGTATCCAATCTTAGATGGAAACCTTTTAGGAGTTCATGATTGTCTATGATTTAGCTGTGGGTTTTTCTTGAATACCTTATATTATGTTGAAGAAGTTTCCTTCTATTCCTATCTTTTGGAGTGTTTTAATCAGGAAAGGGTGTGTTTTGTCAACTGCTTTTCCTGCATCTGTAGAGATGATCATGTGTTTCTTTTCCTTGATCTCTTTAGGTGGTATATTTTATTGATTGATTTTCTTATGTTTAATGCTCATTGCATACCCAGGATGAAACCCATTTAGTCATGGTGTGTAATTTGCTTGATGTGTTGTTCAATATGATTGGCAAGTATTTTGTTAAGGATTTTAGCATCTGATTCATTAGAGATTGGTCTGTAATTGTCCTTTCTTGTACCATCTTTGGGTTTAGTATTAGGGTAATGTTGACATCCTAGACTGAGGTAGGTTATGTTCCTTCTACTTCTATTTTTTGGAAGAGTTTAAGCAGGATTGGTGTTAGTTCTTTCTGGAATGTTTGGTAGAATTCACATGTGAAACTGTCTGCTCCTGGGCTCTTCTTAGTTGGGAGGTTTTTGATGACTGATTCTATTTCCTTACCTGTGATTGGTCTATTGAGTTCATTTTTCTTCTTTCACCAGTGTAGGCTACTTGCGTGTTTCTAGGAATTTGCTCATTTCCTCTATATTATTCTTTTTGGTGTATAATTTTTCAAAGTATTCTCTTATGATACACTTTATTTCTGTGGGGTCAGTGGTGATTTCCCTTTCCTCATTTCTTATTTTATATATTTGCATCTTCCTTTTTTTTTCTTTGTTAGTGTATCTAAGGGTTTGTCAATTTTATTGATCTCTAAGAACCAGCTTTTGGCTTTATTTTTTCTAGTCTTTTCTAATTTTCTATTTCATTTAGTTCTTCACTAATCTTTGTTATTTCCTCCATTGTACTTCCTTTGGGGTTAGCTTGTTGTTCTTTTTCTAGTTCCTCCAGGTGTGCAGTTAGGTCTTTGATTTTAGCACTTTCTTCTTTTTCAGATCAGCATTTATGGCTGTGAATTTTCCTCTCAGTACAGCTTTGCTGCATCCCATAGGTTATGCTATGTTGTGTTATTTTTTCATTCATTTCAAGGTAATTACTGATTTCTTTGCAAATTTCTCTTTGACCCACTGATTGTCTAAGAGTATATTGTTTAACTTCTATGTCTTTGTGCCTAATCTGCTTCTCTGCCCCTTGCTGATTTCCAGTTTCAGTCCTTTGTGATCAGATAAGCTACTTTGTGTAATTTTAGTCTTTCCAAATTCATTGAGAGCTGTTCTGTGGCCTACAATATGGTCTATCCTGGAGAATGATCCATGTGCTCTCAGAAAGATTGTATATTGCACAGAATTTGAGTGTATTATGTGTTTGCCAATTAGGTCCAGGTCCTCTAATGTATTATTTAGGGTCTTTGCTTCTTTATTGATTCTCATTGAGATATTCTGCCTAATGGTGATAATGGTGTATTAAAATTCCCCAGAGTAATTATAGAGGCATGTATATCCCCACTTAGTTATTTCCCTTGTTTGTCTCATGTATTTTGAGATTCCCGGGTTTGGTGCATAAATATTTATGATTGTTCTTTCTTCTCAATAGATTTCTCCTTTTTTAAATATATAGTGTCTTTTTTTGTCTCTTATAATAGTTTTGCATTTAAAGTGTATTTTGTGTGTTTTTAGTATAGCTACTCTAACCCTCTTCTGATTATTGTTTGCATGTAAAATTGCTTTCCATCCTTTCACTTTGTCTCCTTGCATCCCTGGGTCCTTGATGAGTTTATTGTAGACAGCATATGGATGGTTCATATTTCCTTATCCATTCTGCCAATCTGTGTGTCTTGACTGAAGAGTTTAAGCCTGTAACATTCAATGTTATTACTGTCAGTGAATTACTTATATTAGCCATATTTTTTTAGACTTATATATGCCATATGTTGTTTTTATTTCACTTCTTATCTTTTTATTCTTACAGTCTCCTCCACCTCTCTCCTTTTTTCCCTTTCATCCTAAAGAACTCCCTTTAGTATTTCTTTTTTTTAAGATTTATTTTTTATTTTCTTTCTCTCCCCTTTCCCCCCAATCCCCACATTGTCTGCTCTCTGTATCCATTTGCTGTGTGTTCTTCTTTGTCTGCTTCTGTTGTTGTCAGTGGCATGGGAATCTGTGTTTCTTTTCATTGAATCATCTTGTGTCAGTTCTCTGTGTGTGCAGCACCATTCTTGGGGAGGCTTCACTTTCTTTTGCACTGGGTGGCTCTCCTTATGGGTGCACTCCTTGTGCCTGGGGCTCCCCTATGTGGGGGACACCCCTGTGTGGCACAGCACTCCTTGTGCGCATCAGCACTGCATGTGGGTCAGCTCCACACAGGTCAAGGAGACCCGGGGTTTGAACCATGGACCTCCCATATAGTAGATGGACACCTTATCCCCTAGGCCAAGTCCACTTCCCTCCATTTAGTATTTCTTGAATGGCAGGTTTCTTATTGACAAATGCTGTTAATTTCTCATTATCTGTTAATATATTGAAGTCTTCATTTTTTGAATGCCAGATTTTCTGGATACAGAATTTTTGGCAGGAAGTTTTTTCTTTTAGCACCTTAACTCTGTCATACCACTGCTTTCTTGCCTACATGGTTTCAGATGGGAAATCAGCACTTAATCTTTTTGAGCTTCCCTTGTATGTGATGGATCTCTTTTCCCTTGCTACTTTCAGTATTCTCTTTGTCATGAGCTTTGGACAATTTGACAAGTATATGTCTTGGGCAGAGGTGTTGGGATTTATACTTTTTGGGTTGTGCTGTACTTCCTGGACATGTACATCCCTTTCCCTCAGTAAGGTTGGGAAGTTTTCAGCCATCATTTCCTCCAGCACTCCTTCTGTCCCCTTTTCCTTCTCTTTTCCCTATGGGATGCCTACAGTGCATATGTTTCTGCAATTCAAATCCTTAAGTCCCTGCTGGATTTTTTGTCTTTTCATCCTTTTGTTTTGCTATTTGATTTCAGATGTACTGCCTTCCTCATCATTGAGTCTTTCCTCTGTCTGTTCACATCTGCTGTTTTGTGCTTTCAGTGTATTTTTGATTTCCTGCATTGTGCCATTAATCACCATCATATCCATTATCTTTTTATGTATGTATGTTTTCAATTTCTTCAGTATATTCTCCCAGTGTCTTTTTTTAAGATTTATTTTTTATTTATTTTTCTCCCCTTCCTCCCCTCCCCCCGTTGTCTCCTCTCTGTGTCCATTTGCTTTGTGTTCTTCTGTGTCCACTTGTATTCTTGTCAGTGGCACCAGCAATCTGTGTCTTTTCATTGCATCGTCTTGCTGCATTACCTCTCCATGTGTGTGGCACCACCCTGGGTGTGCTGCACTTTTTTGCACTGGGCAGCTCTCCTTATGGGGTGCACTCCTTTTGCATGGGGCTCCCCTATGCAGGGGACACTCCTGCATGGCACAGCACTCATTGCACACATCAGCACCGCACATGGGCCAGCTCATCCCATGGGTCAGGAGGCCCTGGGTTTGAAATTTGGACCTCCCATGTAGTAGGCAGATGCTGTATCTGTTGAGCCAAATCCACTTCCCCCTGTTTCTTTTTAATATCCTCAATCTCTTCCTTCACTTCTTTAAGTTGACTCATGATATTTGGACATCTTTGATTAGTTCCATGTTCTATATTTCCTCCTTTTTTTCAATTTGTTCGTTAGCCTGGGCCATGTCTTCCTGTTTCTTAGTATGGGCCATACTTTTTTGTTGGTGTCTAGGCATGTGTTTATCTTGATGGGTTTATTCAGTTGGTTAGCTTCTCTTTCTGCTCTAGTGTTTTATTTTGTTATTGTTTTTGCATGTTCTAAGTTTTCACTTTGATACTTCATTCGTCTTATTGTATTTCCTTGTCTGTGTTGTCTTGAAAAAAAATATGACCAGAGGAAAGGAAAGAGATAATAAGAGGAAAAGAATAATAATAGCAGTAATAATAATAAAAGGTAGAATAGGGGTCATACAAGACCTAGGAAAATAAATACTCCACATGAATGAAAAATCTTAAGGACAGTGGAATAAGTTTTAAAAAGTGGAATAAAAAAATGAAATGAGAAAAAATAGAGAAAAAGAATGAATTAAAAGCCTGGAATGATGAGTAGAGAGGTGAAAAAGAAATAAAAATTTTTTTAAAATTGAAGACCAAGCAAAATAGGCAAGGTGCATGAAAAAGAACAGAAAACAGAAGATAGATAAATGAAGGAAAGAAAAGAAATTATGTAGGTAGAAAAAAATCAGTAAAAGTAAAATTGGGGGGACAAAGAGAGGGGAACACCACAAAAAACAAAACAAAACAGCAGCAATGACAACAACAAAACAACTGAGGAAAGACAGCCTTCTCTTTAGGCCCCTAAGGAGCTTCTAGGCTGCTGGTGTTCATCATTCACCCTGCAGCCTACCTTCTGCAGGCAGGTGATGGACCCAGTTTTAGTGATTAAAATTTAAAAAGTTAAAATAAAGAAGGGGGACTTTTTTAAAGCAAAGAAATAACAGGTCCAAGAGCACTTAAATCAGAAAGAGTGCCAGCATATTCCTTGTTATAAATTGCTAGCTGATGCCTGATAACCAGTTGGGTCACACCTTAGACCAGGGGTCTCATAAATGCAAGGCAGGACTCCCTCCACTGAGCTAAATTGTCTCCTTAAGTTCATGGGTCTTTAGAGAGCTAGGTGCCACCTTCCCCAGGTGTTTGTAGACTTCTGTACTTGCTAGAGTCCTGCTGATAGGCGGACTCTAGTCTATTGTCTATTGGCTCTCTAGTCTATTGGCTTTCTCTCCCCAGGAGGGCATCTGGGTGTGACAGCCTTCCTGAGGGGATCCCACCTCCCCTCTCCCAGGCAGATTTGGGTTTCTTCCAAGATTCCAAGGGGCCTGAGCTGGCCAAACTCACCACAA
This sequence comes from Dasypus novemcinctus, assembly GCF_030445035.2. Lineage (NCBI taxonomy): Eukaryota > Metazoa > Chordata > Mammalia > Cingulata > Dasypodidae > Dasypus > Dasypus novemcinctus. Next base: position 631,729 of record NW_026688139.1, on the reverse strand, counting down.
AGAAACCACTGTGCATCATCTGCCAGACCCCTCTTCCTCCCAGGGAACACCCCTTCCCAGTCCCTTGGCAGCAGCAAGCCAGGGGCCATGTGGCTACTTGCCGGGATTGTGGGGTACATGTGCAATTCCCAGCCACAGGGATGAGCAACTCCTGGTTTTCTTCTTTATCTTTCCAGTACCTTCCAGATGACTCAGAGCACCTTCCTGTTCTATAAATATCCAGAGCCCCTCCTTTAGATAGGTACCTGCCTTCTGGGTGCTTTTTTTTGTAGGCTTGTAAGTCTCTACCTACCTTCTTCATCCCTTTTCCTGGCAGTCCTCAAGGCTGTTTTTTGGGGGGAAGTGGGTTTGGCCCAATGAATAGGGTATCCACCTACCACATGGGAGGTCCACTGTTCAAACCCCAAGCCTCCTTGCCCCATGTGGATCTGGTCCATGCACAGTGCTGATGCACATAGGGAGTGCTGTGCAATGCAGGGGTGTTCCCTAAGTAGGGGAGCCCCACGTGGAGGGAGTGTGCCCCATAAGGAGAGCCACCCAGCACAAAAGAAAGTGCAGCCTGCACACACGGAGAGCTGACACAACAAGATGATGCAATAAAAAAGAGACAGATTCCTGGTGCTGCTGCTAAGAATAGAAGAGGTCACAGAACACACAGCGAATGGACACAGCAGACAAATGGGGGCTGGGAAGGGGAGAGGAAAAAAAATCTTTTTTTTTTTAGTTGTTTTTTGATGTTTGGTCCTCTAGAATATCCTCCCAGTTGTCTCTATTCCCTTGGCAAAAAAATGCTAGACCCATAGGAAAGGAAAGAGGTAAGAATAATAGTAATAATAATGCAAAAAATTTAAAGAGGAACTGCATAAGAGCTAGGAAACTAAGGAATATAAGTAAAAAACCATAAAAAATACAAAGGAATAAGAATAAAAAGAGTTGGAATAGAAAAAATTAAACAAGAATGAAAATAGAAAAAAATAGAATGAATTAAAATGCCAAGCGCATCAGAAGACCGTAGAAGGAAAGAGAGAAAATGAAAAAATGAAGACCAAAGAAGAACTGGTAGAATGAAAGAAAAGCAACAGAAATCAGAAGGCAGAAAAACAAAAGGAAGAGAAATAAAATAGGTTGAAAAATAAGTTTAGAAAAAGGAACAAGGAACAAAGAAAACAAAAGAGTAACAAAGAAGCCACCCTGGAAGAGCAGCCTTCCCTCTTAGGCCCCCAGAGACCTCATAGGCTGCTGGTGTTCATCAGTCAGTCACGTACAGCCTGCCTTCCACAGGTGATGCATCCAGTTTTACCAAGTGAAATAAAGGACAAAGAAAAAAATCCAAGAAACGGTTAAAAAAACAATAGAATCTCAGCCTTATGTCCCTATCATGAGGTGCTCGCTGTGTGCCTACTCTCTCTGGATCCCTTCACTCAGGAGGTAGGTACCAGGGCTCCAACCAGGCACCTACATGCAAGGCAGGGGCTTCCCTCTTGTGCTGCAGCAGCTCTATGAGCTAAACAGGCTTTTGGAAGCTTGTCTGGTTCTTCCTGGCCCTGTTTCCCTTAAGAGTTGGACTTTCTAACAGCTTTCAGGGGCTGGGCTAGTTGGGTGCCCATCCCTGCCCCTCCTTGATCAAGTTCCTCTCTCCAAGGGTGGCTGGGTGTGACAGCCTGCCTAAGCAGATTCCCCCTCCACTCTCCCCAGGGCCACCTCAGTGCTGGCTGACATCCTCCCTGAGATTAAAAGGGGGCTGAGGTTTCCAAACCCACAGAAGAGAAACCACTGCCCACCCTGCAGCAAACCTGCTTCTTCCCAGGGAATGCTCCCTCCCCCTCAGCTGGCCTTTGAGGGCCAGGGGGTCCATGGAGGCTATTTGCCTTGAGGGTGGGGCTTGCCCACCACCTTTTCCAACCCCAGGGGTTAGCACCTCACGGTTTTCCTTTGAGCTCTTTATCTCTTTGTCCACCTCCCTCCTGAATGATGCCTGCTGCCTCCTGTTCCTTGGATTCCCAAAACAGCTCACTCAAGTTAGGCCCCTGCCCCCTCTCTCCCATTTTTTTTTCAAAAGAGATGAGCAGTACCCACTTCCATCGACACCATTTTCCAGATTAGTGCATCTACAAATTTTTAATCTGCTCAGTGAGTGAAAGGAAAACATGAGAATTATGTCTCCCCACGTAGAGAAAATCAATAAAGGGCTAGAAAGTATAAATTTAGTGGAAATAGAAATTCTGGAGTTGAAAAGTAGAATGATGTGAGAACTTCTCTAGAGGTGGTCAACAACAGGTGTTTCCCTGACTAAAGAGCTAAACAATTCCCTCAGCAGCCTGGAGTGTGCACCTTCCTATTTCAGTCCTTCCTCTCCCAGATCATGTGCACTTCAGAAGATGTAGCAGTGAGACCTTCTAGTTTTCTTATTAATTTTACTGGTCACTAGTGATGTTGAGTGAATTTTCATACCCTTGCTCATGCTTAACTCACTGCAGATCCTGTGATTTAGCATATAAAGAGGAGGGGACTTGGTCAATTATTGTGTTTTCAGAGACCTCTATTTCCTTCTGAGAACCAAAAACTGCACCCAGCCTGAATGAAAATACGCCAGTGGAGACACAGCTCTGTACTCAGACATATTCCACATCCTTGCCTCTGAGTCCCCATGAAATTTACAGGAAAATTTTGTCCTCCATTAACAGGGAGAATTAGGACTCAAATTTCTGTGAACCCCAATATCCCTCAGAGAATCCCACATATTCCTACCCAAGTCAACCAGATCTCAATGAAAGCCCTCCTCATATTATATAAATTAGTCTATCACAGTCTCACAAGGGAGAAAGGTGATTGTTTTCTCTATTAAAGATACTTATTGAAGCCATTTAAATTGGAGAATTGGTTTTTCCATTTCTGTAAACAAAAATGGCTGCTGGGATTTTTATAACTATTATATTGAATCTGTAGTTCCCTGTGGGTAGTATTGATATTAGAACAATACAGTCTTATCATTGTTGAAACAATGGGTGTCTTGCCATATGTTTAGGTCTTCTTTAGTTTCATTCAGTTGTTTGCTAGTGTTCATGTGTTTTATCCTTTCATTAAATTCATTTTAGCTATTTTATTTGTTAGCAGCTAATTGAATGGACTTTTTTTTTGCTGTGCTGTTTAAATGAAAGTGACTTTTGTGCCTTTATCTCCTACTATGCAAGTTTGCTTAATGCCTTTATTGTTGCATTAGTATTGTTGTGGCTTCTTTGGAATTGTGTATTTAAAGGAGTATGTCATCTATAGGGATAGCTTTCCTTCTTCCATTCCAGTATGGATGACTTTATTTCTTTTTCTTACCCAATTGCTCTGGCTAGTACAATGTTGAAAAGCAGTGATGAAAGTGTGTTAACTTATCTTGTTCATGAACTCTTGGGAAATATCTTCAGTATTTCACTATTGAGTGTAATGTTAGCCATGGAGTTTTAAAATGCAGCTGTGAACAGAGTAGAATGACTTTCACAAATGACCATACATGTAGTGAGCAGCAGAAAGTCTCCAGATTATAGGCATCCTGTGAGTGCATTTCTGAAATCCTGGAATGTGAGTTAGTTGTAGGATACCTACATTTTTGTGGTTTTGAAGAACTTAATTCTTGCTGATGTCCATATGTTCAAGGTTTAATAATAAGATCATGATAGACTATGCCTGAAATATTTTGATGTGTTCTTAAATTTTAAAAATTCAATAAACCCTATTAAATGAATTTTTCTTTCCTCAGGTTATTTATAAAATAGTATTTTAATTGGAGTAAGAACAAGTATTAGCCAGAATCCTTGAGGACCATGTGTGTGTCTGATGATAGGTATCAAGCCATATGGTGGTAATATTGTAGTCCAGATATAAATGATGCTGAACCTATTTGATTATGTATCTAAAGCAATAAATAATTTTCAGAATTTGCTGAATATGAACCATGATTGCTAACACCAAATGTGTATGTAAATAGATTCATTTAAAACTAAATAGAAAATAACTGTAGTCATAAAATATAAAAAATTAAAATCTAATGATTGTAGGAATACAATACATTAAATATACAAAAACAAGACTAATTCAGAAATGAAATATAGTATAACTTATTGAAATAACATATACATATTGCTTTTGAATATATATAGACTTTTATAGATCATTGATTTTGAAAATCTATAGACGTATAGAGAATGACTAGATTTTGGCAACGTGGTAATGTTTCTCAAGAGAGGAGTACATGTAAAAGGAACATTCAGTAGTCATGTGGAGAAAGAAAATAGGCAAGGAAAGGTGCAGTAGAGGTAATGAACTGAGTGAAGACCCTTCTTGGAAGAGTGGTGGAAATATAGAATCTGAAAATATCAGGAAGAAAGCTTCCATATTTTAAAATATTTCATAAAACATGTAGAAAGAGAAACAGAGCTGTGTTGTTAGAAAGCTATTTTCAGTTTCACTTCTGTCTATGAAATTTTTTTAATCATGAAAACCAAGAGAAAAAAACATTGTTATTTTCAAGTATCAAAGTAATACAGGGAGAAAAGGAGTAGGTGCAGAGTAATCCACAACAAATGAATGAAAGCTCTTTGTCATGATCTATATTATGTACTGAAGTATACTTTCTGAAAAGTAGAGAACAGGCATTAAGAAAATGAAATAATACATGATAAGATATCATAAATTTAAAAAAACTCAAAAAGTGAATGAGAAGAAATAAGAAAAATGGAAATACAGCTCAAAATTGAAGTATAATCTCTTAAGAAATAGGGTGACAAGATAATGCTTAAGTAGATAAAGTGAAAAGCTGAAAGGGCTGAAATATTTAATGAAGAATGTTAAAGATTGAAGAAAAACACTCAGAAGTTGAGGAATGGTTCCGATGATCCACTAGCTGAACCCTGGGTGCCTGAAGCAGGAAGTGGGTGGGGCCATCCCCAGTCTGGAGGCCTTGGGTGGGCCCTGAGGTCTGGGTGGGTCCTGTACATGGGCAGTGCTGAAAGCTGCCCCGGCCCTCCCTCCCATGATGCTCAGCTCCAGGCTGCAGGCCTTGGCAGGTGGTGTCCAGGCTCCTTCAGCCTGGCCTTTGGTGATGGCTGTGGCTGCTCAGGTGCTAGGCAGCCTTGAGCTCTGTACCCTGGGAATGTTTGCAGGAGGTGTTAGTCCTGTGCACTGGGGAGGGTGCAGACCTGTGCTGAGTCTCATCCTTTTTTTTTTTTTTTCCATTCATATTTTTTTATTGACTTTGTAATAATATTACATTAAAAATATATATGTGAGGTCCCATTCAACCCCACCCCCCCACCCCACCTCTCCCCCCCCCCCCCAGCAACACTCATTCCCATCATCATGACACATCCATTGGATTTGGTAAGTACATCTTTGGGCACCTCTGCACCTCATAGACAATGGTCCACATCATGGCCCATACTCTCCTCCATTCCATCCAGTGGGCCCTGTGAGGATTTACAATGTCCGGTGATTACCTCTGAAGCACCATCCGGGGCAGCTCCATGACCCAAAGATGCCTCCACCTCTCATCTCTTCCTGCCTTTCTCCATACCCATCGTCCACCATGTCCACTTTTCCCAATCCAATGCCACCTCTTCTATGTGGACATTGGATTGGTTGTGTCCATTGCACCTCTATGTCAAGAGGAGGGTCAGATTCCACCTGGATGCTGGATGCAATCCTCCCATTTTCAGTTGTAATCACTCTAGGCTCCATGCTGGACCTCCTGCTGCTGGAGCGGGTGGTGGTGCTTTCATCTGGGTGGAGCTGGGGGACTCCAGATCACTGATTTGTCAATTAAAGAAAGTCCATGAACTGGGTTTCCAGAGAGCCGTTAAACAGATGGATGGCTCCAGGATGACCATGTGCTCCCCCTTGTTGAGGGCAGTTCTGGTTTATGTCCGTTGTCCTTCCTTTTCATGTCACCCCCTCTCACTAAGAGTATCCTGATGTGACTTTATGTTACATGGTCAAGCTATTAGGTCTATTTTGAGCATTTCTTTAAGAAAGGTTGACTTAATGACTGAATGATTTAAGTTAAAAAAACTTGTAAAACATAGGGTGTGCAATGAGACACAGGCATATATACTTGTGTCTGGATGGCTTATCCTGCAAGGAGGTGTGTGAAATTGGTAAGTGGGTGTCTGGGCAGAGGTAGAATGGAGGGAACAGGCTGGATGAGAGGGAGGCTTACCTTTCATTGTGTACCTTTTTCAACATTTGATTTTTATTAAAATGAGTGTTTTTCCTACAAAATACACAATAATAAGATTCTGGGAAGGGATCATTATAGGCATTTGTAATATGTCCTGTTATGTGAATTTTCCTTCTAGGAGACCCCTAGTCAGCTGGACAGTCCCAGGCAATGGGACAAAATTTTGTTTTTATATTCATGAGAAATATGGTATGTGCTTTTCCATTCTTTTAATATCTTTTTCTGGTTTTGCCATTGGGGTAATGTTAGCCTTATCTCATGAGTTAGGAAATGTTCCCTTTGCATTGTTTCTGAAAGAGATTGTGGGGAATTGGTTTCATTTTTCCTTAAATGTTTGGTAGAATTTGCTTTTGAACTGTCTGAACCAGGTCCTTTGTTTTTTGGAATGTTATTAATTATTGATTCAAAATTTTAATGGCTGTAGGGTTATTCTGATGATCTATTCTTGTGTGAGTTTTGATAATTTGCATCTCTCAAGAACTTTTGAGTCATTACATCTAAGTTATAAAATTATTGGACCTAAGGATGTTCATAGTCTTGTTTGATTATCCTTTTAATGTCTGTGGAAGCAGTAGTGATGACACCTCTTCCATTCCTGGTATTGGTAATTTTTATCTTCTCTATTTTATGTTTGGTTAGCCTAGCTAGAGATTTATCCGTTTGATCAGATCATTTCAAACAACAAACTAAGGCTTTAGTTTGGGCATATGTTTTGATTTCTATGTGATTAATGTGCAGGAGTGCACTCACTGGACTGTATGGTAAGTTTATGTTTAGTTTTGTAAGAAACTGCTAACTAGTTTTCAGAGTGACTGTACCATTTTATATTCCCTTATGCAATGTATGAGTGATTCAGTTTTTCTGCATTCTCACCAGCATTTGGTATTGTCACCTTATGTTTTAGTTGTTTTAATAGTGTGTAGTTGCATATCATAATGGTATAGTTTGCATTTCTCTAATGACTAATTATATCCAGCATCTCTTCTTGTACTTATTTCCCATCCATTCATCTACTACGGTGAAATGTTTGCACATATATAGTGCCCATTTTTTAATTGGATTGTTTTTTATTTTTAAATTTCCCCTCCACCCTCGCAGCTTGCTTGCTGTGTCCATTCTCTGCACACTCTTCTGTGGGTTTTTTTGCTTGTCTCCCTCCTTTGTCGCGTGACCTGGCTGAGTTGGCTCTCTGCAGTACCTGTGGGCGAGGCAGCGATCCTCAGCCTGTGGGTGAGCCTGCCTTCACAAGGAGGCCCTGGGATGAGAACCCAGGGCCTCCCATATGGTAGACAGGAGCCCAAGTGACTGAGCCACAGCCACTTCCCAGGATTTGTTTTTTCATGGTTGAATTTTGAGAATTTTGGAAATTCTTTTGATTTATTCTAGATATCTGTGTTTTTGTGGGTTTTCTTTCTTTTTTTTTTTTTTTTGGTATTTGGCTCAGTGGTTGAACCCAGGACCTCATTAGTGGAAAGCCAGCCCTCTACCACCAAGCCACATGGGCTCCCCTGAAATTTTTTTGTTTGCTTGCTTTTTGTTTTTGTTTATTTTAGCAAGTACTTGGATCTGAACCCAGAACCTCTTGTGGGAAGCAGGCGCTCAACAGCTCAAGCCACATCCACTCCCAATATTGTAGATAGCTGTTCCAGATATCAGTTTCAGATAGTCTAGGTATGTGTTCTTTCTTTGTCATACTTAAGTTTGCAAATATTATTCTCTGTCTGTAGTTTGCTTTTATAGTTTCTTTTTTTCAGGTCTGTAGTTTTAAAATTTGGTGAAGGGAAACAGACTTTGGCCCAGTGGTTAGGGCGTCCGTCTACCATATGGGAGGTCTGCGGTTCAAACCCCGGGCATCCTTGACCCGTGTGGAGCTGGCCATGTGCAGTGCTGATGTGCGCAAGGAGTGCCGTGCCACGCAAGGGTGTTCCCCGCGTGGGGGAGCCCCACGCGCAAGGAGTGCGCCCGTGAGGAAAGCCGCCCAGCGTGAAAAGAAAGTGCAGCCTGCCCAGGAATGGCGCCGCCCACACTTCCCGTGCCGCTGACAACAACAGAAGCGGACAAAGAAACAAGACGCAGCAAATAGACACCAAGAACAGAACAGACAACCAGGGGAGGGGGGGAAATTAAATAAATATATCTTTAAAAAAAAAATTTGGTGAAGAGCCATGTATCATTTTTATTTTTTATGGATCTCATTCAATGCACTCTCTCTTCAGAATCTCTTTCCATGTTTTCAAATATCAACTAGTTTTGATGATACCCCAGTCTTTCTCTTGCCTAACATCACAACCCCATTGATACTTCTGCTTCAGTGTCACAATTTTAAAAAAAAATTATTTTCATTATTTTTAAAGGAGCTTTAGTTGCCATAGATGTTCCATCAAAAATATAGGGGGTTCCCATATACCCTACTCCCTCCCTCTAACACACTTTTCCCCATATACATTATCCTTCATTCATTAGTGTGGTCCATTTGTTTCATGGGATGAGCACATATTGAAGCATTGCTGTCAAGCATGGTCTATAGTTTGCATTGTTTCACACTTTGCACAGCACATTTTTATAAGTTTGAGAAAATGTATAATGACGTGTATCTGTTATTGCAGTATCATGCAAAATTATTCCAGTGTTTGAAAAATGCCCCATGTAATGCCTATTCTTCCCTCTCCCTCCCCTCAGAACCTCTTGTGTCCACTGTCTTTATATCAATGTTATGTTCTTCCATTATTAGAATAATAATAGTCTACTTATCCATAGGTGCATTCCTCCTGTTTGTTCATTCCTCTGTCTTTTGGAGTTGGGATTGTGTCACTTTCTTACCCCACAGTAATCCAGCAACAGCTACTTCAAATAAGTGTGGAACCCGACCACCTGGTTTCCCTAACTGCTGCTGCTCTATCTAATCCACCATATCACTTGCCTGGACTGCTGTGATAGCTCCCTAACTAGTCTGCCTTTTGACCTACTTGCCATTGTGGTCCATTCTTACCTAGCAGCCAGAATGATCCTGTTAAAACCTAAGACAAGTCTTGGCCCTTGTTTTTCTTTACTGAAACCCCCACACTTTCCCAGTTTATAGTAAAATGCAAGGCTATTACATTGCACTACAAGAACCTCCACAATGTGTGCTCCAAGTTTTAAAAGCATTTATTGAGATATAGTTACATACCATATAAGCTATCCTAAGTGTACTTTATTATAATTACAGATGTGTGCATTCCTCACCACAATCAAGTTCAGGACATTTTCATTAATCCTAGAAGGAAAGCCCTATACTCCTTAGAAGTCACCTCTCAATCCCTCTATCATTCCCCAGCCCTCCATAACCACTATAAATTTCATCTCTATAAATTTATCTTTCCATTTTATATTAATGAAATCATAGAATATATGGTACTTTGCATCTAGTTTCTTTCACTTAGCATAATGCTTTCTTAAATTACTATAATTTTTTTAAATGAGAGAAGTTGTATGTTTACAGAAAATTCATGTAAAAAATACAATGTTCCCATGTATCCCTCTATTGTTGACTCTTTGCATTAGTGTGTCAGCTTTGTGAGGATTGATGAAAGAATATAAGATATTACTGACAACTATAATCCTTAGTTTACATTAGGTGTATTTTTTCCATCTACCTTCCTATTATTAACAATGTGTAATAGTGTCATCCATTTGTTATAATTCATGAAAGAGCAATCTTGTATTTGTTAACCTCAGTCCATCATCCATAACACATTCATTTAGTTAAACAATCCCACCTTTAGGCTTTTAGCTTTCCTTCTAGTAACGTACATGACCTTAAACAAATTCTCTCAACCATATTCACAAACATATAATTCACAGTAAGGTCCTACCATCACCACTATCCATTCCCAAACATTTATAATCAACCTAAATAGAGATTCTGCACAATTTAAATATCAGTTTTCCATTCTCTAACCCATTGTATCCCTTGGTAACTTATATTCTAGATTCTAAATCTGTGAGTTTGCTTCTTATCCTTAGTTCATATCAGTGAGATCATACAATATTTGTCTTTTTGTGTCTGACTTATTTTACTGAATGTAATGTCCTGATGGTTCATCCATGTTGATGAATGCATCAGGACTTCATTCTTTCTTAGAGCTGAATAATATTCCATTGTATGTATTCACCACATTTTGTTTATCCATTCATCTGCTGGTAGTTATTTGGCTTCTACCCTTTCTTTATTGTGCTCTGAACATTGACATACAAATACCTGTCTGAATCCTTGCTTTCAATTCTTTTGGATATATATGCAGAAGTGGGATTGCCAGGTCATTTGGTAATTTTAGTTTAACTTTTTGAGTTACTGCCAAGCTGTTTTCCACAGCCAATACACTATTTTATATTCTTACCAACAGTGTATGAGGTTTCCTATTTATATGCATCCTTACCAGCACTTGCTATTTTCCAATTTAAAAAATAATAGCCTTTTGAGTGGGTGTGAAGGACAGCTCATCATGCTTTGATGTGCCTTTCCCTAATGGCTAATGGACTTGAGCATCTTTTCTTATGCTTATTTACCATTTGTATATCTTCCTTGTAGAAATGTCTATGTAAATACTTTGCACATTTTTAATGTTTTTTTTTTTGTCATGCCCAACTCCCTTGGAGGTAATTGAGTGATAAAGCTCTTTCTTCCTTCTTGATGTGGAAATAGCCCCTCACCATTTGCCTGCTTCCTCCTCCTCCTTTGATCCCCAGCTCCAGTCTTGTCTTCTCTGACTTAGGTAACCTTTTTTTTTTGAGGTACCAGGACTGGGCATTGAACCTGAACCTGGGACCTTGTATGTGGGAAGCTGGCACTGAACCACTGAGCCTACATAGGCTCCCTTGAGTTGGTTTATTCATTTGTTTGCTTGTTTGTTTTTAGGAGGCACCAGGAACCAAACCTGGGACATCCTATGTGGGCAGCAGGTTGAACTTCATCCACTCACAGCATCTTTCTTACCTGCTCTGTTATCCTACCATTGACCCCTCTTCTTCAAGTTGTATTTGCTGATTCTTTATCTCTTGCTCACTGGATCACCTAAACAGTCCTAAACAGTCACCATGCACTCACTTTATTTAATAAAGTGTAAAGGGTGGAGACGGTGGCTCTTTCCACCATCTCTATGATGACCCTTCTTGTTGGGTAGGTGGTTTCAGACCATCATATTTGCAGCCCTTGAATGTAGTTGAGGCTCACCATGGGCTTTGAGGGAGGCCCAACTTGGATGGAATTGTGACTCTTGTGAAGTCATTTCCACAGTGGTTTACCTTAAGTCAGACTTCCCTGTACTTAGATCCTGACATGTACTTGGTGGGTCACTTCAGGAAAAGTACTTTGAGATCTTTGTACCTATTCCTCATCTGTAAATTGGTGATAAAAAAATACCTAATTTTTCAACTTTGTTTTATAATTGAATCTAATTTTAGCTTGCCTGACTCCCCAGATAGTCTCCTTCCAATCCTGTTCCCCAGAAAGGAGAGTGATGGACTCAGTGGGTCCCATGCTTTTTAAAACATTTTTTAAAAATTTATTAGAGTATACCACTCATACATAAGCATACATAAACATTAAGTGTATAATAATAATTGTGAATTTACAAAACAAATATATATAACATGATACAGGACTCTCATACCTCACCCTATCACCAATACCTTGAATTGTTAAACATTTTAACCTAATGATTAAAGAGCATTGTCACAATATTACTACTAACCACAGTATTTTCCCCCAACCCACCCTATTATTATCTTTATATCATTTATATATGATCATTCATAAATAATAAGTATGGTAAAAATTGTGAAGTTAGAAAGCAAACATGTGTAACATCATTCAGGGGTCCCATACATCAACCCTCCACCAACACCTTGCATTTTCATGAGATGTTTCTTACAAATTATGAAAGATTTTTGTCAAAATCTTGTTGTTCTTATGTTACATTTGGTGTATTTCCCCCCCAACCTACCCTATTATTATTTTTTAACTATAATTTTATGGCAGAAGTTGTAAACTTATAAAACAATCATGCACATGTACAGAATTCCCAAACAACACCCCTCTATCTGAACATTTGTTACAGATAAGATAATATCATCTGATTGTTACCATGACCATAGTGTACATTTGGCATACATTTTCCATATTGCCCCATTATCAACACAGTACATCTTTGGCATAGATGCAACAATATTATATTATTACTGCTAATCAGAGTCCATAGGTCACTCCAGTTGTATTTTTCCCATACTTCTCCACATTCCCACCACCTTACAGTAGTGATGTACATTTGCTTTAGCTAACAAAGGACACTTTTGCATTTGTACCATCAAACACAATTCTCATCTACTTCTTGGTTTGCTGTGCTATTCAGGGTTCCTAGATTATTTCTTTAGCATTCTGTCAATTGGCATTTCATATCTAGATTACCATTTTCCACCACATCCCCATTTATAAACTAGCTTTTACTCGCTATGTGTTACCATCCGCTCTATACATTTCCACACTTTCACAGCAAAGCTAATTAAAATTTATGTACATTAACCATCAGTAGTCCATCTCAGTCCTCCTCTTATCTCCTTTAAGAATCTACCATGTACCACCACATCTTGAAGATACTTTCTTACCATTTGTTCTAGAAGTTTTATGGTTCTTGCTTTTATTTTTAGGTTTTTGGTCCATTTTGAGTTAATTTTTGGATAAGGTGTGAGATAGAGGTCCTCTTTCCTTCTTTTGGCTATGGATATCAAGTTCTTTCAGCACCATTTGTTGAATGGACTATTCTGCCTGAGATGTGTGGGATTGATAGGCTAGTCAAAAATGGCTTGACCATACATGTGAGGGTCTGTTTCTGAACCATCAAATTGATTCCATTGGTCTATGTGTCTGTCTTTATGGCAGTACCATGCTTTTTTTAAACCACTATATCTAGGAAATATGATTTAAAGTCTGGAGGTGAGATTTCGCTTTTCCTTTTTAAGATATTCCTGGCTATTCAGGATCCCTTACCCTTCCAAATAAGTTTGATAATTGTGTTTTCAATTAAAAAAAATTCTGGTGGAATTTTCATCAGGCTTGCATTGAATCTGTATATCAATTTGAGTAGAATTGACATCTTAATGATATTTAGTCTTCCAATTCATGAGCATGGAATATTCTTCCAGTTATTTAGAACTTTTTTTAATTTTTTTTTTAATATTGAGTTGCAGTTTTATGAATACAAGTGCCTTACATCATTGGTTAAGTTTTTTCTTGACTTTTTGAGTTTTATCTGCCGTATTTTATTTTCACCCTTCTTTTCCTCTTTTAATTTTATTGATAAAATCTTCATTTCTAGACTCTCTTCCAGGCCTCTCTGTCCTGTCTTTTCTTGTCAGGGTCTAGCGTAACCTTTAGTATGTCTTGAAAATCTTGCCTCTTGGTTAGAAATTCTCTCAGTTTCTGTTTATCTATGAATATTCTAATCTCATCCTCAGTTTTGAAAGACAGTCTTGCTGGATATAAGATCCTTGGCTGGAAGTTTTACTTCTATATTTAGTATCTTAAATATATCACGCCACTGTTTTATTGCCTCCCTGGTTTCTGAAGAGAAATCAACACTTAATCTTATTGGGTATCCCTTATGTCATGCTTTGCTTTTCTCTTGTTGGTCTCAGAATTCTCTTTGTCTTTGGCATCAGATATTCTGGTTAGTATGTGTCTCAGAGTTGGTTGATTCGGATTTTTTTGGATGGGAGTACATTGTGCTTCTTGGACATGGATATCTATGTCCTTCAATAGGGTTGGGAAATTTTCTACCATTGTTTCTTCAAATATTCCTTCTGCCCCTTTTCCCTTTTCTTCTTCTCTGGGTCACCCATGACATGTATGTTTGTACATCTTTTGCTGTCATTTATTTCCCTGTTTCCTTGTTCAATTTTTTCCATTCCTCATTTGTTCTTTTCTATGTTCACTTTCAGAGGCCATTTCTTTCAGCTTACCAATCCTTTTTGCTGCCTCCTTAAATCTGCTTTATATGATTTCAATGTTTTTAAATTTCATTTATTGCACCTTTCATTCTGAGATCTGCTAATTTGCTATGTATGCTTTCGAGTTCTTTGTGCTCCTCCAGTGTCTTCTTAATATCCTTAATCTCTTTAGCCATCTCATTGAATTTATTAAGGAGATTTGTTTGAACTTCTTTTTTTTTTTTTAAAGATTTATTTATTTATTTAATTTCCCCCCCTCCCCTGGTTGTCTGTTCTTGGTGTCTATTTGCTGCGTCTTGTTTCTTTGTCCGCTTCTGTTGTCGTCAGCGGCACGGGAAGTGTGGGCGGCGCCATTTCTGGGCAGGCTGCTCTTTCTTTTCACGCTGGGCGGGTTTCCTCACGGGCGCACTCCTTGCGCGTGGGGGCTCCCCCACGCGGGGGACACCCTTGCGTGGCACGGCACTCCTTGCACGCATCAGCACTGCGCATGGCCAGCTCCACACGGGTCAAGGAGGCCCGGGGAGACGGACGCCCTAACCACTGGGCCAAAGTCCGTTTCCCTGTTTGAACTTCTATGATTAGTTGTCTCAAGTCCTTTCTGTTACTTGGAACATTATCTTGTTCCTTTAACTGGGCCATATCTTCCTGTTCCTTGGTGTGGATTATAATTTTTTGTTGTATTGGCATCTGGTGTAGTAGAGTATTTATTCTGGGTGTAGTTTTTCCTCTTTAGTTTATGGCTTTCTGCCCTTTCTCCTTTGCTGGTTGTGCAGTAGGAGCCAAGGATGTAGTTGGTACTCTAAGCTGTGGAGGCTTAAGCTGCCCTCATTACCCAGGGACCTATGAAGCTTCTCTCAACTTTCTCCTTTGCCAGGGGTAGGGACAGAATCACAGCTGTGTGGAATAATTCAAGTTATGCAGGCTGTGACTGTGGCTGCCCAGTGAAACTGATGAAGCTTCATGCCCCTTTCACCCCTGCCTGGGGCAGGGACAGAGCTGCAGGCATGGGCAGCAATCTATGTATTGCAGGTCCAAGATGACCACAGTTGTCCTGGTAGACTTCCAGTTATTCAGCCCATGTCAGCTAAAGGTTCCTGAAGTTACCTGGATAGGCTAGTGCAGGGTCCACTAGATTCCCCCCTGCCAGAGGTGGGGCTGAAGCCTAGAATAGGACTGCAGGCTGATCTGGGTGAAAGAAACAGGTCCCTATGTTCAACCATGATTTTGGTCAGCCTGGCTTCCCCTTCTGCTGGGGGTGGAGTTAAAATGGTGGCCACCAGCCTCTTTCTGACTTGGACAGGTTCATCCTTTAGCTCTTCTTAGGGTTAGACTCTAGCAAACTGAATTTACTAATCAGTAGCTGAAATCAGTGGCCAACTCTCTTCCTCCCCTGTTTTTGGGAAAAAGGAGCTTCCATTTCTAGCCAGAGGATAGCTCTTGGGGCAGCTTGTGCTGCTATGGTAGGATATTCTCTGACATCTCAACTTGGCTGGTAATTTCCCAAAGAGGCTAATGCAGGTCCCCCAGCTTCCTCCCTGCTGGAGGTGAGGCTGGGTCCTATGCTAGAGCTGCAATCTGATCTGGATGGAAAGGTGCTGGTCCCTACCAGCACTGGGATTTTTATTCTGTCCTGCTTCCCCTTGTGCCCAGCGTGGAGTTAAGATGGTGACACCCAGCCTCTTTCTGACTTGTTCAGGTTCAAACTTTAGCTGTTCTTAGAATTATATACTGTAGCCCTCTCAATTTACTCATCAGTAGCTGAAGTTGGTGCCCAACTATGTTTTCCTTCCCCATTTTTGGGAAGTGGAGCTTCCTATTCCAGCTGCAGAATAGCTCCCGAGGTGGCTTGTGCCTCCACTGGATGATGGGCACCAGCTTCCAGGGCATGGGGTGCTCTACTTCTGAATCTTCTCTGCAGATGGGCAGTCTCCTTCCTTCTGTTCTTTCAAGGATGTTGCATGAAGCTCTTCTGGCTTCCTGGATTACCCAAACAGGTGCTTTAGATAGCACCATGTGATTACTAACTGCCCTGTAGCAGGAGCTGACTCTAGGAACTCCTTACTTTGCCACATCTTGTTAGTTTTCCTTGAATTTTGGATATTTTATATATAGGTCTAAAGTTTCCTTTTACATTTTTGTTGTTGTTTATGTTTCTTTGTTGAGAACTATCTTTTCTTTCATTTCAAGAGTATTTACCTTTCTTATTGAGCAGAGACTGCTTTGATGCATAATTCCTTCTCTGGTTCATTTGGGACTGTATTGGCTGATTTTTTCCCCTGGAGAATAGATGAGATTTTTCCAGTTCTTTTTATGTTATGTTGTATAATTTGGGATGATATCTTGTTGTGTGTGCTTATTATATAGTTAGAGACTTCTGAAAGATTGTTTTGGCTAGTTGGTGCCTTGCTATTCCATATGAATTTGAGGATCACCTTTTTCCATTCCTAAAAAAAGGTTGCAGAGATTTTGGCAGGTATTGCATTTATTATTTTTTTCATTTTTTTGGTCTTTAAAAAATTTTTTAATGTTACCTTAAAAAAATACAAGGTCCCTATAAACCCCCATCTCCCTCACCCCACTTTCCCCCCCATAACAACCTCCTCCATCATCATGAGACATTCATTGCACTTGGTGAATACATCTCTGAGCACCACTGCACCTCATGGTCAATGGCCCACACCATAGCCTACACTCTCCCACAGCCCACCCAGTGGGCCATGAGAGGACATACAATGACTGGTAACTGTCCCTGCAGCACCAGCCAGGACAACTCTAACCCCTGGAAATGCCCCCACATCACATCTCTCCCTCCCACTCCCTGCCCCCAGCAGCCACCATGACCACTTTCTCCACACCAATGCCACATTTTCTTTAGTTACTAATCACAATCATTCATGAATAGAACATCAGTAAGTCCACTCTAATCCATACTCTATTCCTCCATCCTGTGGACCTTGGAATGGTTGTGTCCACTCCACATCTATATAAAGAAAGGGCTTAGATTCCACATGGATGCTGGATGCAATTCTCCTGCTTTCAGTTGTAGGCACTCTTGGCTCCCTGGTGTGGTGGTTCACCTTCTTCATCTCCATGTTAGCAGAGTGGTGTAAGTCCAATAAACCAGAGTGTAGGAGTTGCAAGTCTGTTGAGGCTCAGGGCCTGGCTATCACATGGTCAGTCCAGAGATTCAGGTCCCCTGGGTATACACTAAACCCAAGCACCAACTACAGATCCAGTAAAATAACAGGGGAGGCTTGTGGACAAAGATCAGATCTGAGTCCAGCTCCATCACACAGAAACACAAACTCCAAATTAGGGCCAACTGACATGGCACTGAACTCCACCTGCCATGACCACAGAAACTGTTGGTCCCTGTAGCCCTCAGAAGAACCAGTACCTGGGGTTGTATCTTCTTTATCTGTCTCTGGGACTCTGCTGAGGTGTGCGTAAGGGCAACCACTCTGATGACCTCCCGGCTCTTTTTGGAGACTCATAGCCACATAAACTCATTTGTCCTTTCCTTTCCTCCTTTTATTCAAGGTCAAAAAGCATTTTTAACTCCTGGTATTATATGTAGACAGATATTCTGATGGTCCGAGTTGACCCCTTTATTCAAGGTCATTTTCTAGTTACATCATCAGCTGGTACTTGGTAGTAATCCCTTGGTGGAAGAAGTTGCCTTGCCAGTTTGCATACAAGGCAACACTTATTGCAGTGATGGAAGGCAAAACATCAAAAATAAAGCTTTTGCATTTTTAAATTTTTTGGTACCCCAATTTATTTTTACCTTAATTTTTCTAAATTAATATGTATTCTATATCTAACCTTTAAGCTCATCACTATATTTCATTTTATTACTAATGGAACCTGGCAATATAGGGCTTCATTTTTGAAGAAGTTTTGGATCACAGAGAGGTTCAACAATGTCAGAGGAGGAACACTGGTGTGGGATGTTATTGACAGGGGACACATGGTTGGCAGGGAGTTCTACAGGGCATATATCCATATATCCAGGGTACATAAAGATGTTTGGATATTTTCATAGTTGTTACAATTAAAAACAACTGAGGGAGTGCTGAGTTCCTAGCCAGGGGAGCTCTATCACAGTCCCTAAAGGAACAGCAACAATCCCCCAAGTGCAATAGGAAAGACCAAAAAAGAAGGAAGATCCAACAATGAGCCCTTGATACTAATGATTATGCTTGTGAGCCTGTGCACCTGAGATAAGAACAAGGCCTAGAGCTGCAGTGTGCCTAAGAATTGCCTAAGAATTACCTCCTGAGAGCCTCTGTGTTGCTCAAATGTGGCCAGTCTCAAAGCCAAACTCAGCATGTAAATGTATTGCCTTCCCCCCAGTTTGGGTATTGCATTTAATCTGCAGATCACTTCAGATAGTACTGATATTGTAACAATATTAAATCTGAAACAAGGACTCGCCATTTATTTTGATCATCTTTAATTAATTAAAATTAATTAGGTCATAATTTAGGTCAAATTTAATTAAGTGCTTTGCAGATTTCAGTGTATAGGTCATTCATCTCTTTATTTAAATTCATTATCAGGTATTTTATTCTTTTAGAGGCTATAGTGAATGGAATGTTTTAAAGATTTTTTTATTTTTTCAAATGTACTTAGGTTACAGAAAATGTTACACAAAAAGTATAAGGGATTCCCAAATGCCCCATTCCACACACCTCCCACCCTTCCCCACATTAACAGCTTCTTTCATTAATGTGGTACATTCATTGCAATTGATGAACACATTTGGAGCATTGCCACGAAGCATCGATTATACTTTACATTCTTCCTACTCACTCTCACTCAATTCTTTAGGATATATAGTGGCCTCTATCTGTTTTTGCAGTGTCAGTAAAGACAATTCCATGTTTCAAAAATGCCCCCATATTACACCTCTTTTTCCCTTTCTGTGCCTTCAGCACCTCCAGCAGCCACTGTCTCCACATCAATGATATACTTTCTTCCATTGCTGGAATACCAGTAAGTTCATAGTAGAATATTAGTAAGTCCACTCTCATCCATATTTTATTCCCCAATCCTGACGATTCTGGAATGGGGATACCTACTCCACTTCTAATTGAGAGGAGGCTTCAATCCCTTATGGCTGATGGATGGGACTCTCTTGCAGTTGTAGACTCTCTTGGTTCCTTGGTATGGTGGTTGTCCTTCCCCACCTCCTTCTTAGTTATCCTGGGTGATGTCAATGAACTGCAGAGTAGGTGTTGCAGCTGCTGCAATTGATGTTTAATGCCCATATCACAGTGTTTTTTCCTGGTATGGAAAAACAAAACTGATTTTTTTTTTAGTGTTTATCTTATACCCTGCAACTTTTCTGAATTTGTTTCCTCTAGTAGATTTCTTGAGGATTTTTTGGGATTTTCAATATGAACGATCATACCATCTGTGAATAGTGGTAGTTTTTGATTTCTGATTTAAATGCCTTTCTCTTTTTTTGCCTAATAACCCTGGCTAGAACTTCCATTTTAATTTTGAATAGAAGTGGTAACAGTGGGCATCCTTGTCTTGTTCCTGACCTCAGGTTTCATTCTTTCATTGCAGGCTTTCATTGTTTCTCACATTGACTTTGATGTTAGCTGTGAGTTTTTTGTATTTACTTGTTGTGGTTGTTACCTTTCATTCCTATTTTTCTGAGCAATTTTATTATGAAATCATGGTAGATTTCATCAGAAGGCTTCTCAGTGCTATTGAAGTGATCATAGATTGTTCCCTCCATTGTTTTTAATGTGTGTTACTACAGTGAGTGATTTTCTTAGGTTGGCCCACCACTGCATTCTGGGGATAAGTCACCCTTGGTCATGGAGTATAATCCTTATAATATATGTAGTTTGATTTGATTTGCTAGTGTTTTGTTGGGAGTTTTTGCTTCTGTATTCATATGGAAGTGGTTCTTTGTTTTCTTTTGATGTGTCTATCTGATTTGAGTATCAGAACAATAGTAGCCTTATGGAATAATGAGTTAGGAAGAATTCCTACCACTTTAGTTTTTTGGTAGAGTTTGGGAAGAATTGGTGTTAATTCTTGTTTGAATGTTTGGTACACTTCTCCCTGAAGCCATCTGGACTTTGACCTTTCCTTGATGGGACATTTTCGATTATTATTCAATCTCTTTGCTTTTATAGGTCTGTTAAGATCTTTATATCTTCTTGAGTCAGAGCAGGTTGTTTTTATGTTTTAGGAATTTGTTCATGTCTTCTCAATTATCTAGTTTATTGACATATGAATGTTCATAGTATTCTCTTATAACCCTTTTAATTTCTGCCAAATGAGTGTTAATGTTCCCACTTTCATTCCTTAAATAGTTATTTGCATCTTCTCTCATTTCTCTTTGTTTGGATAAAAGTTTGTCAATTTTATTAATCTTTTTAAGGAACCAAATTTTGGTTTCATTGATCCTCTCAGTTGTTTTTCTGTGCTTTATCTCCCTTGTCTCCTTTCTGATCTTTATTATTTCCTTCCTCCTACTAATGTTAGGTTTAGTTTTCTCTTTCCTCAAGATATGAAGTTAGGTAATTGATTAAATATCATTCTTTGGTGGGTGGGGACTCAATGCCCTACTGGCAGAAGAGGTTTCTGTAATTCCTTAATTAAGTAAACCTATGAATCCAGTATCATCTGATATGCCTAGAATTGAAATTCATCAATAATATCAAACTGCTACAGCCAATATCTAAAAGGGGAACAAAAAAGTTGGAGCCTTTATTTACCTATCCTATACTTATTTAAATCCAAGGTGGGAGCTAAAATATAAAAACTCAAGGATGTGGGCTGCTTAGAAAAATTCTTGCTCCTACTTGCCTTGTGAATCATGTTACCTTACAAACTGGGTCCCCTATCTAATGTCTGCTGTGACCTAATTAAAACAATAGGCAGCTGCAGAGTCTTTTAAAAAAATCCAAATTTTATAAAGAACCAATTAGAAAGCCCTGTGTACACCAAAAAGATACATTTTCAACTGCCTTTTGAAGGCTTAGAAGGAGGACTGCTTGATCCCCAAGTCTGAATGTGTAAACAATGTTTGGATAAGGAGCCAATATACTATAGGATATCTGAGTCATGGTATCTCTATTTACCAGCCCACTAGCCATACCAGAAATAAACTTACCCTAGATATGAAGTCGCTGGGCTAGGGTTAACCATAAGATTATCAACTCCCTATGGAAGGTTTGCCTATCATGAGGCAACCTAACAGCCACAGTAGAAGAACGTGTCAATATCATTGATGCAATTCTCAAAACAATTCGAGTTTCTATAGACACAGTAAATGTCATGCATAATGAGATGGCCTTAGATCATCTTCTGGCAGAACAAAGAGGGGTATGTGCAGTAGCCAATATCTCCTGCTGCACATGGTTAAATACATCAGTGCAGCTAGGGCTAAACACCCAAGCCATTTAGCTTCATAACATTACCAATCCTCCTGCATAATCGATATGAGAATCCATCAAAAACTCTATGCCTAAATTATCATGGTTCTTACCCATAATAAGTCCCCTAATAATTGGTATCATGCTCTTAAAATGTGGTCCCTGCCTTCTTAACTGCTTGGTGTACTTCATGAGTAAAAGTTTAGAAGCTATTAAACTGCAAGTGATCATAGCCCAGAGCTATGAACGATTCTGTTGTCAGTGTGCTGACAGTCAAATATACCTTAACATAGCTAGGGCAAGATTCTGCTCCTCCACTGGAACCTGTCACAACATCCACAGTCAGCAGGAAGCAGCTCCAGAAGCTAAACCTCCTCAAGAGTAAGGAGAGGGTATAAACAGAGGGGGAACTGCTACAAGGATGGAGTGCCCCCTGGATGATTACACACGGAAAATTTCACCTGTCCTTTTGTTTGAGCTATGCTTATTTTCAGGAACTAAGGGTAGGTTGCCAGTAACCACAAGAGCAGCCCACCTAGGGCTGCCAAAGATGGCAAATGGGCTCCCTGTGCAAAAAGTATTATAAAAAGTACCATGTGCAAGAAGAGACCATCTGCATATAACAGAGTAGAGTTAACAATAATATTGTAATATTTGCAGCAATGGCAAAGATATTATATCAATTCTAAGGGACAATAATAAGGGGTATAAGGAGATATGGGATTTTTCCTTCTCAAGTAGTGAAAATGTTCTAAAATTGACTGAGGTGATGATAGCACAACTTTGCAATGGATGTGAGAGCCACTGAGTATACACTTTTAGTGGATTGTACAAAACAGGAGACTGTATAACACAGTGAATCCTGTGGTAGAAGATGGACTGTGGCTAACAGAATATGAAAATGTTCTCTCATGAACTATAATAAGTACATAATACTAATTCAGGGTGTCATTAACTGGGTGAGTTGGGGGAAAAATACACCAAATGTAAGATATTGGCTATATTTATTAGTAGTCATATTTTTATAATGCTTTTTCATGGTTTGTAACAATTGTTTCATAACAATGCAAGGTACTGCTGTTGGGGTAATATATAGGAGCCCTGTATGATGATATTCATGTTTGTTTTGTAAGTTCACAACTTATACTATACACTTATTATTTATGGATATTCACATATGAATGATAATCTTCAATAAAAACTTAACAAAATAAAAAGTTGTAAAACTAAAGATAGGAGGTAGCATGATTGTAAAATAAACATAATTATTTCAAAAGTGAGGTTTATTCTCTACAACAAGAGAGGATGATAAGGTAAATATACAGCAGAGGTGATACAGAAAGTTTGCTTCTAAACAAGACACTCAGTTAAGGAAAACCTTTTATAACTTCTTATTAAGAACAGACAGATAATACAAGAAAACTTTAACTGAACAGAGAGAAAACCACGGTATGAAGTGATTTTGTATGAAGCACTGTATGAAGATATTGTCTGATGGGAAAACTCTTAAAAATCTTATAAACCTATCAAATCTTAGCCACCCTGTGCCATGACAAATAAAATCCATTTTCTGCAAACCTTCAACTTTCTGTATCAACTCATGATTGTCCTACATATTCCCATTTCTTTCTACAACAACCAGTTTATTTTACTTTAAAATTTAAGACAAAACTTTATTTTCCTTTAACAAAACATATCTTGCAAATGTATTTAAATGATCAAAAAGATCTTGGAAACTCTCTTCAAGGTAACAATCTTGAAAACATAATTTTTCTTTCAATATAATCATGGAGGTGAAGAAGGTGAACCACCACACCAGGGAGCCAAGAGTGCCTACAACTGAAAGCAGGAGAATTGCACCCAGCATCCATGTGGATTCTAAGCCTCCTCTTGATATAGATGTGGAGTGGACGCAACCATTCCAAGGTCCACAGGATGGAGGAATAGAGTATGGATTAGAGTGGATTTACTGATATTCTATTCATGAACTATTGTGATTAGTAATTGAAGAAAATGTGGCATTGGTGTGGAGAAAGTGGCCATGGTGGCTGCTGGGAGTAGGGAGTGGGAGGAAGAGATGAGATGTGGGGGTATTTTTGGGACTTGGAGTTGTCCTGGGTGGTGCTGCAGGGACAGTTACTGGACATTGTATGTCCTCCCATGGCCCACTGGGTGGACTGTGGGAGAGTGTGGGCTCTAATGTGGACCATTGACCATGAGGTGCAGCAGTGCTCAGAGATGTATTTGCCAAATGCAATGAATGTCTCATGATGATGGAGGAGATTGTTGTTATGGGGGGAGGAGTGGGATGAGGGGGATGGGGGGAATATGGGGACCTCATTTTGTTTAATGTAATATTAAAAAAATAAAGACAAAAAATAAAAATAAAAATAATAAAATCAAAATATAAGCTCTAATAGATATAGTTCTAGTTTATTTGATCAGTAATTACATGGAGTTGGGAAGAACACACCCATGTAGAATGAAATTTATGCTTATATTGTACTTTTTAAAAAAGATTTATTTATTTCTCTCCCCTCCTTCCCCTTTGTCTGCTCTCTGTGTCCATTTGCTGTGTGTTCTTCTGTGACTGCTTCTATCCTTATCAGCGGCACCAGGAATCTGTGTCTCTTTGTTGAGTCATCTTGCTGTGTCAGCTCTCCATGTGTGTGGTGCCATTCCTGGGCAGGCTGCACTTTCTTTTGCACTGGGTGGCTCTCCTTAGGGGGTACACTCTTGTGCATGGGGCTCCCTGTAACATTAGGAGTGTTAATTTATATGTAAATGCTTACTTATCTCTAAGTCAATTTGAATAGAGCTCTTTGCAGGAGTTTCATAAGTTAATTTGGAAATAATATTCAGATGTAGGAAAATATCATGCATCAAACATACAGAAACACAGAGTTTATACTTTCAATTTAAACTACTAATCAAACATAAAAAACAGAAATACAGAAAACATAGACATCTCATGAGCTTTTAATTTCTCACTTGTCTTTTTCAAAGAATCATTTAATGAAACTTTAAAAATATTGCTAACATACTCTGAGCATCAGTTGAAATAGGCATCTCATTTGACTGGCTGGGATATCACATTTGGGAGCACATCTCTGAGATGAGTAATTTTGTCTACTTGGAATGTTTCTCATAATTAACATTAAAATTCTAGGTTGTCTTTGTTAGATATTGCCAATTTGTTCGATATGTACAGCTTCCAACTCCATAATATTTGAATATGTATAATATGCCAGTGTGCCATAGGATAGAGAATTAACATTTTAAGAGAATGAGGATCCATCTTTATCATTTTGCTTCTTAACTTGTGCACAGGTCAAAGAAACTAGCCATAGCAAACATGAAACTGTGGACTGAACCATAAGGCTAGAGACTCAGGATCAAAACTTGAATTTTCTCATTAAAAAGATTGACCCACTGAACTTTGGACTGAAAGCTAGTGAGACTGGAGAGCACAGACAGAAATAAGTGGAGCTCAGATCCAAGAGGGACTCACTCATGAACCTTATAGATGGTGGAGAGGAGAGCATGCTGAAAGGTTTCAGCAGGAACCTACTTCTGTCTTCTTATCTCCAGAGCCCTTCATAGTGGCATTCAGATTCTGTTCTCATCACTGAACCTGTGCAAAAAAATACCCAGGTAATTAACATTTTGGATTTCACACCTTTATTAAGTGATTCATGAATTAGGCAGCATTCAGCCCAAGAGCAAGGCTCATATAGGCAGAACAAGGTAGTCTGAAAGAAAATAGAGTCAGGAAGTGGACTTGGCCCAGTGGTTAGGGCATCCGTCTACCACATGGGAGGTCCGCAGTTCAAACCCCAGGACTCCTTGACCCATGGGGAGCTGGCTCATGCACAGTGCTGATCCACGCAAGGAGTGCCATGCCACACAGGAGTGTCCCCCGCATAGGGGAGCCCCACGTGCAAGGAGTGCACCCCATGAGGAGAGCTGCCCAGCATGAAAGAAAGTGCAGCCTGCCCAGGAATGGTGCCGCACACATGGAGAACTGACACAAGATGATGCAACAAAAATAAACACAGATTCCCTTGCCACTGACAATGACAGAAGTGGACAAAGATGCAGCAAATAGACACAGAGAACAGACAACTGGGGTAGGGGGGAAGGGAGAGAAATAAATAAATAAATCTTTTTTTTAAAAAAGAAAATACAGTCTTACAGAGTGCCTTACTTGGCTTAGCCTTGACTTAGAGGAACTATGCTACAGAACAAAAAAGGGAGCTGGTGAGTCTCCCCAATTTCAGGTTCAGGGAGAAGGACCCTTTACAAGAGACAGGAACTTAATTAGGCTTTGGTTTCTGATATGGACTTAGCATGAAAGTCTCCGTATCAGGCCTAGTAAACTTAATTATCATCTGTTGTGCTTGTGTCTTCTATTAATTTTGAAAGGGCAGTTCTTATACTTTCTCAAAAAAAGTAGAATGAATTTCACAAATTTTCAACAAATGTATAAATGAAAGCACAACATCCTAAAAAATGAAAATTTATCTATAAGGGGCACATGGGCCTGCATACAAATGACTCCTAAAATAAGATGGAGAGAAACTGCAAAAATTTGAAAGATATAACAGCATTCCCTATCACAGAGTCCCCAGGACCTGGGGGCACAGGGACCCCCAAGGGGAGATCATGGCCACTGCACCTAGAGAGCCCCAAACTGGAGGGGGGTGCATGCAGGGCACAAAGAGGAAGCCCCCAATAACACAAAGCAAGGGAGCTATGCAGCCCCAAAGAACAGGATCTGTGCAAGCTGGCACCCCAGGTTTCCACAGGAAACAGTTGCTGGCAGCTACAAAACATTTACAGCTTCTTCTCTGAAAGAAAAAAAAATTTAATTAATTGAAATTTAATAGCCAAATGTGGCTAGTGCTTATACTAGTGAACACCAAAGACCTGGGATCTTGGATGAGGCAATTAAAAGCAATGAAATTTTTCTTTCATGTAAAAGTTGCATGTTTGAAATGTCTGCAGGTGGGTCCCACTATTGGATGGATTAGTTGGTGAATATATATTACAAAATAAGATCAGGGAGGATGTGGGGCTGCTGGAGAGGGAAATACTTCCCAGAACTGGGGTTCAGTTCAGGCATGGCCCATGCCTGCCCCTTCCCTGGCTTCACCCACACCTGCCAGGCAAGGGCTGACTGTGTAAAGGGAACCAAATCATCTTGATAGTGCCTGTCTGTAGAGGGTGATTTTCATGATCTCCCCATCCCAGGCACCCAAGAATCAAACCACAGCCAGGGCTGCAGCACTGAGCCATGGAATGTGGCAACTCCTAGAGCCAAGAGGTGTCTTTTAAAGAGCCACAGGTGGGTAATCTCCTCAGCCATCAGTTAAAGAACACACACTGCTCCTCACTCACCATCCTCCTGTAGTGAGGATGGTCTCCTGCCCCACCTGGGGACTGCTCTGCTGGCACTGGACACTTCTGCTCAGACCACTACAAGCTCCTGGGATGGGGGGCCCAGCAGGCCAGGTGCCCTGGTGCTCTGTGGGTGGGCACATGGGCTGTCCTGAACTAAGGAAAGGTCTGCAGCCTCCCCCACTGCTCCCTCCAGCTTATGGCTGATGGTGACCTGTGGACAGGCCTGATGACAGATGTGAACCTGCCTCCTGAACAGGTGCGAGTGGGCTATATTTTGGAAGTTAAAGGTAGCATTAGTATTTGCCTGTGCTACAGAGGAGGACACCTAGGGCTTCTCAGAAACAGAGAGAAACTTAGTTTGCACAAAGCTAGGGCCCTGTGTGTACAGTGGCACTTTGCATACATGCACATGCAGGCAAATGCATGCACAGTGGCATTCAGCAGAGGGGGGCAAAGATGGGAGGCAGGATGGGAAGGAAGAGAAAAAGCCTGAAATGAAGGAAATCACAAAAAAGCAATGAAATAAACTAACACCCCCCAGAGACAATACTGTGAGTAAACCAGCAACTCTACACACACTCTTTAATAAAGTGACACATTCTGGTCCACAGCTGGCAGAATGTACCAGAGGGGCATTCACCTGACATTTCACAGGTCTCCTCCCCTCCATATACAGTAAAAACAAAAGAGCAGGAAAGGAGACCACATTTTCTCCTTGATAAAACCTGGTTGAAAACCCATAATGGACTCAAAGTCACAAGGTTGTCTCTTTTTAAAAAAATCTGCTAGTGAAACATGTCTTGGATTGTCCATCTCAGCAGGGAGTGATTTTTAATAAGGATGGAAAGAGCATCTGCTCTTGAAGATGCTTCCCTAGAGGAGAAAGAAACTCTGTGGAGCAGGAAGAGAGCCACAACCTGTCCTCCAGGAGGTGCCTCTGCCCTCTCCACCCCAAGGGCCTCTGGGGGTCCTCCAGGGATGCTCCTGCCTGAGGGGAGCTGCCAGCACTGGCACGAAGGCCTGATGAGCCAGAGGAGGAGCTGACCTGGTCTCACCAGGTGGGGCAAAGCAGGAGGGAGGCCCCAAGCCTGGAGGGAACAGCAATGGCCTTTCAGGCACCCAGGGAGCAGCAAGAGCAACAGAGGGAGCTGCCAACCCCACCCAGTACAGGAAGCTCCTCCACTCTCCTCTCTCTGAATTAACACACCCAAAAGCTACTGCTGCCAGCTCAGGAAAGTTAAGACTCTCTTCCTCCGTCCTCCTCAGGGCACACAGGCAGAAGAAGGGACACAAATGGAGCCCTGTAGGAAGGCCTCCCTGACCAGAGGCAGGTGCTGCCTCAACCCACAGCTGACGGGGCTGGGAAGGAGGCGGAGGTGTGTACCAGGTCTGGAGAACTGCAAAGGGAGCCCTAGAAATCAACAGCCCCAGGGAGTGCTTCCTACCATCAGTGAGCCTCAGGATGGCTGGTGTGGGTCAGGAGCAGAGCTCTGCACCCTGAGAGGTGCTGGAGGGAGAGTGATGATGACAACCAGGATGTCAGACCTGCTGAGTGTCACACCACAGAGTGGGGGGATCTCACACATTGGGGTGCACAGAGCAATTTTAAATAGGATGTCAGAGAGGTCTAATGGGGAAGGAGTCCTGAATGCAGAAGTGGGAAGGAGGTGGGGGTTGTGGGTAGCAGCCTGTTTGGGGTGCAACAGGAGAGAAGAGGCCCTGAGGACCAACTCGGGGGCTTGTTGGGAGGGAAGGGAGGAACCAGGTGCAGCCACGTGTCCAGACCCAATGGCTGCCACATAACCCCTGCATTCCACCCCAAGGTTTTTACCTGAGAGAAATGAGATCAAATGTGCTGCCACCACTAATGTGTCTCTGGGTCATAGCAGCTTTATCTGCAAAGGCCCAAAGTTGGAGCCAACCCAGAGGCCTGACAGGGTATAGCATGAGCCACATGTGGTCTGTCCACACTGTGGAATCCTACTTAGCAGTAAGGATACACACCCCATGATGGATCTCCAAATAATTATGCTGGGTTAATGAAGGAAGACCAAGGGGGCAGGGAGAGAAGAGAGAGAGAGCAGTGCTGTGCAAATCCCTCCCATGCAATTCTAGAAGGTGCAGGGGAATCCATTGTGAAAGGAAGCACAGCAGTGATCCCTGGATAGGGGGCAGGGAATGAGGGTGGAGAATGGGCAAGTGGGGACTCCAGGGGTGGACATGTTCATTATTTTAGTCTTGGCTTCATAGGTGGACACGTGTCAACACAAACCATAACAGCTGTAGCCTCTAGACTTGCAGTATAAGTAGGTCAGTATGCCCCCAAAGGAGGAGGGGGTTTTTTTGTCTTTATTTTTTTATGTTACATTAAAAAAATGAGGTCCTATATCCCCCCACTCCCTTTACCCCACTCCTCCCCCCATAACAACCTCCATCATCATGATACATTCATTGCATTTGGCGAATACATCTCTGAGCACCACTGCACCTCATGGTCAATGGTCCATGTCATAGCCCACACTCTCCCACAGTCCACCCAGTGGGCCATGGGAGGACATACAATATCCAGTAACTGTCCCTGCAGCACCACCCAAGACAACTCCAAGTCCCCAAAACACCCCCACCTCACATCTTTTCCTCCCACTCCCTACCCCCAGCAGCCACCATGGCCACTTTCTCCACACCAGTGCCACATTTTCTTCTATTACTAATCACAATAGTTCATGAATAGAATATCAGTAAATCCACTCTAATCCATACTCTATTCCTCCATCCTGTGGACCTTGGAATGGTTGCGTCCACTCCACATCTATATCAAGAGGGGGCTTAGATTCCACATGGATGCTGGATGCAAATCTCCTGCTTTCAGTTGCAGGCACACTTGGTTCCCTGGTGTGGTGGTTGACCTTCTTCACTTCCATGTTAGCTGAGTGGGGTAAGTCCAATAAACCAGAGTGTAGAAGTTGCAAGTCTGTTGAGGCTCAGGGCCTGGCTATCACATGGTCAGTCCAGAGATTCAGGTCCCCTGGGTATACATTAAGCCCCAGCACCAACTATAGTTCTGGTAAAAGTAACAGGAGAGGCTTGTGGACAAAGATCAGATCTGAGTCCAGCTCCATCACACAGAAACACAAACTCCAAAGTAGAGCCAACTGACATGGCACTGAGCTCCATCTGCCATGACCATAGAACCTGTGAGTCTCTGTAGCCCTCAGAAGAACCAATACCTGGGGTTTTATCTACTTTATCTGTCTCTGGGACTCTGCTGAGGCGTGTATAAGGGCAACCCCTCTGATAACCTCCTGTCTCTTTTTGGAGACTCATAGCCCATATAAACTCATTTGTCCTTTCCATTTCCCCCTTTTATTCAGGTCAAAAAGCATTTTTAACTCCTGGTATTATATGTAGACTGAGATATTCTGCTGGTCCGAGTTGACCCTTTTATTCAAGGTCATTTTCTAGTTACATCATCAGCTGGTACTTGGTAGCAATCCCTTGGCACCCGGAAGGCTCATCCTCAGGGGTCATGTCCCACGCTGGGGGGAAGGCAACACATCTACACGCTGAGTTTGGCTTTGAGACTGGCCACATTTGTGCAACACAGAGGCTCTTAGGAGGTAACTCTTAGGCACCCTGCAGCTCTAGGCCTTGTTCTTATTTCAGGTGCACAGGCTCACAAGCATAGTCATTAGTATCAAGGGCTCATTGTTGGACCTTCGTTCTTTTTTGGTCTTTACTCTTCACTTGGGGGATTGTTGCTGTTCCTTTAGGGACTGTGATAGAGCTCCCCTGGTTAGGAACTCAGCACTCCCTAAGTTGTTGTTTTTAATTGTAGCCACTATGAAAATATCCAAACATTTTTATGTACCCTGGATATATGCCCTGTAGAACTCCCTGCCAACCATGTGTCCCCTGTCAATTACATCCCATACCAGTATTCAAAGAAGGAGTTTTTAACAGAAATAAACAAGGTCATCAAGTCAGAGTGGGGGGAGAAAGCTAGGGGCTCTGAGGAATAAGAGGAGGTAAGGGTGGGTGCAGAGCAGATGCAGGAATTGTCCACAGGACACGGGGCCCAGAGAGGCTGATGGGGACAGGTGAGGGGAGTGCAGGCCACAGGGTCCTGCTGGTCCCACAAATGGTTGCTTTTATCAAGAGCTTGTGATTTGGGGCCCACCCTCTCCCTCTCATGTCCCATCATACTGCCCTCCCAGGGCAGTGCCCAGCAGTGGGGTCTTTGGCTCCACATTAGGGAGACCCTGCTCCTGGGGGACCTGGTCCTGCTGGCACCTGATGTGACCACAGCATGTGGTGTCCACTGTGGTTTGGGAGATGGGGCAAGGTCCCCTTGGCACTCTCAGCCCTCGGTGCCCTCTCCTCTGTCTCTCCTGCCTCCTGCCATGACCCCAAGCCCTGGGATCTTTCGTTATCTCCTCTCCACTTCCTACACCATCAACAACAAACTGTCACTTGGAATGTGCAAGACCCTCCAGAGCCTTTCAAACTACAAATGGGAATGTAAAATAAGGAGGTCATGCTGCTTAGGAACCCTGGGAGCAATTTATCTGGTGTAAAGAAAATGCCAGATAGAGGCTTCAGGGGTTCAGGGTGATCGCAGGGAAGAGAAAACTCTTGAGCTTAGTTCCCAGTTCTGGTTCAAACATAGGAGAATGTATTGTATCTATTCCTTTCAAGAGACAGCAAGCACACAGCCATGAACCCACAACTGAGAGGTGAGGTGTGAGGTGAGCAGCAGGTGGGAGATGTCCACAGTTCTGTAGACTCAGGAAGCAAGCGAAAGGGCCATGGCCATTGGGCATCTGAGATAGAGCTTCAGGACAGGGCAGGGGACAGGTTGGGGCAAGAGCGGGTAACTGGCTTTTGTGGTTTGGAGATACATTCACTAGAAAAGCATGTTCTTAAACCTAATCCATCATGTGGGTCTACTGACGAGGTTACACCAGCTGAGGCCTGGTCCAGGTAAAGCAGGATGGGTCTCAATCCTGTTACTGAAGGTCTTATAGGGAAGATCACGTGGAAAGAGAAAGCCAGGAGCAGCCAAAGGTGAAAGTCAACAAAACCTGGAATAACAGAAAGAAATCAGCAGAGCCTGCCATGTGCACTGGGATATGACAGAAGAGCTAGGACCAAGGGTCCCTGGCTACCAGCTCCAGGGTGCTTCAGTTTCTGGGAGAAAGCGTCACTCTCATGACACTCTTGATTTTGGTATTCTCCTTGAAAAAACTATGAGTAAATAAATTCCCACTGTTCAAGCCAATCCACTGTTCAGCAGCCAGGAAACAGCCATTGTCCAAGGGTCCTTATTTATCGCAGCGCTTGGGCAGTCAGCAGGAACACCTGGGCAGGGAATTCTACAAACCTGGCAAAAATAATATTGGAAGAACAAGAAAGCTAGTGGTTTACCAGTGAAATCCCTCCTCACATTTGCTGGTCCCTGGCAGGTGGTAACAGGTGAGGCCAGATGACCCTGGAGGGGGAAGTAGAGAGGCAGCAGCTCTTTCCTTTCATTTTAGTTCTTTCTACACTGCCTTACTCTTTAGCAATGTGCATATTTTCTGTCCAAAAATAAACTAAAATCTATTGGTAATAACTGTGGGAAGAGTGTCTGTTTCAGTGGCACAGGTTCTGGGTCTAATCAGATGACAATGGGGGAAAGTAAACATCTGGGTCCTTCCATCCTTCTGCCCCCTCAACAAAGAGGTGAGGAGGCCATGGCATCTGGTACAGAACTAATCATCCTGTCGAGAGGAGACCCACCTGTAGGGCTGGGATTGTCCAAGGCAATGATGGACACTGCTGTTTTGGCATCCAGATGGATCCAGATGGGGCATCATGAATTCCAGCTCCTGAGTGGGGATCAGCTGCCCACTTCCATGGATGACACCAGGACATAAGCCATGATCCTGATGTGGCCAGTGTGGGTCCACCAGGTTGCTGCCAGCTGTCAGTGGGCAGAGGCCAGGCCCAGGCCAGATGGGGGTCCAGGAGGCAGCATGGAGGCCAGAACCCTCCACCAACATATTGGTGCCCTGAAGAGACTTGAAGGACAAGCAAACACCTCCCATCAGTGGGCAGAGGCTCCTGCAGGCAGGGGCCTGGGAAGGGACTCCAGTGACTTTGGGAATCTGGGTTCCCATCTGGGCTCAGCCCTGACCACCTATGGGACCCATGCAGGAGTCACAATCCCCTGTCCTGCACATGTGAGATGAGGGGGCTAGAGGCTGGGCCTGAGGGGCTGGCCCCAGGGACACCTAATTGCAATTCATTAGCAGTTGTGTTTACAGTGGCTGCAATAGAAACCGGGTTCAAGACTGAAAACTGAAAAGGCTGAGCAAGGGCCTCAGAGTGGATCATGGCTTCCCACATCAAATAGTGGTGCATTGAAGGAACACCAGGCAGCAGTAACTAGTAATTTACAAATTAATATTCATCATACTTTCAGTGTCTGTCAGACTGAGCTCTGAGCCTTTGGTTAACCCCAGATAATCTCTGCAGCAACTCAACATGAAAGTCCTATACTAGCCCCACTTCACAGATGGGAAAACTGAGGCACAGAGAGGTCAGGAGAACCTGCCCAGGGTCACACAGCAATGTGGGGCCAGGCCTGGAAGTGAACCAGCTGGGAGCCATGAGAGATTCAATGTCAGATCATTTAAAGGACAAGGAGGGACAGGTGCACTCAGGGTCAAGGGCAGGCCAGGATGGGCCTTGGCCCTGGCTTGGACCCCAGCCCTGCACCAGCCAGCCACATGGGCACTAGCAGTGTCCTTACAGCTCCAGGGGCTGTGAACTCTTGAGAGGAGAAGCAGAGTGGCAGGGGCAGTGCTTAGAACAGCACCTGGGGCAGAGGAGGGACTCAGAAGGGGTTGGTTTAAGCAACCCAATGACATTTGAAAACTCAAAGTACTACAAAGAGATGAAGGTGACAGCAGCACATTATATTTCTAAGTCTGCCTTTCCTGCTGCCAGAAGGAAGCTGCCCCCACCTGTGGCCACAGGGGCTCCTTCCATCCCGGGACAGCTGTCTCTGCTCTCAGCCTCCAAGGACCACCCTCTCCAAGCCCCACTCTTTTGCCCTGAGAGCAGAGCTGGGGCTAAACTGCTGATTGGTCACATTAGCTATCAAGATGACAGGACCTGGGCTCCAGTGGCTTTGAAAGGTTCTCATCTCCAGGAAATTCCAGGACCAGGGCCAGTGGTTCCCACAGTCCTTGAGTGGCCTCTGGGGACCACAGAGGGTCAGTTCCTTGACTTCCTGCTGAAAGCAGGGCAGAGTCAGAAGGAGAGGAGACTAGAAGCTCCACGGCCCTGCCTCTTTTCCCTGGCAGAGTTAGGTCATCTGAGCAGGGAAGAGCATCCACTGGTTGGAAGAGGGCGTTGCCACTGCTTCAATCCACTGTCCTTTACTGCTTGGTCTCTCTTCAGTCTTAACCAACAACCAGAATTATGAATCCTGGACACCCTGAAACTAGGACACATGGTTCACCAGCTCCCTACCTCTGACCACATGATGGCCCTTTTTCCACCTGACTCCCGGCCCTGGCTGCACATTAACCTCTAACCACAGAGTGGCTGCCACAGCCCCACCTGGCCAATACTTGGCCACATAGGAGCCTCAAAGCCCAATATCTTGCCAGCCTCAGCTGCATCATTCTCATTCCCTGATAACAAACTGACCCCACAACACCTGAGGGTGAGCTCTAGCCACCAGGAGAAGCTCTGAACCTGCAAATGGCACACTGCCCCTGCCTAACCAGAAGGGTACAGGTGAATGTGAAGCTTACTGGAGGCCAGCAGCCACCCCAAGCCATAAGGAGTCTGGGCCCTCACACCACTCACCTGACAGCACAGGCCTGTCCCCAAACTGGGCATGAGCTTGGGTGCTGCCTGATGGCCCTGGCAGGCCTTACATGGAACTCAGGAGGAGAGACCTTCAGCACCCCTGGAAGCTGGCACAACAGTTGTAGACGTTTGATTGCCCAGCTCATCTCCAATGCCACATGCTCCTGCCCAGGACAACACGTCCCCCAGTCAGTCCAAGTCCACCCTCATCTCTCCAAGCACAGTCATGGATTATTCTGTGGTTAAGGTTTCAAATTTTGCTCATGACAGAGACAGAGTAGTGCCAAGTTGCTCAAGCAAGTACATCAAACACCCAGTTAAGTACAAAAAATGTGCTTCAGAGTTAAGAACTGGATCATACAAAGCTCAGGATGTACTGAAAATTGCCAAAGAAAAGGCACAAAAGAAACAAATTGAGACCTGACTCTTCCAGTGTATCAGTTGTAGCATTGATTTGAAATCAACCCATGCAGACTCTAGTTCTCCTGAAAGCTTTGATTTTCCTCCAGGAAGCATGCATGCATCTTCTCCCTCCACTACCTCCTCCT
Organism: Dasypus novemcinctus; assembly: GCF_030445035.2. Lineage (NCBI taxonomy): Eukaryota > Metazoa > Chordata > Mammalia > Cingulata > Dasypodidae > Dasypus > Dasypus novemcinctus. Next base: position 596,306 of record NW_026688139.1, on the reverse strand, counting down.
CTTCAAAGGGAGAGAAAAAGCTCAGGAATTCCTTGATAATGAAAGCCTGTTCCAAAATCATCTCTGAATCTTTCACAGCAGATGGCAGGATCATATGTGTAGGGAACATTGTTTGCATCCAGATTTACAGCTCCCATTGGCCATTATTCATATCATAACTGTGGGACAGAAATTTATAATGGCCTTTCAATCCAACAGGAGACCCATATTTCATGGTTTGAGTCTCCAACATCTTTCCTTGCTCTCTTGCAACCCTCCCCCTTTATAGAAAACTTCCAGTAACACCTTAGTAAGAGAAAGGGCCTCTGTCACAAGCCTGTCACAAAGGCAGCTAAGACTGCCAAGCAGCCAACCCCTGAAATCTGGGCTCTGTTGGTGCAGTTTGAAATATGAACATGGACAGTAAGGTAGGTGAGAAAAATTGGAAAGCACTGCAGATTTTCTAATCTAGTTAGCAATGACTTCTACAAATTGCCTGTTCAAATTGTAGAGAGAAATTGTACTGAATTGGCTGGTTTGTTTGTTTGTATGTTTTGGTTGGGCTTGGTTTTTTACTTCCATATAGCCATTTTTTGACTGGGCAACTTATTGAACAAGCAATGAAAGTTTGTCTTAAGGAAGTGAAATGTTAGTAGTATTTTTCAGTTGTGAAGTCAAAAAACCCCAAGGCATAGGAACCAAAGCCTCAATTGAAAGTGAATTTTTGCACTTAAAATTTTTCTTCTTCTTTATTTTCTTTTAAATGTTACATTAAAAAAATATGAGGTCCCCATATACCCCCCACCCCACCCACCCCACCCCTCCCATATCAACAGACTCATTGTGGCACATCCACTGCACTCGGCGAATACATTCTGGAGAACCGCTGCAGCACATGGACAGTGGTTTAGATTGTAGTCCATAGTCTTCCCCAGTCCACACAGTGGGCCACGACAGGACACACAATGTCCAGCACCCATCCCTGCAGCACCATCTAGGACAACTCCAAATCCTGAAAATTCCCCCACACCATATCTCTTCTTCCCTCTCCCAACCATCAGCAGCCACCGTGGCCACCCTCTCCACATCACTACTACAGTTTTTTCCCTTACTTATCACAATAGCTCCCCAGCAGAACACCAGTAAGTCCACTCTAATCCATACTCTGTTCCTGTGTCTTGTGGACCTGGGATGGCTATGTCCAGTCCCCTCTACCTCAAGAGGAGGTTTAGATTCCACATGGATGATGGATGCAATTCTTCTGCTTGCAGCTGTAGGCACTCTTGGCTCCCTAGTGTGGTGGTTGACCCTCTTCACCTCCCTGTCAGCTGGCCAGGGTAAGTCCAAGAAACCAGAGGGTAGGAGCTGCAAGTCTCCTGAGGCCCAGGGCCTGGCCATCACATGGACAGTTCAGAGTTTCAGGTCTCCTGAGTATACACCAACCCAAGTGCCAACCACAGGTCCAGTAAAAGTAACAAGAGGCATGAGTAGAAAGGTTATATCTGAGTCCAACTCCATAACACTCAGGAACACAAACTCCAAAGTCAGGCCAACTAACATGGTCCTGAACTCCAGAGCCATCTGCCTTGACCATAGAACTGTGAGTTGCTGCAGTCCTCAGGAGAACCAGCACCTGGGTTTCCATCTACCTTGGCTGTCTCTGGTACCCTGCTGAGGCATGCATAAGCATCACCCCCGATGACCTCCTGACTCTTTTTTGGAGCCTCTTAGCCATATAAACTCACTTGTCCTTTCCATTCCCCCCTTTTTTATCCAAAGTAAAAAAGCAGTTTTTAACACCTGATATTACATGTAGGCTGAGATATTCTGCCAGTCTGAGTTGACCTCTTTGTTCAAGGTCTTTTGGTAGTTACATCATCAGCTGGTGCTTGGTAGTAACCCCTCAATGCCAGGGAGCCTCATCCCCAGGAGTCATGTCCCATGCTGGGGGAAGGCAGTGCATCTACATGCTGAATTTGGCTTACAGAGTGGCCACATCTGAGCAACATGGAGGCTCTCAGGAGGTAACTCTTAGGTACCCCACAGCTATAGTTCTAGTTCATATTTCAGGCACACAGGCTCATAGTCAGAGCCATCAGTATCAAGGGCTCATCGTTGGACCTTCTATCTTTATTGGTCTTTGTCATTGCACTTGGGGGATTGTTTTTGTTCCACTGGGGAGTGTGATAGAGCTCCCCTGGTCAGAAAGTCAGCACTCTCTCATCTGTAGTTTCCAACTGAAACCACTATGAAAATATCCAAACCTTTCTATGTACCCTGTAGACATGCCCTGGAGAACTCCCTCCCAACTGTGTGCAGCCCTCCAATGACACCCCACATGAATGCTCCTCTCCCACCATAGTTGAACCTCTCTGTATTCCAAAACTTATTCAAAAAGGAAGCCCAATATATTGACAGGCTCCATTAATAAGAAAATGGAATATAATGATGGGTTTAAAGGTTAGGTATAGAATATATAGAAATTTAGAAAAATTAAATAAAGGAAAAATAAATTGGGGCATCAAAAAAATGAAAAAGCTTTGTTTTTGACATTTTGCCTTTCATCACTGCTATAGCTGTTGCCTTGTATGTACAGTGGCAAGGCAATTTCCTCCATTTCTTCCTCAGTATCTACCTCCTTTTTTTTTTTCCTGATTATTAATTTTCTCTTGATGTAAGTTTTAGGTCACAGTAATTCACATATAGAATATATGGTACACCCACATATCCAACGTCAAACCCTTTGTCCTTCCTCAACGGTGATCTTTTTACATGTTCATATTATATTTGCTGCAGCTAATGTACAGATATTGAAATGAGAGCTTTCAAACATGGTTTCATTTGGGTTTACATCATGGTTTATATTTTAGACTATAGACTTTTCTAAATTTTTAGTTATCTTATGTTTTACATTATGGTTTATATTTTAGCCTATAGACTTTTATACATTTTTGGTATAATTTAACATGACCTATATCCATCATGGCATGATCTTCTGGAACACTTTCATTGCCCCACAGTTACCCTGATTCCATGTATTCAACACCTCTTTTCCCCTCCCCTTAGGGCCCACCATGACAATCAATCTTCATTACTTGAGGGACCATATTCAGAGATACATGCAAAAATGTTGAGGGCTTGATCTACTTGACTGCCCTAACCTATTGGGAGCCACCGATTCTCTCAAGAGTTACAGTTCCCTTTGAGAACATCAGTCCTCCCCAGGATGTGGGTATACCTTCACTCTCATTGTATGGGTCTCCACCCAATGATATAATCCACTATGACAAAATGAGCACTCACACACTCCCCAGAAGCTTGCCCTGTGTCAGATGCCCCCTGCCCTTAAGCATCCAAAACAGGCAACCTTCCATATTACATTCTCTAAAGAGTTTTCTCTGCACCACAATTTCAACTACATACCTGACAATCTCCCATGATCAAATGTTCCCCTCACCCTCTGCCCAATTTCTTGGGTAATCTGACCCATCCTCCCATCCCTAGTGCCTCTAAAGCCCATGCAGCACCACCCTAAGTTACCCCTATGCCCCGATTTTATCCCTTCCCTGTACAAATACTTACCTCCAGCTTATCATAGATTTCACCCAAGTAGCTGTCAGCTCAAAACCTTCCTCTACCCTCCAACTACCTTAAAGTTTATCATCCAGTCTCTAGCTCTCTGAGACAGCTTGGTTTACTTATTTCATATCAGAGAGGGCATGTAGTATTTGTCCTTCAATGCCTGGGTTGCTTCACTCAACATGAGGTTCCAAGATTCATCCATGTTATCACGTGTACTCTATTTGTTCTTATAGCTGAGTAGTATTCCATTGTATGTATATACCATATTTTATTTATCCATTCATCTGTTGATGGGCATTTGGGTTGATTCCAACTTTTGGCAGTAGTGAACAATGCTGCTATGAACATTGATGTGCATATATCGTTTTTTGTCCTTGTTTTCAGATCTTCTGGGTATATACCCAGCAGTGGAATTTCTGGGTCATATGGCAAATCCATAGCTAGTTTTTTGAGAAACCACCAAACTGTCCTCCAGAATGGCTGGATCCTTCTGCATTCCCACCAGCAGTGGATGAGTGTTCCCATTCCTCCACATCCTCTCCAACAATTGTAGTCTTCTGATTTTTTGATAGCTGCCAGTCTTATGGGAGTAAGATGGTATCTCATTGTTGTTTTGATTTGCATTTCCCTAATAGCTAGGGATTTTGAGCATTTTTTCATGTGTTTTTTAGCCATTTGTATATCATCTTTGGAAAAGTGTCTGTTCAAATCTTTTTCCCATTTTTTAAATGGGCTGTTTGTCTTTTCACTTTCAAGATATAGGAGTTCTTTATATATGCAAGATATAAGTCTCCTATCAGATATATGGTTACCAAATATTTTCTCCCATTGTGTAGGCTCTCTTTTCACTTTCCTGAAAAACTCCTTTGAGATGCAGAGGAAGTCCCATTTATTTATTTGTTCTTTTGCTGCACGTGCTTTTGGTGTGAAGTTCATAAAGCCCTTTCCTATTACAATGTCCTGTAGATGCTTTCCAATTGCAGAGAGTTTTAATAGCCAGTTTTTACATAGTATCTTTGTGTGCGTGTGTACACATACATACTCACAGGTAACATAAATATATGTAATAGAAAATGTAGCTTGTTGCTAAGTGACACATGTTGCAGACTTGGAATTGCAGATGAGCTGGAAGAATAGTACAGACATTTAATGAATTTTTGTTTTGCTTTTTAATTAATGATCACTTAACCTTTCTATGCACCCAATAGCGTAAGAGTTTGATACATGGGGTCAGACAAACTGAGATGCTCCTTATTCAGTGGCAGACTGGAAATAACCTAGTATTTGGGATTAACACTGTTAAGGCTGGATATAGGTTTAAATGATCACTTCCTATCTTCCAATGTGGATTTTACAAAAAGTTTCAAGCTTCTTGTTTGGAAGATTAATTAGGTTTGTTTTTAAATATATAAATAGCTGATTGCTAAATTTGGTCAGAATTTTCCTGATTGCCAAATTTAGTCAGATTTCTACTGATTGGCTGCTCTAAATTCTTAGTACATGTCCTAGTAAATTCCACTTTGTGAATTGTCTTATATGTAGTTGTTGCATTTTGGAAATACCTAATTTGTAATATTAAAAAAAAATATTTCCACATAAGGTATCTGTTTGCAGGTCAGAAAATGAAAAAAAAAGTAATTGTGTAATGCTCTGTAAGGTGTAAGAACAAAAATGGTGAAATAAAATTGACTAAATCTAACCAAAAAACTCTAAATGCTTACATTTAAAATTGGCATGAAGCTGTAAATGCTTATATTAAAAATGAGGAAAGATTTTATATTAGAGACTTAACCTCAAACCTGGAAGAATCAGAGAAAAAGAAGATCAAGCTAAACCAAAGCAAGTCAAAGGAAGTATATAACAAGGTTTAGAGCAGAGATTAATTAAATAGAATATAATAAAACAATAGAACAATTGTTTATTGAGATTAATGAAATAGAATACAATAAAACAATAGAAACTAAAACTTGGGTCTTTGAAAAGGTTAATAAAACAGGCACACGTTTCTTTCAGCTTCTGACTACTCCATCTTTGGCTGTTCTCTCTGCTGGGCATTGGTTTTAGCTTCTGGAGTCATTTCCCTGTCTCTGCAGTTTTTTCCTCCATCAGTGACCTTTTATTCCTCCATATATAAAGGACTCCAGTAGGAGGATTAAGACACACCCTGGGTCACACAATCTAATCAAAGGCCCTTAATGGAGTAATTTAATCAAAAGATCCCACCAACAATTGGTTTCCACACAGGGAATTAATTAGCTCTAAGGACATGATTTTCTAGGGTTTAAAAATTCTCAAACTACCATGCCCCATAGTCCAACTATTAGATATAAATCCAAATGAATGGAATTGCACAATGATATTCATAGCAGCATTATGCAAAATTGCAAAAAGTTGGAAGTAACCCAAGTGTCCATCAACTGGTGAATGGAAAAAAATGTGATATATTCATACCATGGAATATTATTCAGTCATAAAAAGAATTGCAGATTTGATACATGCATTGTGAAGATTTGAAGCTGTACATACCTCAGAAAAAGAAGCTCTTAAAAGCAATCTGTTCCTATGGATGCATATCCATAGTAAGTAGGGCCTTTTGATGAGGTTCTTTCAGTTAACGGTGTGATGCATCTCAATCAGGGTGGAACTTACTCCTATTTCTGCAGTCCTTTTTAAACAGAACACATTATGGAGAGAAAAAAAGCCATGATAGGAAGAAGCTGGAGTCATGAAACCTAGAAGAAAAAGAAGAGATCAGGAGAGGCCACCATATGCCTTTCCATGGGCAGAGGAGCCAAGAATCACTGTAGTAGTCTTAATGAAGAAATCATAGCCTTGATGGATTACATGAGTTGAACATATTCCTATAACCATGAACAAATAAATTCCCATTGTTTAAGCCAAACCCACTTCATGATATTTGCACTAAGTAGTCTAGGAAAATAAAACAGATTTTTGTACCAGGATAGTGGAGTGCTGCTATTGGAAGCTCTAAAAATGTGGAAATGGCATTGGAATTGAGTAATGGTTAGTGGCTCATACAACTGTGCAGCACTTGCTAGAAAAAGTTTAAAGGTTACTTTCTAGTGTCTGTTCCTAGAAATATGGACACTAAATACACTTCCTTTGAGGCCTCAGATAGAAATTTGAAAATGTTATTAGAAACTGGATTTATAGTGATCCTTGTTCAAAATGGCAAAGAACTTGGCAAAATTAATTTCTGATGTTGGTGGAAGGCAGAACTTGAAAGTACTGAGCTGGGATATTTAGCTGAAGAGTTTTCCAAGGTAAGTATAGAAAGGACAGTTTACCCTTCATTGCAGCTTATAGTAAAATATAAGAGGAAATGGAAAAGCTAATAACCAAATTCTTAAGCATAAAGAAACCAGAAATTGATGGCTTGGAAAAGCCTGGGCTTCCATAAAGCAAGTCCCTAGAGAACAGTGTCCATGTGAGGGTTTAACTGAACATGAATCCAATTAGACAGACATTCCAGGGCAAGTCAGGACTTGCAGTGTAGTTACTTGGGAAAAAACTGTGAAAAGTCTTGTTTGATGGATTCAACCCTGTTTACTACATGCAGACCAACAAGATTTTTTGCAAGATCTGTATAAGTGGAGCCACTGCCAGCCTGGATTAAAAGGGAGACATTGAAGACTAAAATCACTTCAAGGGCAGAACCATGGAAGCTGAGTTCTGGACCAAACACAATTCAGACCAAGAGTGTGGACACACCATGTGTGCAGAAAATGTGCATCTGCCATAGCATTGGAAAGGGCACGCCTTCCAGCCCACTGTTCGGGAAAAGTGTTATCGCCCCAGTGTTCTAGGAAGTTGGAACCTATGTCCCAAGATTGCTGACAGCCTAGATGCCATCTCAGTGGTGGAGAGGGTGGTGTCTTCACCACTAGTATTTGGGTAGAGCATTTTCACTGCACACACACTTGGAAGGGTTGTCCTCCACTCCATCAGGCCCATAGAACAAGACATCTTTCCATAGAGGACTCTCAGAGTGTGCCCTTCAGGGTTTCATAATTGCTTGGAAACTCTAATCCCTATTTTCCTTCCAACTTCTCCCTGTGGGAATGGGAATGTTTATCCTATGCCTGTCTCTCAATTGTATATTGGAAGCAGATAACTTTTTAATTAGGATTCCCAGGTCAACTGAAGGAGGGGAACTGTGCCATAGGACAGACCACACTCATAACCAATTCTGATGAGACTTTGTAATAAGCATTGTTTCTGAAATGATTTCAAGTTTTTGGGATATTGGGATGGAATAAATGTATTTTGCATATGGGGAGAACATGTCTTTAGCAGATCCAGAGGATGGGCTGTGGTGGTGCAATGCTGTATGTGCCCCTGAAAAACACATTCTTAAATCTAATTCACTCCTGTGGGTGTGAGCCCACTGTAATTATGGATTTTTGTTAAGGTTACTTAATTTAGGGTGTCACTAACATCAATCAGGATGGGTATTAATGAACAGAATGAATACAGAGAGAGAGAGAGAAAGCCATGGAAGCAAAAAGCTGAAATCAACAAAAACTGGAAGAAGGGAGAGACCAGCAGATGCCACCATATTCCATGTGGTAGAGGAGTCAATGATTGCCAGAAGCTGCTCTTCAGGAAGAAAGCATCACCTTGATGATGCCTTGATTCAGACATTTTTCTGAACTCTAACCATGAGTGAATAAGTTCCCATTGTTTAAGCAAACTCATTTCATGGTATTTGTTTTGAGCAGTCTAGGGAACTAAAACATGAGACAGTGTGGATGAAGCTTGAAGACATGTTAAATGAAATAAACCAGACAGAAAAGGACAAATGTTGTATGATTTCATGGATATGAAACTAGAATAAGTAAACTTACAGAGTCAGAATCTAGAATATAGGATACCAGAAGATGAGGTGTGGAGAGGGAATGGAAATTGTGGGTTAAAATGTACACAGCTCTTATTTGGAAATGATATAACTGTTTTGGTGGTGGATGGTGTTGATGGTGGCACAACATTGTGAAGGTAATTAAGAACCCTGAAATAGCCATCTGAATGTGGTTAGAAGAAGAAATGTAAAGTTTTGTGTATGGTAAAAAAATAAAACTTTTACAGAACTCCAGGGAACTGCACTACATAAACAACAAACCTGACCTTAAACCATAGACTATAGTTCATAGTACAATTATAAAAATGTGCTCTTATCAATTGTAATATATTTTCCACACCAATGCTTGGTGTTAATATTTGGATGGTATATGGGAATCTTGTATATCATGTATGATTTCTCTGTAAACCCACAACTTCTCTCAGAAAGAAAAAAAATGGTATTGACATCTGATAGAAGAAAAATTTGTAATGAAAAAATATTAATTAATTTTAAAAGTAGCCCCAATAGGATGATCATGTCTTTTTTTAATATAATTTTTAGATTAAATTGTCTATTTTTAAAAGACACATAGATCACAGAAAGTGTTACATTAAAAAATGTAAGAGCTTCCCATAACCCCCCACATACACACTCCTCCCACACCAACAACCTCTTCCATCATCGTGGCACATTCATTGAATTTGGTGAATACATTTTGGAGCACTGCTGCACCAAATGAATAGTGGTTTACATTGTAGTTCATACTCTCCACCAGTACCTTCAGTGGGTTATGGCCCATGGTTCCTGGCTTCCTCCTTCAAGATAATCCCTCTCCCACTTCCTGTCTTGAGCCCTGACTCCAAAAGGTTTGCAGACTCAAGCTGGAATTACCTTGAATGCTCTTCTCTGTCTTCCTTCCTTGATGATGTCATGGGGTCCAGAACAGGTCACTGCACCCACTTGTAAATAAGCCAGCCTAAGGGACAATGGGGCAGGGGAGTGGAGGTAGGGGTGGTAAGGGTGTGGGGGACATATTTTTGCTGCATCCCATGACACAAGCAGCCCCATGAAGCTTTGGTGTAGGACTTTTATGTGGTGCAGTAAACTCACTAGGGCCCAAACAGACTCCCAGGACTGATGGTTTCTGAAGTTCTGCAGATAAAAGGCAAAACACTACAGTGATGCTTTGTAGCATGATTTGCAGGCTTCAGAGACTATCTTTCAGCTTTCCCCAAAGCAAGAGTTCTTTACAGATATATGTGCACTCTTTCTCCTCCTAGCAGGGAGAAGTCCAAGGAGTTTTCACCCTCTCTTTGGACCTCAATGTTGAGCTCCACCAACACTGTGCACCACTAGAGCTACTCCTCAATGCAGGTGAGCAGCGGACTGCCACCCCATAAATACAGGGGTGGGCAGATGCAGCCTCATGGCCTCAAGGACAAGCTTCAGGCAATGCTCTGAATTGCTGGACTACTGAGATTAAGCATGTTTAGGGGGCCCAAGGGTATTACTTAATCTCAACCATGTGTTATGGAGAAGAGAGGAAAAATAAAGTGGGAGGCACATGATTTGTCACTGTGGCCATGTATGTGTATGAGAGAGAAACAGTGACAGAAGTGGGTGTAATGGAGTCACAGGTCACAGATTCCCTTCAGCACAGTGTGCTGGCCACTGCCCTGGTTTTGGAAGGCACCACACATCAAGGGGTAGATGGGTTACATGACAAGGACACGGGAGTCTAAGAGGTGGATCTAGGACTGTTTTCTCCATGATCTTTTCAATTTTTCCGTGTTGGAAATTTTCCATAATGAAATGATGGGGGAATGCCTGTGTGTGGAAAACAGATGGGTAGTAAAGACAGTGTATGTGAATGTGAGCAGCTGAATTTTAAGGCATGGGGTGTGACCAGGTGCCCCACAGAGGGACAAATGAGAAGGGCCCCAGGTGGAACCCCAGGCAGGGTGATGGTTAGGGTAGGAGAAGCAGATGACAGTAGAGACCTGGGGAGAGGACAGCAGACAGTTACCTCAGACCTAAGGTCCCACGGGAGACCCAGGTCTAGGTGCTCCCTCTGAAGTGATCTCTTGGCCAGGCTGAGGCTGCAGATCTTGAGCAAGATTCCCTTCAGGCACTGGGGCCTGGGTGTAGCTTTTCCAGCAACAGATCTGAATTCTTCTGAATCATAAAATCATGTATCTCTTTATTGCGGACCTCTTTTAATTTCCCTTAATAAAGTATTACATTTTTTTACCTTCAATCTTGCATGCCTTCGGTTAGATTTATCTGTTTGTGTCATTAGGATACAGAAAAACATAATTGTCTGTATTATTCTTTCACTCAACTACCTTGTGTTCTCATATTTTCCTGTAGATTTTTTCATGGTTCTATGTAAATTGACAAATAATATACAAGCAATTTTATTTTTTCCTTTCTAAATCTTATGCCCTTAAATTCTTTTTCTAATTTTTTTTGCTCTATCTAAGGACTGCCAGTATAATGATGACTAGAAGTGTTAGTGAATATTCTCTTCTCATCCTTGTCCCACATTTTAAAGAGAATATGTTCAATGTTTTAAGAAGATATTTCCATAGGTATGGCTTTGGGGAGAGCATGACCGTCAGCCAGTGTTCTGACAGCACTGATCCTGTGCTCTGGGATTGCAGTGTTTGGCCATGACCATGATGCTTCAAGTGTGTAGCCTCCTCCCCAGTGTTTGGGGAGAGCATGGGAAAGGGTGGGACTGCTGCTCCATTAGTCCCAGAGGCCAAATATCATTCCATAGAAGACCCTCAGACCTCAAAATCTGATGAAGGAGTCCCTGCTGTGTCTCAGAATGGTTTGGGACCCATGAACCCTATGTTTCCTTCCAGTTTCTCCCTGTGGGAATAGGAATGCATATCCTATGCCTGTCCTTCCATTCTGCACTGGAAGCAGATAACTTGTTCTCATTTTCACAGGTCCACAGACAGAGAATTATGCCCCAGGACAGAACACACCTATAACTGATTTTTTTAAACAAGGCAATTTTATGGATATGTATTAATAAAGCAACAATTCATCCAGTGTACAGTCAATGGTATTTGGTATAATCACAGGTGTGCATTCATCACCTCAATCATCATTAGAGCATTTTCATTCTTTTGATAATGATAATAAACAAAAGACAAGCTAACAAATTCTTCACCCCTTTATCTCTCTATGCTTCCCCTGTTGTGTACATAGCTGCTATTTCTGGTTATTCTTGCACAATTATTTATTTATTAAGCAGCTATTACCAGTTTTGATGAGACTTTGTACTTAATGCTGACACTGAAATGATTTAAGGCTTTGGGGATATTTTGATGGAATGGATGTATTTTGTATATGGCAAGTAACATCTTTGGGGGTCCTAAGGGTGTGGTGTTGTGTTTTGAAGCTGTATGTACCCCCAGAGAAACATGTTCTTTAATCTGTGCCATTGATATGGAGGTAAACCATATCAATGGTAAGTAGGATCTTTTCAGGAGACTGCTTTAATTAAGACATTCATTCAGGATCTGGCTTAATCCTATTATTAGAGTCCTTGACAAGAGAATGAAATTCAGACAAAGAGAGAAAGCCATGGAAACAAGAAGCTTAAATCAGTGAAACCTAGAAAAGAAGGGAGAGACCAGCAGATGCACCATGGGCTTTGCCAAGTGGCAGAGGAGCCAAAGATTGCTGGCAGGAGGTCTTTGGAGGAAAGCATCACTTTGAGATACTTGGATTTAGATATTGTCTCAGGCTCAAAACTGTAAGCCAATAAATTCCCATTGATGAAATCTAACCATTTCATGGTATAAGCTTTAAGTAGCTTAGGAACCTAAAACAATGTTCTTTTCTACTACAATTGTATTGTTATAATGTTTAGGTTGCAAAGTATATTATGCTTGAAGGTTCATTTGTAAATGTTTTGGGGAAAGGAACTCCTTTTCATGGCAGATCATTTGCTTTTGGCAGTTTTTTATTCCAAAATGGATTGCTTTTCTGGCAGGTCACTGTCCCTTTGTCTTTTTTATGAACATATTCCAAATCAATTGTTTTTCACTGTTGACTATGAATTTAGAATTGCTTTGCTTTGATTCTATAGGATGTTGTATCTTGGAAATAATTCAATTATGTAGGCTGAAGAGAATCCTTTCATGAGAAAGTCTCAAAGAGAATGATCTATAATGTCTTAAGACCAGTGAAAATGAATGGTTTAAAAAGCAGTAGCTCCCTCTTAAATTTGCAATTTATTCCTTGAATCCAATTCTGTTAAGGTACAAATATCTATTTATCCCTTCAAATCTGTCAGTATTTGCTGTATATATTATGGGGCTCTGCCATTAGATACATATATGTATGATTATGTCTCTTTGTTGATTATGCCTCCTTGTTAATTGCCCCCTCTATCAGTATATAATGACTGTCTTTGTCCCTTTTAACAGTTGTTCATTTTAAGTTTATTTTACAGGCAATTAGTTTGACAACTCAAGCTGTCTTTTGGTTACTATGAGATGCAGGAGAACTTCTAGGAAAGTAAATGCCCATGAAGCCATTTTAAGGTCATGTTCCAAACTTTAAGGTGATATGTCATGTGAGGTGGTGGTCTGCAGTAGGATGCATGAAATCGGTATTGGGGAGGGACAGCAGCTACCAATAATGAGAAGATTCAAGAAAGGATCATGCAATGCATGGCTGCAGAGTGTGGAGACAAGATCACAGGAGGAGAAGAGTAAAGAATTGAAAGGACAGTGTATTGACCAGTTGAGATGTGAGGAGTATTGGAGAGAGTAACAGAGTGTCAGTTCTGGAAATTCAGAAATGAGGGGGGAAGCAGATTTAGCTCAACTGATAGAGCATCTGCCTACCACTTGGGAGATCCAGGGTTCAAACCCAGGGCCTCCTGGCCTGTGTGATGAGCTGGCCCATGTGCAGTGCTGATGCATGCAAAGAGTGCTGTGCCAAATAGGGGTGTCCCCCACATAGGGGAACCCCATGACAAAGAGTGTGCCACTCAAGGAGAGCTGCCCCATGCAAAAAAGGTGCAGCCTGCCCAGGAGTGGTGCCACACACACCAAGGGCTGATGCAGCAAGATGATGCAATAAAAAGTGACATAGATTCCTGGTGCCACTGACAAGAATGCTAGGAGACAAAGAAGAACACACAGTGAATGGACACAGAGAGAAGACAATGGGGGGAACAGGGGGAAAAAGGGGAAAGAAATAAAAAATGAGGGGCCTACAGTCAACAGCAAGTGAGGGCAGTGGGTGATATCATCTGGTGACATGAGATTCAAACATTGGTCTATGCCTCTGTTTAGGAAATAGGAAAGAATAATTATCTGAAAAGAGCAAGGTGAATAACCCCCCACTCTAGGCCAGAGGTAAGGGGTGTATGCAGAAACAGCAGCCATCCTTGTGGTGGATGCTTGGACCATATGGAGAGTTGGGTTTCCCATACAACAGGCTTTTTCACTCTCAGCACTGTTGGCACCCCGGACTAGAAAATTCCTGGTTGTGGGGCATGTACAGAGTGTTTTAGGGTGTTTACTGGCATCCCTGACCTCTGTCTACCCACTAGATGCCAGTAGTAGCTCCTCCCACCAGCCCAGCATTATGTCAACTAAAAGTGCCTCCACAAGTAGCCCCTGGGGGGGGAGCAAAAATTGTTGAGAACCACTACCTTAGAACACTATGGTGATGGAACTTTCAACAGGAGCTGTTGAAGATAAAGTATATTTTGCTGTTGATGCACCGCAAATCCAGAGGACTCCAATCTATGCTATGATATGAACCGTGTTGGGAAACACTAGATTAAGACTGCAGCTACTGGGAGAATGAGAAAGACAGAGAAAAACCTAGGAAGTGAGGAACAAAGGAATAGCAGGATACTAAGCTCATGTGGTTCTGACCTGCAGATTGCTGCCACTCTTTCATTATCAAAAAGTCTGGGCCAAGAGCCTGGCAGAGGTCAGACTACAGTTACAGGCCAAGTATAAGCAGATTTCCAAATAAAGAAAAGAACTGGTCAGAACATTACATCAAGAGAAATATATGCCATTGCAAGCAGAATGAGTTAACTCTGACCTGAAAATGTCTGTTTTTATTTACAGCACTTGAAAGCAGACAATTCGGTCAATAGTCTCTGATTTCAGAGAACTGCCTATACAATTCCTGTTAATGAGATATTGACTAAGGGAGACAAATTTAATGTAATCAGGGCAAGTACACTGAAAGGTCATTTGCACCAAACAGAGAAGTGAGAAAAAGCACAACTTGAAATAGAGGTAGATGAAAAGTATAGCAGTTTTAGAGTGAAAACTGATAGTAATAATAAAATGTATATGTGTTATGAACTCTTGAGTGACCAAAATAATGGAGAAAGAACCACAGATTACCCAATTTAATCATAACAGATTAATGCAATATATACTTAAATTCTGCACAAAATTTAACTCAAAGGATCATTGAGCTAAACATGAAACAAAAACATAAAATGCAAGAAAATATATGAAATAACTAGGTGAAACATGATTGGAAATATTTTTTGGCTTTTTGTTAATTTAAATTTTTAATTAGATAAGTAGGTTGTCAGAAAAATCATGTAACAAATACAGTCTTCCCTTATATCCCCCTCTATTATTAGCACATTGCATTAGTGTGGTACTTTGTTACAATTGATAGAAGAGTATTATAATTGTAGTATTAACAATAGTCCATATTTTATATTAGGGTGTATTTTTTCCCAGTATATCACCCTCTTATTAACACCTTGCATTTGGGTGTATATGTATATGCCACATTTTGTTTATCCATACATTGGTTGATGGACAATTTGTTGACAGCATCTTCTGGCAATTGTGAACACACTAGTATGAAGATATTGGTTTGAGTCCCTGCTTTCAATACTGTTGCATATATGCCTATTGGAGGGATTGCTGGGTCATATTGTAATTCTATACTTAAAAACTGATAAGGACCAGACACTAAGAGATTCATTTCTTCCCCCCCCCCCAACATCCTCCACTGGGCTTGGTGAAAGTGGTTGCTTTTGGTGAGCAATCTCAGTAAGTATTCTATTGGTTGGTGAACTCTGTTTTAAAAGATATAAATTGTAGGCCATTTGTAAATGGCATGTCTAGGTAACAATTACAGTGTCCATTTATCCACTATAATCTTAGGTAGTATAGCAGTTTGATATTGTTTATGAATTTAAAAAATAGATATTGAATTATGTTTGTGAACTGGTCTCTTTCTCTGGGCATATTAGGTTGGATTGGATTCAGAGGTTTTACTGTTACTTGATTAAGTAATAATTAAGGCTTTGATTGGGCCATGTCAGTATAACATTGAGTCCCACCCTCTTGGTGGGTAGGGACTCACAGAGAAAATGACATGATAGAAGAGAAAGTTGGAGTTTTGAGCTGGAGCCTGGGAAGTAAGAACAGAGTAGAGCAGCTGAGCCCAGAGAGAAATGAGCCCCAGGAAGCAAGGAACCCAGGAAGCCTGAACCCTGGCAGACATCAGTAGCCTTTTTGCCCAAACATGTGGGAATAGACTTTGGTGAGGGAAGTAACTTATGCTGACAATTCCTAAAATGCTCAGTCAGTACCACTTATATTCTCCAATTGAGGAAGCTGACACGACAGGATGAAGAGGTTTCAGAATCAGTGGAACTAATATCTGAATCCTAAAATTATCTCCTATTAATTGGTCTAATGTTGTAAAAATTCCTGAACAAATGCAATGTCAGAAGGTCCAGGAAGGCATGCAAGGACAGGATCTTAAGCATCAGGGCTCCCTGAAGGGCCCTTTCCAATCTGAAATGCTGATTCTTCTCCCAGCATTAATTTTTAGGCCAGTAAAAATAATTTATTGGGAAATTGGGGGAAAGAACAGAACTTGCTGAGAAATGGGAGAGAAGGATGGAAACAAATCAAGCTTTGGTGTGGGCTCCTCTAGGAAGAGAGCCTCCTGGACTTTTGAGGAAGCCTGCCCTCTCCTTCTCCATGGGGCTGAGTAGCTGCACACCAAGGAGCACTGCACACCCATGAAGAAATGGAAGCCCTTGTAATCCTGTCACTTCAGCATGTGAAAACTCATCCATATGTGCACCTGGCTGCCTGCCCAGAGAGCACAGAAACATCCTTGGGCTCAGGGTCTCCTGTACCACTATGAGGAGCAACTCAAAGTGATGCATTCAGGAAGCACTGAGGAGCAAACTGAAACCTGACTGCCTGGATTCAAGTCCCAGCTCCTACACCCACTAGCCATGTGACCTTGAATGACTTACAACTCCTGTGCCTCAATTTCCTCAACCACAATGTGACAAGAGTAGAGTAAGCACACACTAAATGATGGCTACTATTGTTGTTGCTGGTGTTGTTCAGAAAGTTTTGTCCAATCCAGGGCACTTCTTCTCACAATGTCCTTACATCACAGTGTATATGAGAGTATTCTCCTCCTTCACTCCAATTATAAAACTATGCTTTCAACCAAGCTCAGAAAAATAAAAATAAGAAACTAGACTTCTCAAACCAAAGGACTTACATTAACTATTTCCTAACATGATGATAGGAGCAAAAACCAATAAGCTCTCACAGAATTCACTCATGAATAGGAGGAAGCTAATTTAAATAAGAAGTTTAAATGAACTCATTTCCACACACACACAAATGTATTCTTATTGTTTGACATAAGTATGGTAAACATTCTCCCATCTATGAGATAGGCATGGGTTTTACTTTTTAAAGATATAATTTATGCATTTCCACTGATTAGTTTCATAATATTTCAGATTAGTTTTACTGTCAAAAAACATCCCATTTAAAATATCAATTCAACTTTTAAATCATTAGGGAGCAAAGTATCATTGATTTAAATATACATTCATGATTTAGGGATGACATTGTCACCAAATTTCTTTAGAGACAGAATATTAGCAATAGGGATAGCTAATATTTATTATACACCAATTAAGTATTTAAGAAGCTAGATGCTATTTTTATATGCTAGCCCATCCTTTTCATCCTTTGATGGAGGTTGTTAGAGAAAAAATGGTGCTCACTGAGACATGGAGACTGGCAGGATTGCAGGCAGGAAGTTGATTGGGAAGCTTTCCCAATGGAGGGGACTGGAGAGAGACTTCAGTCCGCATTTGGCAGAGGGGGTCATGAATCTATGCAGTACATCTATAGACAGGGACATGCTTAGCCAATGGGAGGGGTGGGGCTTGGGTAAGACCGAGGGCCAATAGGGATGGCCAGGGGGGTGGTCTGCTAGTGGTAGTGAATTCTAGGAGTGTGGGAGGGGTTGGTGGTGTCACGTGGCTCCTTTGTCTATTCTGGTGGGTAAATGAACTGTATCTGAACATGTAGGCTCTGGATGGGGGCTGTTCTAGGTCACAGGAATTCAAGTCACTGTTAGCCCTTGTAAACAGTGTGATCAGTTCATTATTAAACACCTTGTAAGGGAGAAATCTCTAACAGAGGTTCAGGCCCCTTTTATACAAAAATCTCAGCCTTGAGGTGGATTGTTAAGTGCTTCTGAGGGCTAATAGATAGCACCCATGTGAGATTTTTAGCACAAAAACATAGAGGACTGTACTTCTCAAATTTTAATATGCACGTGAATCATGTAGGGGTCCCTGAAGTAATGTGCGGGGTTCAAGCCACGTTGTGAGGGAGGATCAATGTGTGCAGAGAGGTGGGGGTGTGGCCAAACATGTCTGTATCTGCAAGTAAGCAGAAAGGAACTGATGTTCTGACAAGAGGGAACTCTAAGAACATCCTCCTCAAAGAACTTCGTGCCTGATAGCCCCTGCTCTGAGAACAATGACCTAGTTAACTGCTTTATTATTTTCTTAAAGATTTATTTATTTTATTTTTTTCTCTCCCCTTCCTGCCCCACCCCAGTTGTCTGTTCTCTGTGTCTATTTGCCTCCTGTTCTTCTTTGTCTGCTTCTGTTGTTGTCAGTGGCATGGGAATCTGTGTTTCTTTTTGTTGTGTCATCTTGTGTCAGCTCTCTGTGTGTGCAGTGGACTTCCTGGGCAGCTGAACTTTCTTTCACACTGGGCAGCTCTCCTTACAGATGTACTTCTTGCATGTGGGGCTCCCCTACACGGGGACACCCCTGTGTGGCATGGCATTCATGTGGGCATCACCACTGCATGTGGGCCAGCTCCACATGGGTCAAGGAGGCCCAGAGTTTGAACCATGGACCTCCCATGTGGTAGACAGATGCCCTAACCACTGGGCCAAGTCTGCTTCCCTTAACTGCTTTAAATAAAGCTTGTGGTGCCAGCTCAGGGCCTTGGCTTTGCCATCAACTAGCCCTGGCCCACCTGATCCCCTCTAATCTTGTCTTTGTCTCTATGTATCTTTCTTCAGCTCCTGTCACCTCCCCTCAGGTTCTCAGTTCACCTGCACAGGTTGCAGCAAATCACCTGGGGAAACTTCCTATTATGATTCAAAAGTCTGGGGTGAGGTGTTTCTACAATCTCTCAGAACTTGGTGAGGCTTCTGGTCTATGGAACACATTTTGAACAAGGATCAACTGGTTGTAATAGGGCACAAGTCATATGTGCAAAAAATCTTTTTAAAAATTCAAATTTTAAAACATGAGTTTTCTCAAAAATCACAGGATTAGAATGAGAAATATTCATATTTCTTGTTGGAATTCTGAAATATATAACACCATAGAACTATTTTATAGCAACTTCTTGTTTTCTTTTCCAGTTTAAATTTAGAATCCAATTTCTTGTTGTTTTCCTGGGGGTGGGGATGGGGGTGGGGTGTCCCCTAAAGCCCCTGATTTTTATCAAGGCTGAAAGGACAAGTACATGGAAAACTGTTGCATGCTGCCATACCCTCATATAGGTCCCTTCTCTTCTCTCACCCATGCATAACAGCTCACTTTTAAAGTTCTAGAGATTAGACAACTGGCAGAGTCAGGCTGTATCTAAGGAGCTGGGCCTAGAAGTTCTCCCAGATGAAAGGCAAGCTCTACAACAAAACAGTACCTTCCCCAGTCTCGAAGCCAAACTCAGCATGTAAATGCAATGCCTTCCCTCCAACGGGGGACATGACACCCGGGGACAAGCCTCCCTGGCAACGAGGGACCACTATCAAATACCAACTGATGATGCAACTGGAAAAGGACCTTATATGGAAGGTTCAATGCGGATCAGCAGAATATCCATGTCTACATAAAATAACATGACTTTAAAATGCTGTTTGACCTAAAGTAAGGGGGAAATGGAAAGGAGAAATGAGTTTATATGGCTACGAGTTTCTAAAAAAGAGTCTGGAGGCTGGCAGAAGGATTGCCCTCATGCACAACTGAGCAGAGTCAGAGAGACAGATAAAGCAGATACAACCCCCAGATATTGGTTCTTTTGAAGGCTAAAGAGACCCATGAGAGTTATGGCCATGGCCGATGGGGTTAACTACCAGGGCAGATGGCCCCTCTTTGGAAATAGTGTTTATGTGTGATGAATCTGGACTCAGATGGGATCTCCCTTCATAAGACTTTCATGCTAATGTGCTGGAGGTGCAGTTAACGTTGGGATTTAAGATATATTTAGGGGATTTGAATCTCTGGACTGACAATGTGATAGCCAGGTCCTGAGCCTCAACAGACTCCAGCACCTACAATCTGATTTATTGGACTTACCACACTCAGCTAAGATGGAGTTGAAGAAGGACAATCACCACACCATGGAGCCTAGAGTGATTACAACTGAAAATGGGAGGATTGCATCCAGCATACATGTGGAATTTGAGCCTCCTCTTGACATAGAGGTGCAATGGACACAACCAATCCAATGTCCACATAGAAGAGGTGGTATTGGATTGAGAAAAGTGGACATGGTGGACGATGGGTATGGGGAAAGGCAGGAAGAGATGAGAGGTGGAGGCATCTTTGGGACATGGAGCTGCCCTGGATGGTGCTTCAGAGGCAATCACTGGACATTGTAAATCCTCACAGGGCCCACTGGATGGAATGGAGGAGAGTATGGGCCATGATGTGGACCATTGACTATGAGGTGCAGAGGTGCCCAAAGATGTACTTACCAAATCCAATGGATGTGTCATGATGATGGGAACGAGTGTTGCTGGGGGGGGGGGGGGAGAGGTGGGGTGGGGGGGGTGGGGTTGAATGGGACCTCACATATATATTTTTGATGTAATATTATTACAAAGTCAATAAAAAAACAAAAAAAAACAAAAAAAAACAGTACCTTCCAAAAGGCAAGAATAAAACCACTGGCTTCCATCCCTGACCTTAGGTGACACACTCCCAGCAATAAGATGATAACATTTGTTTGTACAATATTTTGCATGATAGTTTGGTTCAACTTTGCCAGTGCCAGGTTCAATTTACCTTTAAAAGGCCACTGGCTAAACAAAGCAAGTTTACTGAAGGATGTGTGGTCCACCTGGGCCCCTCATCCCCATTCTTTTTGCTAACAGCAACACCTTACTACCAAACCAATACATAGCTGAGAGAATTCCAGCTTGTTGTAAAGGGTCAGTTTAAAATTTTACACCTGCCCTTTTGTCTTTCCTTAGAGTCCTTCAAAACTACTCTCCAGTCACCAGCAGAACAAGCCTTTTACCCAGGAAAGAGATAAAACAGTCTGTGATTCTGCAAGCTACAAAATTCTGAGACCTTTATTTAAAAGGTGCTGGTGCATTACATTATTCCCAAGGATTGTTCATTTGTGCACTCACATAAGCTGTTGATGGCCTACCGGTGAGTTGAAACATAAGGGCACTTTTTTTTTTAAAGGTTAAGGTAGGTATTCATCACAATTCATTTGAAGATTCCTCTTTAGATGTGGCAAAATGGAGTCAGGCTGGCCCCTAAGCCATAAGACTGGAGTCCTTACAAGCAAAGGAAACTCAGACACACAAAATCAGTAAAAGCCCCAAATCAGGGAAGCCAGTAGTCACAAAAGAGAAAAGGTGGAACCATGTGATAGAGGCAGAGATTACAGATAAGGAACCCCACGTCCACAGCAAGCAGCAGCAGAATATTGCAATGTCAGGGAGAAGGTGTGTTCTGTTGAGATCTTTATTTTGGAATTCTAGCTTCCAAACCTGAGGCAATAAGTTTCCAATCCTTAAAACAACCAGCTTTGAAGTATTTATAGTATCAGCCTTGGCATATTTGATACCAGAAAGTGCTGTGCCTTTGTTACAGATACCTAAAACTGTGGAAGTTATTTAGGAATTCAGTAATTGATAGATCCTGAATTTTTCACAAGTTGTGGGTTTATAGAACCATCATGAATAAAATAAAGGATTCCCCATTCTGTGTTCCCTTATTCTAATTATTTCATATTAGTGAGATCATATAAGATTTGTCCACCTGTTTCTGGCTTAATTCTCTCAACAAGCTGTCTTCAAGGTTCTCTCTGCTGTCACATGAATCAGGACTTCTTTTTCTTTTTATGATGGAATAATAGTCCATTTGATGTTTTCTTTTTTTAAAATTTGTTTCTCTCCCCTTCCCCCCCAAGTTGTCTGTTCTCTGTGTCTATTTGTTGCATGTTCTTCTTTGTCAGCTTCTGTTGTTGTCAGTGGCATGGGAATCTGTGTCTCTTTTTGTTGTGTCATCTTGCTGCATCAGTTCTCCATGTGTGTGTGGTGCCATTTCTGAGCAGGCTGTACTTTCTTTCATGCTGGGTGACTCTCCTTATGGGGTGCACTCCTTGCACATAGGGTGCACTCCTTGTGCATGGGGCTCCCTTATGCGGGGGGGGGCACCCCTGCATGGCAGGACACTCCTTGCATGTATCAGCACTGCACGTGGGCCAGCTCCACATAGATCAAGGAGGCCCAGGGTTTGAACCGCTGACCTCCCATGTTGTAGGTGGATCCATTGGGCCAAGCCTGCTTCCCTATATTCAACTTCTTTAGGAACTGCCAAGCAGTCCTCCACAGTGACTGTACCACTTTGTATTCCCACTGATGAATAAGTTTTCCTATCTCTCCACATCTTCTCCATGACTTTAGTTCTCTGTCTTTTTAATACTGGTCATTCTGATAGGTGTGAAATGATACCTTATTGTAGTTTTGATTTGCATTTTCCTAATTATTAGTGATGTTGAGCATTTTCTCATGTGTTTTTTTTTTGCCATTTGTATTTCTTCTTTGGACACATGTCAATTCAAATCTTTTGCCCACTTTTTAATTAGGTCATTTGTCTTTTTATTGTTGAGTTGTAACATCTCTATATATCCTGGAGATTAAACCCTTATCAGACAAATGATTTCCAAATATTTTCTCCCATTAAGTTGGCTGCCTTTTCAGCCTTTTGACAAAGTTCTTTGAGGTGCAAAAGTGTTTAATGTTGAGGAGGTCCTATTTATCTATGATTTCTTTTGTTGTGTGTGCTTTGGATGTAAGGTCCAAGAAACCACCACTGATCACTAGGTCTTGAAGATGTTTCCTTACATTTTCTTCTAGTAGTCTTATTGTCCTGTCTTTTATATTTAGGTCTTTAATCCATTTTGAGTTGATTCTTGTATAGGGAGTAAGATAGGGGTCCTCTTTCATTCCTTTGGTTATAGATTTCCAGTTCTCCCAGCACTATTTGTTGCTGAGACTGTTTTGTTTCATTAACATGGATTTGGTAGGTTTGTCAAAAACCATTTGGCCATAGAGATGATGGCTTATTTCTGGACTTTCAATTCTATTCCACTGATTGATGTGTCTACCTGTATGCCAGTATCATGCTGTTTGACAACTGTAGCTTTGTAATGTTTCAAGGTCAGGCAGAGTAATTCCTCCCTGTCTCTCTTCTTCTTTAGAATGCTTTTGGTTTCTCACATATACTTTCCCTTCCAATTGAATTAGGTAATTGCCTTTTCTAGTTCTGTAAAGTAGGCTGTTGGAATTTTAATTGGTATTGAATGAACAATGGACTAAAATTGACTCATTATTATTCTACTAAGACTTATTATTCTAGCAATTGAAGAGCTCTTTTCATTCATGTAAAGGCAGTGGCCACCAAAGGTTCTGAAGAGGGGAGAGGGAAGAATAGGTGGAATTTGGGGGCATTTTGGGGACATCGGTATTGTCCTACATGGCATTGCAGTGATGAATACAGGCCATTGTATATTTTGTCATAATCTACAAAATTATGCAGGACAAAGTGTAACCTATGTTGTAAACTTTAGTGCATGGTTAGCAGCAATTCTTCAGTATGGGTTCATCAAGTTTAACAAATGTACCACACTAGTGAAGGATGCTGTTAATGTGGGAAAATATGGGAGGTGAACAGAGTGGGGCATATTGGAATTTCTTATATTTTTATGTAACATTTATGTAATCTAAAGCTTCTTTAAAAACTAAAAAAAAATTATAAAAATAGTCCCTGTGCATAAAAAATGTTTCAGATTTCTGTGGAATTAGGGAAATCTCACTAACATAGAATAATTGAATAATGTTGAAGATGACCTGAACTTAGTCTGAAAACACTGCTATGATATACTGAACACGGCTGTGTTCTGTCATGTGACAATGAATATGGGGAAGTAGGTCGAAACTTCTTCTCCTTTCTTCTCTGTTCACATAGTCATTTTACCATGTAACACTCTTTATCCAAAATCTATGCTAAGTAGCACTGCTTCTGAAACACAGTTGGTTCCCTCTGAGTCAGGGCTTCAGTATAGCTTATGGCTCCTTGGCTTTAAGGCTGCACATGTGACAATCTGAGGCAGTCTAGTAAACAGGGAATTGATAGCGGATCTGGGACCTGGCAGAAAGCTGCCACCATTAAACACGTGTCCTTCGGTGCCCCCAAAATGGCTGCTGGAAGACCCTTGCTAGAAACTCCCATTCAGAACGAGATTTCCTCTGGAAGCCAGGAGAAGCCCCAGATATTCACCTCTTTGGCTGACTAATACAGCGGGTATGTGCATGCTTACAGAAAGTACCAAGAAGGACTGCGGGCAGTGATGTGAACAGACATTTGCACACCTATGTTCATAGAGGCATTATCCAAACTTGCCAAAAGTTGGAAACAAACCCAGTATCTACCTACCCATGAATGGATAAGGAAACTGTGGTATATACACACGATGGAATATTATGCAGCTGCAAGGGGAAATTAAGTTATAAAATATTTGACAGCATGGAGGAACCTGGAGGACATGTTGAGTGTAGCATGCCAGACACAAAAGGACAAATACTGTATGATTGCATTACTATGAACCAAATACATTGTGTAACATATTATATGATTTGAAAAAAATTTATGTGTATTCAGTACATTTGAGAAATGTATGCTTTTATTCAACTGTTTTCTTTTAATTAACTATTGTTTATAGTTTCAATTATTAAATGTACAAAATAAAATTAAAAAGATACTTCATGATTCCATTGATATAAAATGTAAATATAATTCAATTTATAAAGATGACCTTTGATTAGTGGTTATGGATGGCTAGGGAAGGCATGCTAAGGGGTGTGGAGTAATGAAATAATTCTAAAAGGTTTTGTGATGATGAATGCACAACATTGGAATTATACTAAAAGCCACTGACTATGCACTTTAGATGTTATGGTATGTGAACATGTCTGAATAAAACGACTAAATAAATAAATAATTGTGCTAGAATGGCCAGAAATAGCAGCTCTGTAAGGCAGGGGAACAGAGAGAGTGAGGGATGAAGAAGTCTGTTTTTTGCTTATTCTTATTATTGAAATAATGATAATGCACTCCTAATGATGAAGTGATGCCCGCACAACTCCGATATACCAAATACCAATTGCTTGTATTCTTTGGATGTATTGTATGATTTATTAACATGTACGAATAAAATAAATTTGGGAAATAAATTCTCCCCAGAACGCAGGCCAGGGGCCAGCACTCCTCAGGCTCCTCAGAGGAGCCAGCCCCCAGCTCCGGGAGAAAGGAGCAGGGACGACAGCCTCGCTCGGGCCGGGCTCGGCTGCGCCGGGCCAGAGGCCCCTCACGCCGCGCTTCCAGCAGCTCCAAGCAGCGGGCCTCGGTGACCCACGCCCGGGCCCAGGCCGCCTCTGGTGCACTGTGGGTGGGGACACCCCCACTTGCGGGGATCCCCTGCCCACCAGTCAGGAGCCGCCCTCACGCCGTAGGGGGAGATCGCCCTCCTTAGCGCCAGCCGGACCGCGCGTCGATTGGCTGCTGGGCGCTGTCCGTCAGGGAGGTGGTCACGCCCCTTCGGGGGCGGAGTCGGGGAACCGGTCCAGACCTGATTGGCCCTCGGGCTCTCAGGCCCTCAAGTCCCGCAGGGCCTCCGTGCGGCGGCCCCTTTAACAGCTGGCGGCGGTTGGGAGCGCGCCCCGCGGACCTGCTGCGCGCTCCCGCGGCACCCCTGCGAGCCCCAGGGCAGGAGGGACGCGGTGTCGGGGCGCACGGGGCGCTGCGGGTAGCGCTCGCCCGCCCTTGGGAACCCCGTGTCCCGCCCGCGCAGCGGTAAGTCTGGGCCCCACGTGGCGTCGGGCGGGCGCAGGCGGGGCCCGTAGGCGCAGACGAGGGTGAGCGAACCCCCTTGTCGCGTGAGGGGCGCCCGTCCCGCGCCCACGGAGGTCCTGCCTCGCCTGCGGGGGGCGGGGTCCTTCGGGGCCGGTGGGGACCAGGCAGGGCAGGCCCTGTGAGGGCTGCTTCCGCGGGCGGCGCGGGCCGGGCGGTGGCCTTTCGGTGGTCCAGGCCCAGCGCGGTGGGCCTGGGGGGGGGGAGCCCACACTCCCCCCACGGACCCTCCTTCCCCACTTTCCCTACCCCCCCTACTTTCCCTACCCCCATGGTCCCTCCACCCCACTATTCCTACCCAGGGGCCTCTGCCCCCATGGTCCCTCCCCCCCACTGTTCCTCCCCTCAAGGGCCCTCTGCCCTCCATAGTCCCTTCCAGCCACCGTCCCTCCTCCGCATGGTCCCTCCTTCCCCGCATGGCCCCTCCTCCCCCAGTACCCCTACCTCCACGGTTCCTCCTCCCCCCAAACTGACCTGTCCCCAGTCTTGGTCCCTTCCCACCCCCCACTACCCCCCAACACGTTTCCTCCTCCTCTTTACAATTTACGCCCCCACTGTCCCTCCTCCCCCATCCTTTGCCCCAGGGTCCCTCCCCCCACAGTCCCTCCTTCCCTCCTTGGTCCCTCCCCCATGGCCCCTCCCCCTCCTCCGTCTCTTTCCTCCCCTCCTCAGTCCCTTTCCTCCCCATCCCTCTTCCCCCCATGGCCCCTCCTCTGCCCACAGCCCCCTCCCTCCCCACATGCCCCCTGTTTCCCCGTTGTCCAACCTGCAGCCCTGCCCCCTGCCCTCCCTGCCTACCCTCCCAGGTTCCTGGGGGCCTCCCCTTTCAGCTCTTCCTTCCCAGGCCCTCCACTTCACATTTGCCTCCAGGCCCAGGCTGCTACTTTTTCTTCTCCCCTGGATAGGGCCAGCTGGTGCCTGTCCACAGCGTGACTTTTACAGGGGAACTGATCTGCTCTCTGGGGAGGGGCCCTGGGAAGGCCCGGGGGGCGGGGAGCAGGGCTGACACCCGGTGTGTGCCCTCAGGGAGCACAAGGAATGGGGCCCTCTCCTGGGAGGGGCCTGGGGGCAGGTTTCTGCCCAGCCCGGGAGTTTTGCAGGGACCTCAACAGTTTACAACTAAAAGTGTGTATCCAACCCAGAGGTCTGCGGGTGGCGCTCTTCCTCATCGTGGGCTTTTGCATTCTTTGGATCCAAGCCCTGGTGAGCCACTTGAGACTTTCATTTTCTCTCTTCCTCCCGTTTTACTCCTTTCTGCTTTCCGGGAGTACACGCGGCAGGCGAGGTCTGTGGTCTAGGAGCCGGCTCCCATCGCACCCCTCCTGGCTGTGCTGCCCTGGACGCCCTGGGACAGCCTGAGCCAGGACCTTCCTCAGAGCTCCCATGGCCCCAGGGAGGCTTTTCCTTTTGGTAGTGGGTTAAAGCTTTTCTTAAAACTTTGATTTGTTGGAGTAATGCTGGGTGGAAATGGTTTGTGTGTCTTGCTAAGATGCTAGCTTGCGAGGGCCGGAGGAGGTTGGCTGGCCAACAGGGGCCACCGGATTTGGGTGACTGCTAGGGTGCACTGCACAGAGTGGGAAAGGGCACCTACTAGGGGCTGCTGAGGGAGCCCAGGGCTGTGCTGAGCATTTCAGGAGCTCCAGGGCACCTCTGCTTGGCAGAGGGAGTGACCCAGGTGCCTTGGGGACACCATTCTAGCCCTGCTGTGTCTGCCAAGAGCTGTCACCCAGCTGACCTTAAAGGAGCCGGCTGCAGAGGAAGCCTCTGCGCTTACTGTTCTCAGCCTCTTAGAAGAGTTGGTTCCATTCCAGGGAAGCAGTTCAGAGCTGTGGAGCAGCTGCTCTAGTTAAGACAGATGTGCTGGACCTCCTCACCCCCACCCCCTTCTTTTGACCCCTGCGCTTCCCCCTGAGCTTCTGAAGGTGGTTTTCACAGGATTGCCACCCTGGAAGGGGGAAAGCCAGGCAGAGCTGCTGGGCACAGATGACTGTGCCATTCTCCTAACGCACTGTCACTCAGCCGATCCTAAGTGTGACGAGGAGGAATACAATGTTGCTCAGTGGAAAAATCTGGGGAGGTTTTATACTAAAACCTTAACAATGAAATCTTGGATGAGGATTAGAAGAATTTTTCTTTTTTTTTAAACTAATTTTATTGATACATGCTTATATGTTTTTAACAAATCAACTTTATTAGTATACATTAATAAACAATTCATTTAAAGTGTACAACCAAAAAAAGTGCACAACCAGTGGTATTTGGTATAATCACATAGTTGTGTATTCATTACCTCAACCATCATTAGAACATTTTCATTATTTGAATAATAAAGAAAAAATAAGGAAATTCCTCACCCCTTGATCTCTTTGTTTCCCCTGCTGAACCGCTGCTATTTTTTTTTGCTGTTCTTACACAATTATTTACTTAAGTTTTACTGAGATATATTCATATACCATACAATCTATCTGAAGTGTATAATCAGTGGCTTTTAGTATTATCACAATATTATGCATTTCTCAACATCAAAAATTTTAGAACATTTTCAGTACTCTAGAAAAAACACACAACCCTTAGCAGTCCTCCCCAGCCCTACATAACTACTAATTGAACTTCAACTTTATAAATTGATTTACATTTACCTTTTATATAAATGGGATCACACAATTTGTAGTATTTTGTGTCAGGCTTCTTCACTTAGCATAAGTGATATTGTTACCATCTTTTGTTAACATACATTTGTTCAATTTCAAAGAAAACAGGCATATATGCAACTTTATCCATATTCATATATTTCACACACGATTTTATTATGCTAAAAAAAGCTTGTTTTCTATATCTTTTTTTGGTACTTATTTTTCTTGAGTAAAGGATCACTTTTTTTTGTGACTAAGTTCTTTTAATACAATATTTTCAATATATGATACATCTATGCTGTAGCATTACCAGTACTGGGATCACATTTTATTTTATTTTATTTTTTTTTTTTAAAGATTTATTTTTATTTATTTAATTCCCCTCCCCTCCCCCGGTTGTCTGTTTTCTGTGTCTTTTTGCTGCGTCTTGTTTCTTTGTCCGCTTCTGTTGTCGTCAGTGGCACGGGAAGTGTGGGCGGCGCCATTCCTCGGCAGGCTGCTCCCTCCTTCGCGCTGGGCGGCTCTCCTTATGGGTGCACTCCTGGCGCGTGGGGCTCCCCTACGCGGGGGACACCCCTGTGTGGCACTGCACTCCTTGCGCGCATCAGCACTGCGCATGGGCCAGCTCCACACGGGTCAAGGAGGCCCGGGGCTTGAACCGCGGACCTCCCATGTGGTAGACGGACGCCCTAACCACTGGGCCAAAGTCCGCTTCCCTGGGATCACATTTTAAAGTCTCTGATTTTTCAACTCTTCAGTGTAACCTCACTTTTTTTTTTAACTTTATACATTTTAATAATTGAATATGTAAACAATAATTTTAAAAAAAGGAAAACACTGTTGGATAAAGATACCATTTCTCAAATAAATGTACTGGATGCATATTAATTTTTTTTAATCAAACAATATGTTACACAATATATTTGGTTCATAGTCACACAATCATATAGTATTTGTCCTTTTGTGTCTGGCTTGCTTCACTCAACATAATGTCCTCTAGATTCATGCTTGTCATATGCGTTATGGTTTCACTTACAGCTATGTAATATTCCATTATGTGAATATACCACAATTTATTTACCCATTCATCAGTTGATGGACACTTGGGTTTTTTCCAACTTTTGGAATCGCGAATACTGCTGTAGTGAACTTTGGTGTGCAGATGTCTGTTGGTGTTAGTGCTTTTAGTTTTTTCTGGATATATACCTAGTAGTGATATTGCAGGGTCATGTAGCAAGTTTATATTCAACTTCTTTAGGAACCGCCAAATGGTCCTCCATAGGGGCTGTACCATTCTGCA
This sequence comes from Dasypus novemcinctus, assembly GCF_030445035.2. NCBI lineage: Eukaryota > Metazoa > Chordata > Mammalia > Cingulata > Dasypodidae > Dasypus > Dasypus novemcinctus. The sequence goes on along the minus strand of NW_026688139.1, from coordinate 566,421 downwards.
TTCCCACCAACAGTGAAAAACCAACTGTTCATTTCTCTCTGCATCCTGTCTAGCAATTGTGGTTTTCTATCTGTGGCAGGGGGTGATCATTTGTATGGGGTGTCAGTGATGGGGAATAAATAGGAGGAGGCTCACCTGGGCATACATAAAAGGCATATAAATGTGTTCAGATGTTCATGGGGCATTGCCGTGGTGGGTGGAGACTCATATAATTGAAGGAATATCCAAGTCCCATCCTGGGGAGCTCTGCCACATTCTCTAATAGGTCAGCAAGAATCCCCCAAATACAGGGGCAATGACTAGTGAAAGAGGATGGCCTACTTATGGGTCTTTGATATTGATGACTATAAGAACCTTTACTCTTAAGTTGAAACCTAACCTTGTACTATAGGGTGCTAAGAGTTGCCTTCTGGGAGCTTCCTTTTTGCTCAAATGTGGCCTCTTTCTAAGCCAAACAGTGTATAAATACATTATTTTCCCCCAGTGTAGGACATGAATCCTGGGGATGAGCCTGTCTGGCACCAAGGGATTATTACGAAGCACCAACTAGCAATGCAACTGGGAAAAGCCCTTGACCAAAAGGGGGGAAAGGTCAAGACAAATGAGTTTATAAAGCTAAGAAGCTTCAAAGTGAGTTTCTGCACATATCAGCAGGATCTTATTGACTGCCAAAGTAGGTACTATCCCAAATTTAAGGGCTCCTAAGGGTTCTGGAGATATCCAGACACTATAGTCATCATTAGAGCAGTTTCTTTTTTTTTTTTAAAGATTTATTTATTTATTTAATTCCCCCCCTCCCCTGGTTGTCTGTTCTTGGTGTCTATTTGCTGCGTCTTGTTTCTTTGTCCGCCTCTGTTGTCGTCAGCGGCACGGGAAGTGTGGGCGGCGCCATTCCTGGGCAGGCTGCACTTTCTTTCACGCTGGGCGACTTTCCTCACGGGGGCACTCCTTGCAACACCCTTGCATGGCACGGCACTCCTTGCGCGCATCAGCACTGCGCATGGCCAGCTCCACACGGGTCAAGGAGGCCCGGGGTTTGAACCGCGGACCTCCCATGTGGTAGATGGACGCCCTAACCGCTGGGCCAAGTCCGTTTCCCTAGAGCAGTTTCTTTATCTCAGGGATAATAATAAAAAACAAACAAATAAAATCCACCACCCCTCAATCTTTCTGTGCTTTCTTTGTTGTCCACAGCTCCCCTTTCTGGCTTATTTTGCACAAATACTTTTTTCTTTCATCTACAAATTGATTTCTATTTACATTTTATATAAATGGAATCATACACTATATTACATAATACCTTAGTTCATTGTAATGCAATTTTCCTGTATTTGTCCTTTTCTCTCTGGCTTGCTTCACTCAACATACTGTCCTCCAGGTTCATCAATGTTGTCAATGTTATGACTTCATTTCTTCTTACAGATGCATAATGTTCCATTATGTGAATATACCACAGTTCAATTATCCATTTATCAGTTGATGGACACCTTGGTTGTTTCCAGCTTCTGGCAATTGTGAATAATGCCACTATGAACATAGATGTGCAGAAGTCTCTTCACGTCACTGCTCTCACAGCTCTCAGTTCTTCTGTGTATATACCCCATAGTGGTATTGCCAGGTCATGTGGGAAATCTATATTCAACTTCTTTAGGACCTGCTGAACTCCACAGTGGCTCTACATTCTGCATTACCAACAACAGTGAATAAGTGTTTCTATCCACATTCTTTCCAACATTTAGTTCTCTGACATTGAATACTTTTTCATATGTTTTTTGCCACTTGTATTTCTTCTTTGAACAAATGTCTATTCATGTCTTTGGCCCATTTTTAATTGGGTCATTTGTCTTTATATTGTTGAGTTGTAACATCTCTTTATATATCATGGATATTAAACCCTTATCAAATATGTGATTTCTGATTATTTTCTCCCATTGAGTTGGCTGCCTTTTCACTCTTTTGACAAAGTCTTGTGAGAAGCAAAAGTATTTAATTTTGAGTAGTTCTGAATTATCTGTTTTTTCTTTTGTTGTGTGTACTTTGAGTGTAAGTTCCAAGAAATCACCATGTACCATGAAGTCTTTAAGATATTTCCCTACATTTTCTTCTGTCGTTTTATGGCCCTGCCTTTTATATTTAGGTCTTTGATCCATTTTGAGTTGATTCTTGTATAGGGAATGAGATAGGGGTCCCCTTTCATTCTTTTGGTTATAGATATGCAGCTCTCCCTGTACAATTTGTTGAAGAAACTGTTTTTTCCTGTTAACATGGACTTAGTAGATATGTCAAAAACTAGTTGACCATAGAGGTAAGGGTTTATTTCTAGACTTTCAATTCTATTCCACTGTTCAATGTGTCTCTCTTTATGCCAGTACCATGTTGTTTTGACCACTGTAGCTTTGTAATATATTTGAAGATCAGACAGTGAAATTCCTCCTATATTATGCTATAGTATAGTATAGTATACTATACTATACTTTTTTAGAATACTTTTGGCTATTCAGGGGTACTTTCCCTTCCAAGTGAATTTGGTAATTGCCTTTTCTATTAATATGAAGTAAGCTGTTGGAATTTTGATTGGTATTGCATTGGATCTTTAAATCAGTTGGGTTAGGATTGACATCTTCATAATAGTCTTCCAATCCATGAACATGGAATATCTTTCCATTTGTTTAAGTCTTTCTAACATTTCTTTTAGTGTTGTTTTGTAGTTTTCTGCTTATAGGTCCTGTACTTCTTTGGTTAAATAGATTTCTAGGTGTTTTAGTCATTTTGTTGCTATTGTTAGTGGAATTTCCCCCCAATTTCCTCTTCAGATTATGCAGTACTAATGTACAAAAACATTACAGATTTCTGCATATTGATCTTGTATCCTGCCACTTTGCTGAACTCTTTAGCTCAAGTAGCTTTGTTTTGTAGACATTTCTGAATTTTCTAAAAATAGGATCATGTCATCCACAAATAGAGATTTGTCCCGGCCCGAGGGACGGTAACGAGGGCTTGAAACCTGCCGAGAAAGAATGGTGGGACAAGAGACACGAAGAATGACAGCAAGACAGTGTTCTGATCAAGCTGTGAAATTTTTATTGAGGGAACAAAGCATATATACTCTTGGGAAGGGGAAGGGCGGTGGGTGGAGGTGGAAGCTAGGGATTGGCTATTTCTGTTGCTGAGGTAGAAGGCAGACTTCAGTTTCATGCCTTGCGCCTGGGCACTATCTTATCAGTCTGGGCAGTGGCGGAAATGGAGAACAAAGGAGCAGGGGGGGAGAACAAGGAAGTGGGCTCTGCTCTGGTGGCCATGTTGCGGGCATTGCTGAACTCAGTGTATACTCGTATTGACTGCTCCCAACAGAGCTTTCCTTCCTCTTTTTCCTATTTGGATGTGTTTACTGTATTCTTTTTCTTGCTCTAGCTAGAGCTAGTACAATGTTAAATACCAAGGTTGCTAGTGGGCATCTTGTCTTGTTCCTGATCTTAGAGGGAAAGCCTTCAACCTTTCCCCACTAAGATGTTGGTTGTGTGGTTTCCATATATACTTTTTATCATACTGAGGAATTTTCCTCCTATTCATATCTTTTGAAATGTTTTTATCAAGAAAGGATGCCAGATTTTGTCAGATGCTTTTTCCGATTTTTTATGATGTTTTTTTTTTATTTAGATGATCATGTGCTTTTTCCTTTCAGTTTGGTAATGTGGTTGATTTTCTTATGTTGACTGAGCCTTGCCTACCAGGAATAAATCCCACTTGGTTGTAATGTACAAGTCTATTGAGATGCTCCTGAATTCTATTTGTAAATACTTTGTTGAGGATTCTTGCATCTATGTTTAATAGAGAAATTGGTCTATAATTTTCTTTCCTCGTGGTGTCTTTATTTGGCTTTGATTTTACAGTGATGTTGGTTTCATAAAAAGTGTTGGGTAATTTTCCCTCTTGAATTTTTTGAAAGAATTTGAACAGGATTGGTGTTAATTCTTTTTGAAATGTTTGGTAGAATTCACCTGTAAAGCCATCTGGTCCTGGACTTTTTTTTGATGGGAAGTTTTTGATGATGGATTCAATGTCTTTAAGTGTGAGTGGTTTGTTAAGTTCTTGCATTTCTTATAGTGTCAGTGTAAGTTGTTTGTGCATTTCTAGGAATCTGCCCATTTCATCTAGGTTGTCTAGTTTGTTGACATACAGTTTCTCATAATATCCTCTTAGGATCCTTTTTACTTCTGTGGGGTCAGTCATAGTTCTTCCCTTTTTTTCAGATTGTATTTATTTGCCTCTTCTCTTTTCTCTGTTAATCTTGGTAGGGGTTTGTAAATTTTACCTATCTTTTCAAAGAACCAGCTTTTGATTTTGATTTTCTCTAAAGTTCTTTTTTCTTTTCAGTTTCATTTATTTCTACTTCACTCTTTGTTATTTCTTCTGCTTGCTTTGAGGATTGGTTTGTTGTTCTTTTTCTAGTTTGTCTTGTTGCTCAGTTAAATCTTTGCATTTAGCTTTTTCACTTTTAATATGGGCATTTAGGGTTATAAATTTCCCTCTCAAGACTGCCTTTGCTGTATCTCATAAGTTTTTTTTTTGTGTGTGTGACATGGATCACAATGTTTATTGCAGACTTATTGGCAGTGGTCAGAAACAAAAACAAGGCAAATGTCCATCAACAGAAGACCTGATACACAAAGTGTGCTGTAATTGTACAGCAGAATGTATGAAAGCAAAATAAACAAAATACAGCTCTGGCAACAACTCAGATTTAAAGTTCCAAAATAGGCAAAACTACATTTCACAGTGCTATATATTTTAATTATTTTAAGTCAATCTAGTGATAATTGATATGGGGAGAGGGATTATTAGACAAAAGAGTCATTGGATGTGGGGATACTCTTTGGAAAATTGCTATTTTTTCTTTTTTTGGTGAAGCATATAGTTGACTTTATTTTTTTTTTATATTTACTTAAATTTTTTTGTCTTTTTTTAATATTACATTAAAAAAAATATGAAGTCCATACATACCCCCATCCCCCTCACCCCACTCCTCACCCCATAACAACAACCTCCTCCATCATCATGAGACATTCATTGCACTTGGTGAATACATCTCTGAGCACTGCTGCACCTCATGGTCAGTAGTCCACACCATAGCCCACAGTCTCCTACAGTCCACCCAGTGGGCCATGGGAGGACATACAATGTCTGATAACTGTCACTGCAGCACCACCCAGGACAACTCCAAGTCCTGAAAGTGCCCCACATCACATCTCTTCCTCACACTCCCTACCCCCAGCAGCCACCATGGCCACTTTCTCCACACCTGTGCCACATTATCTTTGATTACTAATCACAATAGTTCATGAATAGAATATCAGTAAGTCCACTCTAATCCATACTCTATTCCTCCATCCTGCAGACCCTGGAATGGTTATGTCCTCTCTCCGTCTGTATTGAGAAGGGGCTTAAATTCCACATGGATGATGGATGCAGTTCTCCTGCATGTAGTTAAAGGCACCCTTGGCTCCCTGGTGTGGTGGTTGACCTTCTTCACCTACATGTTAGCTGAGTGGGGTAAGTCCAATAAACCAGAGTGTAGGAGTTGCAAGTCTGTTGAGGCTCAGGGCTTGGCTATCACATGGGCAGTCCAGAGATTCAGGATCCCTGAGTACACACTAAACCCCAGTGCCAACCACAGGTCCAGTAAAAGTAACAAGAGAGGCTTGTGAAGCAAGATCACATCTGAGTCCAGCTCCATCACACCAGAACACAAACTCCAAAGTAGGGCCAACTGACATGGCACTGAACTCCATCCACCATGACCATAGAACCTTTGGGTCTCTGTTGCCCTCAGAAGAACCAATATTGGGGTTGTATCTACTTTATCTGTCTCTGGGACTCTGCTGAGGTGTACATAGGTGTGACCCCTCTGATAACATCACAACTCTTTTTTGGAGACCCATAGCCATATAAGCTCATTTGTCCTTTCTATTTTCCCTTTTATTTAAGGTCAAAAGCATTTTTAACTCCTGATATTATATGTAGGCTGAGATATTCTGTGGTCTGAGTTGACCCTTTTATTCAAGGTCATTTTCTAGTTACATCATCAGCTGGTACTTAGTAGTAATCCCTCAGCACCAGGGAGGCTCATCCCTGGGAGTCATGTCCCATGCTGGGGGGAAGGCAGTGCATTTACATGCTGAGTTTGTCTTTGAGACTGGCCACATTTGAGCAACAGAGAGGTTCTCAGGAGGTAACTCTTAGGCACCCTGCAGCTCTGCATCTAGTTCTTATTTCAGGTGCACAGGCTCATATGCATAGTCATTAGTATTAAGGGCTCATTGTTGGACCATCCTTCTTTTTTGGTCTTTGCTGTTGCACTTGGGGGATTAATGCCATTCCTTTAGGAAATGTGATAGAGCTCCCCTGGCTTGGAACTCAGCACTTCCTCAGTTGTCATTATTAACTATAACCACTATGAAAATATCCAAACATTTATATGTACCCTAGATATATGCCCTGGAGAACTCCCTGCCAACCTGTCAATAACATCCCTGCCAACCCTGTCAATAATATCCCACACCAGTATTCCTCCCCTGCCATTGTTGATCTTCTCTGTGATCCAAAGCTTTTTCAAAATGAAGCATGATATATTGCCACATTCCATTAATAGTAAAATGGAATATAGTGATGAGTTTAAAGGTTAGATATAGAGTACATATTAATTTAGAAAAATTAAGGTAAAAATAAATTGGGGTATCAAAAAATTAAAAAATGCAAAAGCTTTATTTTTGATGTTTTGCCTTCCATCACTGCAGTAAGTATTGTCCTGTATGCAAATTGGCATGGTAACTTCTTCCATCTTTTCCTTAGTGTCTACGTCCTTTCTTTTTCTTTTTTTCCCCTAATTATTAAGCTTATCTTCACAAAAGTTTTAGATCACAGTAGTTCATATATACAATATAGAGTACTCCAACATATCCAACATAAAACCTTTTCCCTTCCACAGCAATAATCTTTTTAATATTCATACTATATTTACTGAAACTGGTGTACAGATACTGAGACAATAGCTTTCAAACATGGTAACGTTTGGGTTTACATTGTGGTTTATATTTTAGACTATACAATTTTCTAAATTTTTAATTATCTTATGTTTTACGTTATGAATTGCATTTTATCCTATCAGCCCCTCTACATTTTTGGTGTAATTTAACATGTCTTATATCCATCTTTCCATAATCTTGTGAACACTTCTATTGCACACATAGCTACATTGATTCCGTCTATTGAATACCTCTTTCCCCCTCCCCTCAGGGCTCACAGTTACCGTCAATCTTCATTGCTTAAAGGGCCATGTTCAGAGATACTTGCAACAATGTTGAGGACTTGACATGCTCGACTGCCACCATTCCTCTCGAGAGATACAATTCCCTCTATTTGAGAACATCAGTCCTCCCCAGGATGTGGGTATACCTTCACTCTCATTATATGGGTCTCTATCCAATGATATAACTCACTATGGCAAAATGAGCACTCACACACTCCCTAGGAACCTGTCCTGTATCAGATTATCTCCTTTAAACATCTTAAACAGGTAACCTTCCTTATTATATTTTTGAAAGAGTTTTCTCAGCATTATACTCTCAACCAAATATCTGACAATCTCCTATGTTCATATTTTCCCCCAGCCTCCCCTCAATTTCTTGGGCAATATTACCCATTCTCCCATACCTAGTCCCCCTCTAGCCCACAAAACCCCACCCAAAGGTACCCTATGCCCCCATTTTATCCCTTCCTTGTACAAATACTTCCAGTTTATTATAAATTTCACCCATGTAGGTGTCAGCTTACATCCTTCCTCTACCCCCAATTTCCTGTAAAGCCTATCATCCAGTCTCTAGCTCTCTGAGGCAGCTTTGTTTACTTATTTCATGTCATTGAAGTCATGTAGTATTTGTTATTCAATGCCTGGGTTTCTTCACTAAACATAAGGTTCTCAAGATTCATCCATGTTATCACATGTGTTTGTAGTGTATTCATTCTTAAAGCTGAATAGTATTCCTTGTATGTATATACCAAATTTTATTTATCCATTCATCTTTTGATGGGCATTTGGCTTTTGGCAATAGTGAACAATGCTGCTATGATCATGGTGTGCATATATTGGTTTGTGTCCTTGTTTTCAGTTCTTCTGGGTATATACCTAGCTGTGGAATTCCTTGGTCATATGGCAAATCCATACCTAGTTTTTTGAGAAACCGCCAAACTGTCCTCCAGAATGGCTGGATCCTTCTGCATTCCCACCAGCAGTGGATGACTATTCCCATTCCTCCACATCCTCTCCAGCATTTGTAGTCTTCTGTTTTTTTCATAGCTGCCAATCTTATGGGAGTAAGATGGTATCTCATTGTAGTTTTGATTTGCATTTCCCTAATAGCTAGAGATTTGGAGCATTTTTTCATGTGTGTTTTAGCCATTTGTATGTCTTCTTTGGAGAAGTGTCTTTTTAAATCTTTTCCCCATTTTTAAAATGGGCTTTTTGTCTTTTTATTTTCAAGATATAGGAGTTCTTTTTTTTTAATTATTTATTTTTAAAAATTACATTAAAAAAATATGAGGTCCCATTCAACCCCTATAGGAGTTCTTTTTATATGCAAGATATAAGTCTCTTATCAGATATGTGGTTACCAAATATTTTCTCCCATTATGTAGGCTCTCCTTTCACTTTCCTGACAAAGTCCATTGAGGTACAGAAGGCTTTAATTTTGAGGAAGTCCCATTGATCTATTTGTTCTTTTTCTACTCGTGCTTTTGGTGTGAAGCCCACGAAGCCATTTCCTATTACAAGGTCCTGTAGATGCTTCCCTACACTGCTTTCCAAAGTCTTTATGGTCTTGGTTCTTGTATTTAGGTCTTTGATCCATCTTGAGTTGATTTTTGTATAAGGTGTGAGTTGGTAATCCTTTCATTATTTTACATATGGATATCCAGTTCTCCAGGCACCATTTGTTGAATAGGCCATTCTCTCCCAGTTGAGAGGGTTTGGTGGCTTTATCGAATATTATATGACTATATATATGAGGATCTCTATCAGAACTCTCAATTTGGTTCCATTGGTCTGTGTGTCTCTCCTTGTGCCAATACCATGCTGTTTTCACTCCTGTAGCTTTGTAGAATGTTTTGAAGTTGGGTAGTGTGATTCTTCCAATTTCATTTTTCTTTTTCAATATGTCTTTGGCTTTTTGGGGACTCTTTCCTTTCCAAATTGCGACGGCTTGCTCGGTCGGTAGAGGTGGGGTCTGGCTGCGGACGAGGGGTCGGTCCAGCTCTGGACGAGGGGTCGGTCCCGCTTGGGATGAGGGGTCGGTCCCACTTGGGACGAGGGGTCGGTCCGGCAGCAGATGAGGGATCGGTCTCACAGGGGTCGCGCGGTTCGGCTGACGGGGTCGCCCGGCGAAGCCGGCAACGAAGGGGTCGCCCGGAGAAGCAGGCGACGAAGGGGTCGCCCGGAGAAGCAGGCGACGAACTGGGGACAAGGGAGGCCAGGCCCTTGTCGGGGGCTCTCAGGACTGGAGGGCGCACGGCAGAAGAACTACCGCGGAGACAAGGTAAACACGCAAGTCCCTTTATTGAGGGAGAGGCAACAGTTTTATAGGGGCTGGGGAAGGCTGATTGGTCGAAGCCATGCCCTGTTCTGATTGGTTGCCGGTGAAAGGTCAGTGGGTGGTACTGGACGGGGGAGGGGTGGTGGTTAGGGATTGGCTGTCGCTGTTGCTGGGGGAAGGGGCAGGGTTTAGGGATTGGTGGCTGCTGTTGCTGGGGTGGAGGGCAGACTGGATTTTTCCGCCCACGCCTGGCTGTTGCTGCTGTCGGGGAAGGGGAAAAGGGCAGACTGGATTTTTCCGCCCACGCCTGGCTGTTGCTGCTGTTGGGGGAGGGGAAAAGGGCAGACTGGAATTTTCTGCCCTGCGCCTGCGCAGGGAGAAGGAAGAAGAAGGGTGCCGCCCCACAAGGCATTGGGTGGCGCCATCCGGGAGGAGGGGCGGCCGCGGAAGCATGGCTGCCGAGAAGGGGAGACCCGAGGGCACTCTGCACCCATGCCCGAGCTTCCTTCAGGGGTGGCAGTGGGCCCGACCAACCACCCTATTATGGGGGCAGCGGAATTAGGCCTACCGCGGCTGCTCCCCCGCCAGGCCAGCAAACCACACTTCAGCCGAGGGGTGACTGCACAAATAAATTTCATAGCTAGGTTTTCTAGTTCCTTAAAGAAGGCTGTGTTGTTTTTTATTGGGAATCCATTGAATGTGTAGATCAGTTTTGGAAGGATAGACATGTTAATAATATTTAGTCTTCCTATCCATGAACAGTGAATATCCTTCCATTTATTTAGGTCTTCTTTAATTTCCTTGAACAGTGTTGTGTAGTTCTCTGTGTATAAGTTTTTTACATCTTTAGTTAAATTTAACCTAGGTATTTGTTTTTTTGTATCGACTATTGTAAATGGTATTTGTTTCTTGATTTCCTCCTGAGCTTGCTCATTATTGGTGTACAGAAATGCTACTGATTTTTGCGCATTGATCTTATAACCTGCAACTTTTTCTAAGCTCATTTATGAGTTCTAGAAGCTTTGTTGTAGACTTCTCAGGGTTTTCTATGTATAGAATCATGATATCTGCAAATAATGAAATTTTGACTTCTTCCTTTCCAATTTGAATACCTTTTATATCTCGTTCTTGCCTCAGTGCTCGAGTAAGTACTTCTAAGACAATGTTAAATAGAAGAGGTGATAGTGGGCATCCTTGTCTTGTTCCTGATCTTAGAGGGAAAGATTTTAGGATTTCACCATTGTAAATGATGTTGGATGTGGGTTTTTATTTTCTATATATATATTAATTCATTTTTTAAAAATATTACATTAAAAAAATATGAGGTCCCCATTCACCCCCACTGCCCCCATCCCACCACTCCCTGGCTGTGGGTTTTTCATATATACTCCTTATCATGTTCTCAAAATTTCCTTATATTCTGATCTTTTGCAGTGTTTTCCTCAAGATAGTGTGCTGTATTTTGTCAAATGCTTTCTCTGCATCTATAGATATAATCATGTGATTTTTTTTCCCTTCAATCTGTTTATATGGTGTATTACATTGATTGATTTTCTTATGTTGAACCATCCTTGCATACCCGGAATGAATCTCACTTGGTCACAGTGTATAATTCATTAAATGTGTTGTTGAATACGGTTAGCAAGTATTTTGTTGAGGATTTTTGCATCTAGGTTCATTAGAGAAATTGGTCTGTAATTTTCCTTTCTTGTGGTGTCTTTCTTTGGCTTTGGCACTAGGATAATGTTGGCATCACAGAATGAGTTAGGTAATATTCCTTCTGTTTCGATTTTTTGGAAGAGTTTCAGCAAGATTGGCATTTTTCTTTCTGGAATGTTTTGTAGAATTAACCAGTGAAGCCGTCTGGCCCAGGGCTCTTCTTAGTTGGGAGGTTTTTAGTGACTGATTCTATCTCTTGTGATTGGTTTGTTGAGCTTGTCAGTTTCTTCTTTCATCAGTATAGGCTGCTTATGTGTTTCTAGAAATTTGTCCATTTCCTCTGAATTGTCATTTTTGTTGGAATATAGTTTTTCAAAGTATCCTCTCATGATCGTCTTTATTTCTGTGGGGTCAGTGGTGATAATCTCCCTTCTCATTTCTTATTTTGTGTATTTGCATCTTCTCTCTTATTTTCTTTGTTAGTTGAACTAAGGGTTTGTCAATTTTATTGATCTTCTCAAAGAACTAGCTCCTGGTTTTGTTTATCTTTTCAATTGCTTACTTATTTTCTATTCCAGTTAGTTCTGCTCTTATCTTTGTTCTTTCTTTCTTCTTCCTGTGGGGTTACTTTGTTGGTTTTTTTTTACTAATTCCTCCAAATGTGCAGTTAGTTCTTCCATTTTTGCTCTTCTTTTTTGATGTATGAATTTATGGCTATAAATTTCCCTTTCAGTACTGCTTTTGCTGCATCTCATAAGTTTTGGTATGTTGTGTTATCATTTTCATTAGTTTCAAGGTAGTTAATTTCTTTTGAGAGTTCCTCCTTCACCAACTTTTTCTAAGAGTGTGCTGTTTAATTTCCATATCTTGGTGTGAAATCTGGGTCTGGTCCTTGTAGATTTCCAGCTTCACTCCACTGTGATCAGAGAAATTATTTTTTTATGATTTTGATCTTTCTGAATTCATTGAGACTTTCTTTGTGGCCTCACATATGGTCTATCTTGGAGAATGATCCCTGTGCACTTGAGACAAATGTATATCCTGCTGTATTCTGGTGTAATGATCTGTATATGTCTGTCAGGTCCAGCACCTGTAATATACTGTTCAAAGTTTTTGTTTTCTTTATTGATTCTCTTTTGAGATGTTCTGTGCAAAGTTGATAGTGGTGTATTAAAGTCCCCCAGTATAATTGTAGAGGCATCTATTCTTTCACTTAGTTTTTCCAGTGTTTGCCTCACATAATTGGAGGTGCCCTGTTAGCAGCATAAATGTTTATCATTGTTCATTCTTCTTGAAAGATTATCCCTTTCAGTAATATGTAGTATCCATCTTTTTCTCTCACAATCGTTTCACATTTAAAGTCTATTTTGTCTGATATTAATATAGCTACACCTGTCTTTTTTTGGTTATTGTTTGCTTGTAAGATTGTTTTCCAGCCATTCACTTTCAACCTCCTTGAATCTGGGGTCTAGGATGTGTTTCTTGTAGACAGCATATAGATGGGTCATATATCCTATTCAGTCTTCCAGTCTGAGTCTTTTGACAGGTGAGTTTAATCCATTGACATTCAGTGTTATTACTTTCAAGGAATTATTTATGTTAACCATATTTTGTTTGGACTTGTGTTTGTCATATTTTGTTTTCTTCCTTCTCTTTTTGTCTTTTTTGTTGCTTTTACAGTCTCCTCCAAGCCTGCCTCTCCTCTTTTTTTCTTTCTTCCTGCAGAACTCCCTTTAGTATTTCTTGAAGGGCAGGGTTCTTGTTGGCATACTCTTAATTTCTGTTTATCTGTGAATATTTTGAACTCTTCATCATTTTTGAATGCTAGCTTAGCTGTGTAGAGTATTCTTGGTTGGAATTTTTTTCTTTTAGTACCTTAACTATATCATACCACTGCCTTCTTGCCTCCATGGTTTCAGATGAGAAAGCAGCACTTAATCTTTTTTTTTCCAGATTTTATTTTTGTGTTTATTTTATGCAAGCACTTAATCTTATGGAGCCTCCCTTGTAGGTGATGGTTCTCTTTTCTCACTGCTTTTAGAATTTTTTCTTTCTTGAGCATTGGAAAATTTGACAAGTACATGTCTTGGGGTAGGCCTTTGGGATTTATGGTGTTTGGGGTGTGTTTTGCTTCCTGGACATGTACATCCATCTCCTTAAGTAGATTTGGGAAGTTTTTAGCCTTTATTTCCTCCAACACCCATTCTTTCCCCCTTCCCTTCTCTTCTCCTTCTGGGATGCCTATAATACATATGTTTGTGTATTTTGCATTGTCATTCAGGTCCCTAAGTCCCAGCTGTATTTTTTCTAACATTTTATTATTCAGTTCTATTATCTCTTTGATTTCAGATGCAGTGTCTTCCATGTCACTAATTCTCTCCTCTGCCTCTTCTAATGTGCTGCTGTTTGCTGAGAGTGTATTTTTGATTTCTTGATCTGTGATGTTCATCACCATCATATCTGTTATTTTTTTGCATATGACTGCAATTTCTTCTGTATTTTCTCCTAGTGTTTTCTTCATATTGTTAATCTCTTCCTTTACTTCATTAAGTTGGTCTCTAATATGTGTTTTGAGATCTTTAATTACATCCGATGTTCTGCTCCTCTTCCTGTTTTTTAGTTTGTTCATTGGATTTGGCCATGTTTTTCTGATTATTTGTTTGGTTTGTAGTTTCTTGTTGCCATCTGGTTATCATTTTATCTTGATGAGTTTAATCAGTTCCTTAGCTTCTTTGTCTAGTCATGGGGATTAATTAGTTGTTGTTTGTGTGTGTTATGTCTTCTCTTTGTCTCTTTGTTTTTCTTACTCTATTTTCTTGTTTCTGGGCAAGTTCAATTTGAAGGAAAATATTAGGGCCAAGGAAAGGAAAAAGAGTAAGAAAAGAAAATGTATAAAGTAGTATTGGTAATAAATGTTAATAGAGCAATGTGAGATCTAGCAGAATGGATATTAGACTCATGTAAGTTGTGTAGAGTTATAGCAGTAAGTAGAGTACCTATAATGAGACAGTCAACTGAATATGGGGAGGAATATAGTATGAGTTAACAGGTCAGTGTTTTCATGAGAGAGAGAAAGAGAAAAGAAAGACAATATCAAGAGTGGATAGGTGGCGGACTTGGCCTAGTGGTTAGGGCATTCGTCTACCACATGGGAGGTCCACGGTTCAAACCCCGGGCCTCCTTGACCCATGTGGTGCTGGCCAATGTGCAGTGCTGATGCACGCAAGGAGTGTTGTGTCACACAGGGGTGCCCCCCGCATAGAGGAGTCCCTTGCACAAGGAGTGCACCCCATAAGGAGAGCTGCCCAGAGCGAAAGTAAGTGCATCCTGCCCAGGAATGGTGCTGCACACACAGAGAGCTGACACAACAAGATGATGCAAGCAAAAAAGAAACACAGATTCCTGTGCCACTGACAACAACAGAAGTAGACAAAGAAGATGCAGCAAAATAGACACCGAGAACAGACAACCGAGGTGGGAGTGGAAGGGTGAGAAATACATTTGAAAAAAAAGAGTGGATAAAAGACAGAAAACAGAATAAAGTATTAGAAATAGAAATTCAGACGATTTGGGGGCCAAAGAATGGGAAGTGGAATATAAGAGAGACAGTAGATGGTGGAGGATAGAACAATGTAGAGGGAAGGGGATAGTGTAGGTGGCCAAAATCAATGCATATAGAAAAGAGGAAATGGAGGATGAGAAAACACAGCAAATGTGAAGTGCTCCCTGCAGCACCTATTATATAAAGAAAATAAAAGAAAAAGAGGAAAAAAGGGGGCGGCAAAGAAAAGGAGGGGAAACAAGCAAGAAAAAGAAAAAGAGAAAAAACTAAATAAATGAAAAAGGGCCTTGTGGGATAAAATGGGACACAAAACCAGGAGACAATGTAATAGTAGCAACCATGACAAAAAAAAACAACAACACAAAAACAAAAAAAAAAACAACAAAGTTTCAAGCTAGGAATCTTCTGTGCAGTTAAATAAAATGCCTAGGGATTTGACATTCCCCCTTTCTCCCTTCCTCTCTTCTCTCCCAGGGCAGCAGGAAAGCTGCCTGAGAGGTCCAGTAGGAGATTTAAGTGGGTCCTTGTTGAACCAACTCAGCACAGAAGACAATGACTCTTTATTTCCAGCGTGAGAGCACCTACACCTCACCAGAAATTGCAAATATTCTATTGGAAGCTTGGATAGCATGTCCTAGAGTCCCTCCCCCTTAGGTGTGCCAATGGAGGCCTAATTGATTTTCTGACTCCACCTTCTCCCAGACCAAGTTTCCTATCCCAGGACGTTTTGGTAAATTCATCTTTCTCAGCAAATTCACCTCTGCCTTCTTCGCAGACTCTTCCCAAGTCAGCTGATACACTCCTCCACACTCAAGGAGATAAAACAAAAACCAAAAAACAAAAAACCTGGACATCTAGGGTGATCAAGGACCTCAGATGGACCTCAGGCCACAGTGGATTCAGGAATGGGAATTCCATGATATTGCAGACTCAAGGTGTGTGAGTCTCTGGAGCGTGGGCTACCAGGATTTAGGGGATACAGACCTGGGAACCATGCATCTGGTAAACACAGGGCCTTGGAACACTGCAGCACAACAAAGTTTTCAGGGATTGCTGCGGCTGGGCCACCAGCCCTAGGGGGAGGGGTCCCACCCTCAACTTCTGACCTCCATGTCAGAAACCCAAAATTCCACCTCTCACAAGAATCTCTTCTGTCACTGTCTCGCCAAATCTACATGCAGGCACTTCCTGCCCTGCTAGCTCCTGAAACAGCCCACTCAGGGTTTGGGAACCCTGCAGCACAACAGAGTTTTCAGGGATCCCCGCAGCCAGGCTGCCAGCCCTAGGGGGAAGGGTTATGCCTACAAATTCTGACCTCTGTGTCAGAAACCCAAAGTTCCACCTCTCACAAGAATCTCTTCTGTCACTGTCTCACCAAATCAACACCCAGACACTTCCTACCCTGCTAGTCCCTGAAACAGCCCAGTCCAGCAGGACTCCGACCTTACTAAGCTGCTGCTTTGTGGGAGAGATTATGAGGTGCATTCACTCAGATGCTGTCTTGCCCCGCCCATCATCCATAAGTTTTGATAAGTTGTTTTGTCACTTACATTTGTCTCAATACGTTTACTGATTTCGCTTGCAATTTCTTCTTTGACCCACTGCTTATTTAGGAGTGTGTTGTTTAGTCTCCACACATTTGTGAATTTACCTTTTTCTTGTCTCATTGATTTCTAGTTTCATTCCCTTATGATCTGAGAATGTGCTTTGTATAATTTCAGTCTTTTTATATTTTGAGAGCTGCATTGTGTTCTAACATGTGGTCTTTCCTCAAGATGAATCCATGGGCATGTGAAAATAATGATAACTTGCTGAGTTTGGATGCAGCATTCTTTATATGTCTGTTAGGTCTAACTTGCTTATCATATTAAGTTTTCTATTTCCTTGTTGATCTTCTGTCTAATTGTTCTAGCTAATGATGTGAGTGGGGTGTTGAAGTCCCCAATGATTACTGTAGAGATGTCTTTTTCTCCCTTCAGCTTTGCCAGAGTTTGTCTCATGTATTTTGGGGCACTTTGGTTAGGTGCATAGATATTTATATCTGTTATATCTTCCTGGTCGATTTTTCCTTTTTATTATTAAAATTAAAGGCCTTCCCTATCTCTTATAACTTTTTTTTTGCATTTAAAGTCTGTTTTGTCCAATAATAGTACAGCTACCCCTGCTCTTTTTTGGTTAGTATTTACATGGAATATCTTTGTCTAAGTTGGGTCTCTTGTAAGCAGCATATGGATGGCTCATGTTTTTTTATATATCCTATCAGCTATATCTTTTGATTGGTGAGTTTAATACATTCAAATTCAATAATATTATGTAAATGCAATATTGATTTACACACCATTTTATCCTTCAGTTTTCATATATCCTATTATACTTTGGTTTGTCTTTTTACTCCTTTGGTTTTTCTTCCTATTATTCTTTTATACTCTTCTCCAAGTCTCTCTCTCCTTTTTCTTTCTTTCTTTTTTTAAAAAAGATTTATTTATTCATTTCTTTCCCCTCCCCCCCCACCTGGTTGTCTGTTCTCTGTGTCCACTTGCTGCATCTTCTTTGTTTGCTTCTGTT
This sequence comes from Dasypus novemcinctus, assembly GCF_030445035.2. Classification (NCBI taxonomy): domain Eukaryota; kingdom Metazoa; phylum Chordata; class Mammalia; order Cingulata; family Dasypodidae; genus Dasypus; species Dasypus novemcinctus. The sequence goes on along the minus strand of NW_026688139.1, from coordinate 549,051 downwards.
GTTGTCAACGGCACAGGAATCTGTTTCTTTTTATTGTGTCATCTTGATGTGTCAGCTCTCCGTGTATGTGGCACCACTCCTGGGCAGGCTGTACTTTCCTTCGTGCTAGGTGGCTCTCCCTATGGGGTGCACTCCTTGTGCATGGGGCTCACCTACACAGGGGACACCCCTGTGTGGCATGGCACTCCCTAAGCAAATCAGCACTGCACGTGGGCCAGCTCCACATGGGTCAAGGAGGCCCAGGGTTTGAACCGTGGACCTCCCATGTGGTAGACAGATGCCCTAACCACTGGGCCAAGTCTGCCTCCTCCTTTTTCTTTCAGGCTCTAAATCTTCCTTTAATATTTCCTGCAAGATGGATTATTTATTTCAGACTCTCTTAGTTTCTGTTTGTGAACATTTTAAACTCATCTTCATATTGGAAGGACAGTTTTGCTGGATGCAAGATTCTTGGTTGGCAGTTTTTCTCTTTTAGTCTCTTAATTGTGTCATACCAGTGTTTTCTTGCCTCCTTGATTTCTGATGAGAAATCTGCATATGTCTTACTGGGCATCCCTTGTAGGTGATGGTTTGCTTCTCCCTTATTGATCTCAGAATTTTCTCATCTTTGACATTTGTCATTCTGAGTATATGTGTCTTGGAGTTGGTTTATTTGGATTTATTGTGATTGGATATGGTGGGCTTCTTGGACATGTAGGTCATTTCTTTTGTGAGAGTTGGGGAATTTTAATCTATTTCCTCAGTCTTTCAAGCTCATTTCTCTTCATGGAGCCTCTGCCATGTCCATGGGTTGGTCTTTTTGCCCCTATGTTCTTCTTCTCTGCATCTTATTCTGTGTTCTACATGAGCAAGTGTCCACCTCATCTTGATTTAATAAAATAAAAGTGAAACTTTAAAAAAGTTTTAAAAAAAATTTCTCTCCCCTCCCCCTTCATCCCCCCAGTTTTCCATTCTCTGTGTCCATTTGCTGTGTATTCTTCTGTCTGCTTGCCTTCTTGTCAGTGGCACCAGGAATCTGTGTCTCTTTATTGCATTACCTTGCTGTGTCAGCTCAAAAGTGAAACTTTTTAATTCAGTACAATCAGAGGGGTATCATGCCCAGAGGAACAGACCAGTTTACAACCATAATCAATATGTTTTTGGAATTCATAAATAATATCAAGCTATCATAGGAGGGATGTATTTCATGTAATGTTCAAATATAAGCTAATGCCCAAACTTTAGGTTAAAATACTGTCCACTATTAGATGTGAACCAATCTTGAGTTGTACATGCATTAATTCTGTGATTGTGGCAATTCCGATTGAATTAGTAAATTACAATTTTCACATATACAAGAATATGGCTTAGGCATTTTATGGATTTTTCCTATTTATAGGACTGATAAGCTACAATTGTTATTCTTGAATCTACATGATGATTGCATTTCCACATTACCTTCTGTAGAGCAGGTGCTCAGGTATATCTTCTAGTGCTTCCTTTTCTTTGGCCTGATAGTGATTTTGGTGCTACTGATGGACTAGTATCATGGACAGTAGATACTTTTGACTGAGAAACAAATTTTCTTTTTTGTGCCCTTGAAGCAAAACCTGGGAAAATTATTCATAATCAGAAGATCTGTTAACATTTTACTGACAAAGGTAGGAACATTATTCATAATTTATTTGCAATTCAAACATTTGATTCCCTGATTCATAAGTTGCCTAGTGGACCCATGTGCATCAAAGTAGGGTTTCAAGAAAATTTTTTATGTTTCCTTGAAACACCCAACAGACAGATATGAAGGCATGTTAAAGTTACAGTAGGTGATGTGACTACTTAGCTTAACTTACAATGTTGTGCAGTATTTGTAAACTCTGTAGGCTTGGGAAATTTCAGCAATATGCACAGATGCTAGACCTCCCTTGTACAGTATCTATTTCTACTTCACAGTTCCAAGTGTAGGTTCAATGTATTAATATTGATGTTAATGATAGGGTATGCATTAGGCTTTTCTGCATGAGATTGGGAACCTTTGTCTCTGCCTGGCATTCTCCATCTGAGTTTGTGTATAGTAAAGACTCACTACATGTGGCTTTGATGAGGACTAATAATTTCCCATGTGTAAACTTTGTAGTGGTAAGATGAGATTATTTTCTTGACATAATTGATAGTGGCAATTGTCTTGTGCAAAGAAAACCTGTGCCCAGGATAAATACACAGAAGGGCACACACACACGAAGCATGCACAATCACACTACATAGTTATCCATTAACAAACCATAACTCCACTTTGTGGTAAGCAAGACCACCCAAAGGGACCACCACTTGACTCCAGGATCTGTAGAAACATGATCAAGGGTCTTTTTCTGGAAGTCACTTTCTCACCACACCCTCAGTCCTTATTCCCACATGGGATATGGAATCACTGCGTTCTCCATTCTGAATCAAGGAAGCCCCATCATAGTCATCTAGATTCCTTCCCTGAGCCAGAGGGACACCATAACATGCACCTTTTCCTCTGGTAATTGAGGCCACCTGCAATGAAGGAAAAGAAATGCTGAGGTTATATGAACCTGTGTGTTGTTTGCATTTTTTTCCTTCTTGCTGTCTCTAGAAAAGAGGATGGGAAACCATGATCATATCAAGATCACAAAAGCAAGATTAGAAGACACCTGTAGAAAAGGCCCTGAGGAGTTTTCTTTCAAGTCCATTTTGGTTGACAGTTAAAAAAATTCTTAATCCAAAGAGGAAAAAATGCCGCTATTGATAAGGCCTTTTAGCATACACTTTCCAATGTGATGCTATTGACATTGAATGCCCTTGGATCCAGGTATCCACTAGTAAGGGATTGTACTCACACGCATATACAATACACACACAAGAGGATGGTACCTAGCTTCTATGATCTGCATGATTTTTTAAAATCTGAACTTGACAGAAAAGACAAAAACCAAGAAAGCAACATAACTATGTCAAACAAAGATAAGCAACCTCACCTTGGCATTAGATGGGTTCTCCTCTTCTGCCTTGGCATTTAGGAAGTTCCTCTAGTGGGTCCCCTGGGGGACCTGGGCTGAGAAAGAATAACTGTCAGTATATAGGTGGTTCTGCCCATGAATTGCTCAGCGAACTTTTCATGTAGGACCAAGAGTATACTTTATGCATGTTGATTAACAAGTATGAACTGAGCTGCTGCTGGGCCATCCACTTCATCCTTTTTATTATTCTTACTTTTTATTTATTATCTTGCCTGTGTACATTATATTTCTGCATGTGTAACTATTTGCATCTAGCAGTCTCTTAGTTCATTGGGCTGTTCTTCTGTCTACTGCTCTGTAGGAAAGAGCCTTCTCTTTGATTACTTGCAAAAAAACTTACTCTATTTTCCCCTTGGTTACTTTTAGGAAGCCAAGTTGGTTCAGTGAAAGTAGAAATAGTTATCTCCTTAAAATGGGAATTTTGGATAATTACCAAGAATGTAAAGGAATTTGTGTTTTGGGCCATAAACTCATGCTTAGGAAAGAAAACTCTTAACATGTGCTTTGGGAAATTGCTTATATGCATCAAATCAACAGGTACACAATTATACTGAGCTAATCATGCTTCAGGATAAATTAAAGTGGAATGGCATGCTAAAAACAAGTCCAGTACCCTTCATTGTGAAATGCCTCCTTTCCTATCTCCACTGTTCAGACTCACTCTAAATTTCTGAAACAAATAATTTAATACATGCTTAATGTGTAAAGAACAGCATCAAAATGGACATCATAATATGATCCCCCAATGAATACCTAGAGTGAGCAGAAGTGAGGGTTGAAGGAATAATAAAAAATATTCAAGTATTCTAAATTGAAGTTCATTTTAAGTCAACCAGCTTGATAGAATAATCAAAAATATAAATTAAGGAATAACAAAAATATAAAACTCATCTAAAACTCTTCATTATCAAATGAAAAGGAGAAACTGTAAAGAGATGAAAATAATTTGTGAACAGTAAACTAGCTCCTTTGGAGGAGTGAGTTAATTAGCGGGTCCATATGAGCATTCCAGCATTCCTCTGGAGCAGCAATTGAGATTTCCCATCTCTGTGAACTGTAGTAATGAAGCTGAGAGCTTTTCTACCTGCTGCCAACTTTGCAACTCTATGAGCAGAGTGTCAGAGCCATGAGCCACACATGCTTCATGAGATAACCACAGTGAGGGGCCATCCCAGAATGTTCAGAGTGCATGTGTTCTCCACTTTGCAAGGTCCAGCTGCTGCTGTATAGACTCGTGTGTTTTTACATGGACAAGTGTGTCATTTCAGAGTAAATGTTTTGTTTTAGAAACTGAATCCTAGATGCATACATTATCTTCTTTGGAAATAAGTTACATGAGGGATAATGATCTTTTCCCTGGCATTGTCACCAATAGTGAGATTTCAAAGTGAGTAAGAACAAAGCTGAAATCCTAGGTTATTACATAATGATTGAAAACACTATTAGTTTGCCCATGTATCATGGGTTAGGAGTTAAGCAGGGAGCAGTGGGGATGTCTGTTCTGCTTTATGATGTCTTGGGCCTCAGCAGTAAGAGCTCCCTGTCTGGGGTTGTTTCTACAGCCAGGAGTTTGACTCATCTGGCTTGACTTCACTCACATGCTGTGGTTGAAGCTGGCTTTGCCTTGATGACCTATGTCACCAGGCCTTCTAGGCAGCAGGGAAGTCTCAGAACAGGTTGCTAAAAGAACTTGTAATCATATTTTCAAACCACAACACACCTGGACTAGCTTAAGAAATACTCAGTCACCGGATGCCACTCCAAAGTATAGGATGCAGGAGATTTTGGCCATGGGATAGGATCATGGGTTAGGTACACAGGGTTGACACCTGCCTCCTTCACCATGAGCTGGGCAGCAGGTAAACAGAGGCATCTCAGGTTCCTCAGATGACAGTATTGGCCATTTTAAAAGTAAAGTCTTCCATATATGGTGTTCTATGAGGAAAACATTCACTTTCCACACAGGTCAGGTCAGGATAACAGTGGTACATGCCCTCAGAGCTTCCTGAACTTCTCTTTCTAAGCAGTGCACAGACTTGTAAATCCAAATAGATTTGTATAGTTTGCAGAGTGGTTACTTTCACTGGAGACATGAAGCCCTGTGAGGCTAAAGATTGACTCTTTTGTTCTTCACCAGCTTTTCACTCAGTGATGAGCACAGAGAGGAATCCCCACAGATTGTATCAACTTCCTCTTCTTTCACCAGGCTGTTTCAGGATTTTTGTAGGACGGGAGGTATCTGGACATCAATTTGGTGGGAAGGTAACAGGAAAAATACACGGAGGTCCCGGCTGCGCGTGGAAAGCTCCCTCCTTGGGTGGGCAGAGCCGCAGCATTGGGCACTGCTGCGGCACCGGGCGCTGCCGTGGCATTTTTTGTTTTTGTTTTTTGTTTTTTGTTTTTGGAGGCTCTGCAGTACTGGGGAATTCATAAGCCCTGAGTGGCCTATTGGGGGGTTAATAGGACAGGAGGTGTTTGCAGACTGATTTGGGGAGACAAACGGGAGTTTTATTGTGAAGCAGGGGAATTTTTGATTGCAGACACAAACAGTTCTCACTTTTAACAATTTCCTGGTCCACACCGGAGAAAAGGCCTTCCTGCAGCCTTCCACATCTATTCCATGCTTTTGTTGTCACTGGAAGATATTCACCTATAGTCTCCATTATATCTGGGAGATAGCAATGTTTTCTAGAAAATTCCAGAACTTCAGGCATTGGCCATATGAAATGCATGTAGTTATGGTACATACTTAGTGAACAGATCAATGAACATTCCCAAAGCATTGTCATCCATAATAATTATTTGATGCATTATAAAAATAGGTGTAGAAAATTACCAATATTCAATAAATGTCATTTTTTAGAAAATAACAGGAATATGAAAACATATTTCCCCCTTGACAGCATATACCAAAATATCTAGGTCACTTTAAAAATAACAGTAAAATATACATAAATAATATTACTTTCATAAAATTTTCCACAGGAAAACCATGAATGAAATTATGTGTAACAAACCAAAGAATTAGATTAATGCAGATGTAAACATTTCTTTCTCCTCTTTGTCATTGTACAGGAAATATAAAAACTAATGCTAAAAACTTTATGTAAATTATATACTAATAATCCTTACTTTATAAAAATGATATGGCATTATAATGTAGCTTTTAATAAGGAGTGCAGAGAGAGAAATGCAATCTTAATGTGGAATCTCCTTCATGTATTTTAAGTATTTCCCCAACAGAAATTTCAAAATGAGTAAAGCAATGGGGAAAATGCTAAATAACCACAACTTGGGTGATTTATCTTGTACATAAATTTCATGTCAGTAAAGCTCTTGAAACTGCGTTAAAGATTGGTATATGAATACAATGGAACAAAACTTAATGAGTGATATGTTGAAAACAAATATTTGATATGGTAAGATCCAAATGAAAGAAAAAGCTGGAATACTTTCTGGTAAAACAATATAAGTTGTGTCATGATGTTCTTAAATGATCAGTTTACATATAAATATGTGCTATGAAATGTTAGAGAAAAAATGGTTTCTAGTATTAGAAGTGATTTCCCTTGAATGGTAACATTATTTGTGATTTTCATTTCCTTTGCTTTCTCTTCTATATCACGAATTTTTGGATTAGGGTATATAAATTGCAATAAGATATATTTTGAGTGCTAATGACGTCTATGAAAGGAAAAAAAACCTTGAATGGCCTTGTGAAGATTTGTCTTGAAATGATTTTCCAATACTTTATCCATGATATTTTGACAGCATCTATGATGTTCAAAGTCAGAAGATTAATGTGACTAGGATCATGACCCTTGGAGCCACAGGGTCAGGGCTAAACCCAGACTCTGCCCTTACCAATTGGGCAACTTAGATAGTCTGGGTCTCATTTCCTAATGTGAAATACAGAAATAATACCTCATAGGTTGCCTTAGGAAGGAAATTATGGTCCTGCCTAAAATCCAGTCTCAATCTGTATTATTCTATTGTTATCCATAGGTTTTTATTGTTATAATTATTTGTCTGATGACTCAGTTACATTTCTGCATATAGTGTTAACAGACAATGATCACACAATTGGAGTCCCCCTGAGATAAGTGGACCAGTCTCAGATGATGTGACTGGTTGAGCCCTAATTCTCCTAAAGGCAGTTTTGGCCAATCAGGTGGCTAGTACTTCCTAGGAAGTGTTTGTCTTTTCAGAGCCTGTCTTTGTCTCCCTTGAGGAGTTTCCAATGACTTAGGCAGAATGAAGCCAGCACTTCAAGGCCTTCTTGTATGCCTGACTTTTCATTCTATTATAAATCTGTTAGCACAGAAGCTGCCTCCCCGAGGCATCAGGGGGTCTAGAAATGGACTCTCCTTTCCTTAGCTGACACACTCAGATGCATCATTTTTTCTCAAATGCATTGTCTCAGTATTCATTTTACAGTTTTCAAAAATATTGTGAATAACAGAGAAAAAATACAAAAATAAAAATTAAAAATAAATAAATAAAATTTCCTTTATAGCCTGAAAAAAAATATGGATCCCAAAGTGCTTTCCTTTGTATGGATTGTATCTATGAATATTTATCTTTTTATAAACTGAAACTGACTCTTAGGGTTACATAATGACAATGGTATCTGTGTAGGTGATTTTCTCCCAATATTCTTTCTAAAAATGATAGTACACCCTGAAAGCAAAATAAGAAATTTATGAAACAGCCACACTCTCAGCATGCATTTTAGAGAAAGAATGTTGAAATGTCAAAAATAAATTTGAGGACAAATAAGAATAACAATGAACCATAGAGGAGCTCTCACCCTTCCTCCTATCCCCACATGAGTTGAAAAATATCCAACAAAGGCAGATTGAGAGAAACTGTTGGGAAAAAAGATGAGGGAAGAGATAAACCATTCTTATGATGTTCTAAAACTTCACATAAAGAGTAACACCCAGAAGAGTGAACTGGTAAAATATAAGTCTGGAAATTCAGAGCATGGAATATAGGGAAAGTCCTTCACAATATTTATAAATTTAAAGAGCTGGTAATGTTAAAGAAGCAAAAATAGTCCCTTGGGGGAGGCAGATGTAGCTCAAGTGGTTGAGCACTTGCTTCCCATGTACCACATCCTGGGTTTGACCCCAATACCTCCTGAAAACAAATAAATGAAAAAAGCAACTCTTATTGGGAGCAGATGTAGCTCAGTTGTTGGGTGCCTGCTTCCCATGTATGAGGTCCTGGGGGGCATTCCCAGATACCTCCTAAAACAAGAATAATAAACAGTGCATTAGGAAGTCCTGGGATCATCCCATCTAAAAAAGCATCAAGTATATGAGAAAACTAGCGAAATAAAATTTTTCACAAAACCATGCTAAACAAAAGAATACAACAAGGGGAACTTTGAATCATGATTTTAAAAGAATAGATAAAAATGTGTAAGAGAGGGTTTGAGTTGTTTTTGTTTACTTTGGTCCAATCCTTCTCATCAGCTTGGTAATGGCTTTGAAGATGACAGCTTGCATTTCTGTTATAATCTATACTGTAAGGAGCAGGAAGGACTTATTCTCAATGGTTTGTAGTTGATAGTTTTACTTGGATGGTAACTCCCTGTAGGTCCATCTCCAGGGACCTGCATTTATTTCACCTAACTCAGAACCTTCCCAGTGCTCAGGCTGCTCAGGCTATTTACCAAAATATTTAAGTAAATAAACTAGTTGCTACATGGCTCACAGGATTGTAGTTGGGGCTGGAAAAGACTAAGCCAAATGCTTTGGAGGAATGAGGTGGTTTGTCTAATAAGGTCTTTGAAAAGCTGCAATATATTCTTGCATATCTAGATTCAATGTGCATGCAAGGGCTAGGTGCATGAATAGAAAAGACCTTAAAAATGTCCTAATCTCTCAGCTCTGGTTGACCCTTAAGATTTGTACAAACAGGATGTGTAGGGTTGTGGAGTCATAAACTGGCTGAGTGTTAAACCTATGTTCCATTGTACAGATAAAACATATCTGCAAGGACTTTGAAATTTTTTATTGATCTTAGGTCTGTGTGGAAATTTCTGCCCATTCACTTTGTGACCACTAAGCTATTGGAACAGAGATTTAAGTGACCATACCTGGAAAATTTTACCAGTTTCACAAAATTAGTGCCAGAAACTGACTAAACAAACAACTATAGCAAGCAGTCACAACAAACCATGGATTCAGGAAAATCTGATTTCAGACTGGCCACCTTAAAATATTCAAAGGATCCAGTTTTCAGAGCATGCAATGGAAGAAGGAAGAATATCCCACATACAAGGGAAAAAGTGATATAAATGAAACTTTAGGAAACCCATATTTTGAACTTACTAGGTGTGATGGTTAGGCTATTGTGTCAACATGGCCAGGTAATTATGCCCAGTTCTTTGGTCAAGCAAGCACTGAACTAACTGTAATACAAGGGCATTTATGAACTTGAGTCACCATTGACCTTACTGTAGTGGTAAATCATAGATAGCTGGTTATAATTACATCAGTCAGGGAGATTGCCATCAGCAATGAGTGACACTTGACCCAATCAGTTGAATCCCTTAAAAGTGGAAGTGATTCCAGCATTGAGAGAATTTCCCAGCTCATCTTTGGACAGCCAACATCTCCCAGAATGCATCAAGAATCTTCACTGGACTTTTACCAGAGCTCCTGGTTGCAGCCTGCCTGCAGAACCTGAACTTGTGTATCCCCATGGCTGCATGAGAAACTCTGATAAATCTCTTACTATTGACAGATATCCCTTGTTGATTCTGTTTCCCTAGAAAACCCTGACTAATACACTGCAAAGATTACAAATTACCAAATTTTATATACTTTTCCATTTTTTTAAAGAAGGTATTTAGATTACATAAATGATATATAAGAAATAATAGGGGATTCCCATATGCCCTGTTCCTCATTCCTCCCACATTTTCCCACATTAACAGCATCCTTCATACATGTGGTACATTTTTGAAAATTGATGAACACATTTTGGAGCATTGCCCATAATGCTATATAGGCATTATATATGGATTATAGTTTCCTATTGTAGTTTACACCATGTCCTGCACAATTTTGTAAGTTTTGACAGGATATATGATGGCCTGTATCTGTCATTGCCATTAAATTCAGGACAATTCCCAAGTCTGGGAAATGCCCCCATATTACACCTATTTTTCCCTCTCTCTCCCCTCAGGACCTCCAGTGGCCATTACCTTCTCATGAAGGGTAAAAGTTCTTCCATTGCCAGAATCACATTGTCTATAGTAGAATACCAGTAAGTCTACTCTAGTCCATCATTCATTCCCCAATCCTGAGGATTCTGGGATGGTGAATCCACTCCATCCTTTCATTGGGAGGGGTCTTAGATACCATGGGGCAGATGGATGGGACTATCTTGGTTGCAGTTACACACACTCTGTGTAGCTTGGGATGGTCCTTGTCCATCATTATCTCCTTTTTAGTTCTTCTGGATGAGTCCAATGAACTGGAGAGTAGGTGTTGCAACTCTGTTGAGATTCAGGTCTCAAATGGCATATGGATAGCCCAAAGATTTACATACCCTTATCAACTCTAGTACTAACTATAGGTTCAGGTAGAAGGGGCAGAAAAGTCACGTGTAGGGAAACCACAACTGAGTCCACCTCTGTCACACTGGGGAGGATAAGTTCAAAATAGTGCCCTCTGGCATGATGCCAGGCCTGAGCTGTCTGCCCTGCCTATAGTATCTGGACATCTCCGAGCCCTCAGGAGCCCTAATGTTTGAGGCAGTGTTTACTTTCAGCAGTCAATGAGATCCTGCTGAAGCATAACCTCTGGAATGACCTCCTTACTCACTTTGAAGTCTCTTACCTTATAAACTCATTTGTCTTTACCCTTTCCCCCTTTTGGCCAAGGTCTTTCTCCTCCTAGCATTGATAGTTGGTGCTTGGTAGTAATCCATGAGTGCCAGGGAGGCTTATCCTTATGAGTCAAATCCCATGCTGGGAGGAAGGTAATGCATTTATATATTGAGTTTGACTTAAGAGAGGCCACATTTGAGCAACAAGGAGTCTCTCAGGAGGTAACTCTTAGGGACCCTATAATACTATGCTAATTTTCAATTTCAGAAATAAAGTTGCATAAATACAGTCATCACTTTCAAGGGCTTGCCATCAGTCTGTCCTTCTTCACTAGTCACTGTCTCTGTACTTGGGGGATTCTTGCTGCCCCATTCAAGAATGTGGCAGGCTCCCCAGAATGGGAATTTGATATTCTTTCAGTTATGTGTAAATCTCTGCCCATTGTGACAATGCCCCATGAATACTTACATACATTTATATGCCTTATAGGTTTGCCCCAGGTCACCCTCCTCTCATGCATCCCCCATTACTGACACCCTACAGCAATCATCCTCTCCTGCCACAGTTGTAACCCTTCTGTGATCCAGAACTTCTTCAGACATGAAACCAACACAATAACCAAATACAATTAATAGGAAAATGAAATAATGATAGTTTAAAAATTATCAATGAAAATACAAAAAAATTAAAGGTAAATTGGAAATGAGGATAAGTAAAATAAATTTTAAAAATTTAACATGTCTTTCATCATTGTAAGATGTGTTGTATTGTATGTTAAGTGACATTTTCTTCTGTGTATTCCCCCAGGGTATTATTTATTTTTGTTTTATCTTCAGAGAAGCTTTTATTACAGTAAATTCACATACAATGTATAGGAGATTCCCATATACCCAACATCTTCCCCTTTTTCCTCTATTGAAGACATTTACATATGGATGACACATTTGTTATAATTGATGTACAGATATTGAAACATTGCTACTAATCATGGTCAGTGATTTACATTATGGTTTACATTTGAAACCATACACCTTTATAAATTTTGATGAAATTTAACATGGTCTTCCATCACCCCAAAAATGCCCCCCATATTCCATCTATTTTATTCCTTCCTTCCCCTCCCTTGAAGAACAAGGTTCAGAGTTACCTACAACATTTTGGGTTTTACATACTGTTCTGTCCTCCCCTATGAGGCACCACCCTAGCTCTCAAGAGACTCCCTCCTTTCTATTTGATAAGCACAGCAGGACTCCCCAGGATTGGAGTCCAACACCTTCCCACTCATTATATGGCCCTGCACCCACTGATACAACACAATTGACAAGAGGAACTCTCACTCCCTAGATGCCTACCCCAGGTGCACCCTGTCCTGCATGCTCCTTACATCCAACTCTGTAAACTGGTAATCCCCCCCTTGCCATACTTGGCAAAATAACATTCCCAACCATTGTAGTTTCAACCACATACCTACAAATCCCCAGTGTTCACCTGCTCCCTCCCCCATCCTTACCCCATTTCCATTGACAGTCCAACCAACCCTCCCCTCCCTAACCCTTCACAAACCAGCACCTACCTAATGGCATCGCTGCCGATACAGCACTATCATGCCCTTCCACTGCACAACTACTCCTATACACCTTACCATAGGTTTCTCTCATATGGGCCTTGGCTCACAATCTTCTGCTCCCTTTCTATCTCCTGTAAACCTATCTTCCAGACTCTAGCTCTGTGAGTTTTCTTAATTTGTTTAATTCATATCAGTAAGGTCATGTAATATTTGTCCTTCAGTGCCTGGCTTGCTTCACTCAACATAAGGTCTTCAAGATTCATCCATGTTATCCCATGTGTTAACACTGCGTTCTTCAATGGATGTGTCATGATGATGGGAAGGAGTGTTGCTGAGGGGGGGGAGAGGTGGGGTGGGGGTGGTAGGGTTCAATGGGACCTCATATATATATTTTTAATGTAATATTATTACAAAGTCAATAAAAAAACAACACTGCATTCTTTCTTACAGCTGAGTAAGATTCCATTGTATATATATATAGCACAATTTGTGTATCCATTCCTCTGTTGATGGACATTTAGGTTCCCATCTTTTGGTAGTAATGAATAGTGCCACTGTGGACATTACTGTGCTCTATCTGTTCTTGTGCTTGTTTGTGCATTTCTTGTTCTCATTCACATCCCTAGTTCCTCCTGAATTTTTTTGGGACTTTTTATCTATCTGTCCTGATTTCAGCTGTCCTGTCTTCTGCTTTGCTGATTCTTTCCTCTGCCAGTTCAGATGTGTTGTTTGTACCTCTAGGGTATTTTTGATTTCTTGCATTATGCCATTCATCACCATCAGGTCTGTTATCTTTTTATGTATATTTACAATTTCTTCAGTATGTTCCCCCAGTGACTTCTTAATATCCTTTATCTCTTCCTTCACCATTAATTTCACTCATGATATTTGTTTGGACACCCTTGATTAGTTCCCCATTTTGTATCTCCTCCTGTTTTTCAGTTCATTGGAGTGGACCATGTCTTCCTGTTTTCTTAGTATGGCCTGTAATTTTTTGTTGTGTCTAACCATCTGTTTATCTTGATGAGTTTATTTGGTTAGCTTCTCTTTCTGCTCTAGGGTTTTATTTTGTTTCTTTGCATTCACCAAGGATTTTTTTTTTTTGCTTGGTTCCTCTCATTCTATATCCTTGCAGTTGTCTGTTCCCTTGTAAAAAAAAAATAGGCTCAGAGAAAAGGAAAGAGATAAGGAAAGGAGAATAGTATTAATCATAAAACATATAAGAGGAACTGTACAAATGTTTGGAAACTAAGTAATATGACTAAAATTCATAACAAATACAAAGGAATAAGAATAAAGCGTTGGGATTGAAAACAACTAGAAAAAATAGAATGAATTTGAAGACTAGACAGATGAGGAAAAAATAAAACAAGAAACAAAATAGAAAAAAATAGAATGAATCGAAAGACTAAGCAGATGAGAAGAGAGTAGAAAGGGGAAAAAAGAAGACAAAGAAAAAGAAACATAAAGACCAAAGAAGTGGTGGAACGAAAGAAAATCAACAGAAGCTGGAAGATAGAAAACTGAAGGAAAGAAGAGAAAGTAGGTTGAAAAACTAGGTAAAAGAATAAAGGAAACAAAAGGTAAAAGAACAAACAAGAAACAAAAGAGTAACAACCCAGGAAGAGCAGCCTTCCCTCTTAAGCTCCTAGGGACCTCCCAAGACTGCTGGTGCTCATCAGTCACTCACCCTGCAGCCTGCCCTCTGCAGGTGATGTACCCAGTTTTAGTCAATAAAATGAAAAAGAAAAAAAGATCCTAAACAACCATAAAACAAAATAATAGAAACACAGTCTATGAACTCCTATCATGAGGTGCTAGCTGGGTGCCTTACTCTCTCTAGATCCCTTCTCTTAGAAGGTACCAAGGTTTGAACCAGGTACCTATGTGCAAGGTAGGCATTTCCCTCTTTTTCTACAGCAGCTCTACAAGCTAAATAGGCAACAAACACCTCAATCTTCATATTAAGGTGGTGGTAAAAATAAAGTGATCTTGATTCCATTGGGAATCTTAGGTTTTCATAAAACAATAGAAAAAGTAATTTTTCCTGTATTGTTAAAATAAACTACCTGTTAATGTAAGCAAGGTAATTATATATTGTAAGAGATTTGCTCTGAGATAGTTTCCAAAATCACTTTGGTAACTTATGTATGTAAATAGAATGTTTTATTATTATGGAAAAAGAAAGTAGTTATGCCCAAAATAAAATAACTGGTTATTAAGAAAAAGTAAAGTGTGGGATAAATCCTGAATGAATACAGAAAGTTCAAAAGGTTCATGGAAAAATAATTTTTATGGTTAAAGTTGAGTAAGATTTGATGGGTCTATTTATAAAAATTTAAAAGCTTTAATATCAAATCTAATGATGTAAAGCTAAAATTTTGTTCTTTCTCTATTAATGTGACAAAGTTTCTTAAGCTGTTAGTCTGTTTTAGTAGAAGTTGATAGAGTTTTTCTCCTGAATAACACAAAGAAACAAAACAAAAAAGAAGGTTTATCTGGCTCTTCCTGCCCCCATTTCCCTTAGGCAGGTGGACTTCTAACAGTTTTCAGTGGCTGGACTAGTTAGATGCCTGTCTCTGCCCCCTCCTTGGCCAAGTTCCTCTCCCAAGGTGGCTGGGTCTGACAGCTTGCCTGAGCAGATTCCCCCTTTCCTCTCCCCAGGCCCACCTCAATGCTGGCTGGTGTCCTCCCTGAGATTCAAAGGTGGCTCAGGTTCCCAAATGACAGAAAGGAAACCACTCTC
Source organism: Dasypus novemcinctus (assembly GCF_030445035.2). Taxonomy (NCBI): domain Eukaryota; kingdom Metazoa; phylum Chordata; class Mammalia; order Cingulata; family Dasypodidae; genus Dasypus; species Dasypus novemcinctus. Next base: position 533,872 of record NW_026688139.1, on the reverse strand, counting down.
CACCCTTCACCAGGGATCCCTTCCTCCAGGGATTGCTTCCTCCCACTCAGCTGGCCTTTGAGAGCAGGGGGTCCACAGAGGCTATTTGCCTTGAGGGTGGGACTTATCCACCAACTTTTCCAGCCACAGGGCTGAGCACCTCATGGTTTTGCCTTGGGATCTTTGTCTCTTTGTCCAGCTCCCTCCTTAATGATGCCTGCATGCCTGCAGCCTCCTGCTCTGTGGATTCCCCAAACAGCACACTCAGGTTAGGCCCCTGCCCTTTCTCTACCATTTTTGTGGAAGAGCTCAGCAGTGCCCACCTCCATTGATGCCATTTTCCCAGACTAGTCTCTTAATTACCAATTTTTAATCTGCTCAGTAAAAGGAAAACATGAGAAGGATGTCTCACCAAATAGAGACTATAAGTAAACAGCTAAGAAGTATAAAATCAACTGAAATAGAAATTCTGGAGGTGAAAAGTGTAATCTGTGATAATGATAACTTCTCTAGAGGTTGTCGACAACAGTAGTTCCCCTGGCTAAAGACCTGAACCACTCTCTGAGCAGCCTGGAGTGTGCACCTTCCTATTTCAGTCCTTCCTTACCCAGGTCATGTTCATTCCATAAGATGTATCAGTGAGACTTTCTAGTTTTCTTATGAGCTTTACTGGTCACTAGTGATGTTGAGTGAATGTTCATACCCTTGCTCATGCTTAACTCACTGCAGATCCTATGACTTAGGGCCTACAGGGGAGGGAGGTAGTCAATTATTCATTTTTTTAAGAGACCTCTACTTCCTTCTGAGAACCCAAGACTGCACCTAGTGTGAATGAAAGTCCCCCAAAGGAGAGATACAGCTCTATACTCAGAGATATTCCACATTCTTGCCTCTGAGTCCCCATTAAACTTACAGGAAAATAGTGGCCCTCCATTAACAAGGAGAATTATAACCCAAATTTCTGTGAACCCCAATGTCCCTGAGGATCCCACAAATTCTTAAGTCAACCAGATCTCAAGGGAAGACCTCCTGATGTTATATAAATTACCCTATTCCAATCTCACAAAGGAGAAAGATGATTGTTTTGACTCTTCAAGACAGTAATTGATGCCATTTAAATTTGACAATCAGTTTTTCCAGTTCTGCAAAAAGAATAATGGCTGCTGGGATTTTTAAAACTATTATATTGATCTGTAGTTTCCTGTAGGTAGTATTGATATTAGAACATTACTGAGTCTTACCATCCTTGAACAAATGATGTCTTACCATATGTCTAGGACTTCAGTTTAATGCAGGTATGTTTGCTAGTGTTCAAGTGTTTCACCCTTTCATTAAATTCATTAGGTATTCAAATTGTTAGTGAATAATTAAATGGACTTCTAAAAAAATCCATTTGTTTTTTTTTGCTGTATTATAAAACCTTTTTTGTGTATATCTTATACATGACAAGTTTGCATTATTGTAAAATTAGTATTGTGTGTTCTTTGGAATTTGTTTTTATAAGATTATGTCATCTGTATGTAAGGATAGCTTTCCTTCTTCCATTCCAATCTGAATGACTTTATTTCTTTTACTTACCTAACTGCTCTGGCTAGACTTCATAGGCAAGATTTTCAGGATTTCACTATTGAGTATTATGTTAGCAGCGAGTTTTGTAGATGCAGGTGTATGAACAGAGTAGAATGACTTCCACAAGTGTCCCTCTGCTTAGTAAGCAGTAGAAAGTTCCCAGGTGATAGCATCCTATGAGTGCATTTATGAAATCCTGGAATGTGAGTAAATTGTAGCATACCTACAATATTATGGTTTTGAAGAACTGAATTCTAATGTCCACGTGTTCAAGTTTTCATAATCCGCTCATGATAAAATATGCCTGAAACATTTTGATGTGTTCTTAAGTTTTAAAATTCAATAAAGCACATTAAATGAGTTTATTCTTTCTAGAGGTTATTAAGAAAACAGTACTATTAATGGGTCAAGGACAAGTATTAAAGACAATCCTTGGGGGCCATGGGAATACCAAGATTCCTTCAGGCATGTTGGTGTCTGTGCTTGATAATAGGTTTAAAGCCATGTGGTGGTGATATTGTAGTCCATATAAATGGCACTGAACCAATGTGATTGTGAATCAAAGTAATAGAAATTTAAAAAAATTTGCTGATATGAACTGCCATTGCTAACACCAAGTATGTATGAAAATAGATTGATTTAAAATGAAATAAAAAGGAAGTTAACTCTGAAGTCAACTCAGATATAAAGTGTAAAAACAAAGAAATTTACATATATAAGAAATATAAGAAACTAAAACCTAATGAGTATAGGAATAATATGTATATAAATATTTAAAAATAAGTTAATTCAGTAATGAAATACAATGTAAGTCATATATTTGAAAATAACAGATAATTGGTTTTAAAAATACATAACCGTTTATGGAGAATGACTTGATTTTGGCAAAGTAGTAATTCATGTTTCACTTGCTAAAAGGAATATTCAGTAATCACATGGAGGAAAAAAATACACAATGATGGGTGCAATAGTGGTAATGAGAGTGATGATGCATTTTTAGGAGTGCTAAAAGTACAGAATCCAGAAATATCAGGAAGAAAGCTTCCATGCTTTAAAAAATTTTCATAATACATCTAGACACAGAAACAGTTCTGTGTTGTTGGAAAAGGTATTTTGAATCTCACTTCTGTCTATAATTTTTTTTAATCATGTGAAAATCAAAAGAAAAAAATTCAGGTTATTTTCAAATAATATAGTGAGAAAAGGAGTAAGTACAGAATAACCCCAAATGAATGAAAACTCTTTATGATTTATATTATGTACTGAAATATACTTTCTCAAAAGAAGATATGAGGCACTAAGAAAATGAAACAATATATGAGAAGACATTACAAATTTTTAATAAAACAAAAAAGAATGGGGAGAAATTAGGCAGTAGAAAATTGGGAAAATATCAGTTCAAACTTGAAATGTAATATATATGAAATAGGGTGACAATGCTTAAGTAGAAAGAGAAGGTAATAAGTGGAAAGTGCTGAAAAGATATTGTGTAGAATGTTAAAGATTTGAAAGAAAAGTCAACAGGTGAGTGTGATGGTTATGTTAATATGTCAACTTGGCCAGAACGTGTGCCCTCTTTTTTGGTTAAGCAAGCACTGGGCTAATTGTAATGTAAGGGCATTTGTGGACTTAAGTCATCAGTGAGTTTACTGCATAGATGGCTGATTATACCTACAGTCAACCAGGGAGTTTGCCTTCAGGAATGTGTGATGCTTTATGCAATCAACTGAATGCCTTAAAAAGAGGAAGTGATTCAGCATTGAGAGAAAATTTCCCAGCTCCTCTTTGGACAGCCAGCGTCTCCTGGGAACTTCATGGGACTTTCATCAGAGTCCCTGGCTTTGCAGCCTGCCTACAGAATCTGGATTTGTGCATCCCCACTATACATGAGAGAATTTTATAAAATCTCATACTCTTTACAGATATCTCCTGTTGATTTTGTTTCCATAGAGAACCCTAAGTTAATACCATGAGAAATGGTATAGAATGTCTGAACCAGAAAACCAGCTGAAAGACTTGAAAGAAATACTAAAAATTACAATTCCTTTATTTGATATGAAATTCTTTGAAGCTGCATATCAAAAGTGCACACTGAGCACTGACTAAGAAAGGCTAAATGCAAGGTATATTTTAGGAAAATTACCCATTAAAGAAAATATAAAAATCCTTATTCAGGCATTATGCAAAGTAATTAGTATTTCATCAACATTTTTGAAAATGATATTTTGTGCCAGACACAAATGGGGCAATATATTTGTGGAAAGAAATATTTGTGATTTTATACCCAGCAACACAGAAATGTAATAAAAAAGGCATTGACCACTGGGTGGACTGAGGGAGAGTGTAAACTACAATTTAAATCATTATCATGTGGTGCAGCAGTGCTCCAAAATGTATTCATCAAGTGCAGTGAATATCCCATGATGATGAAAGAGGTTGTTGATGTGAGAGGAGTGGGGTGAGGGGAATGGGGGGTATATGGGGACCTCTTATATTTTTTGAATGTAACATTAAGAAAATGGAGGAAAAAAAGCAAAAAAATGATTGAAACTCAATTATCCTACTAGACAAAGGTTAATATTTTGGGCAAGACCTCTTCCATGTGAGTGAACAGAGTTCAGTAAATGAAATTATTGAAATTCATTGAGAGGAGGATGGATGATACACACTCAATTTACCATTATTCAACTAACAGTGAGGATTCTAGGAGTGAGAGTATGACCTTGGGAGCCATTATGGAGACCAAATATAATTCATATAGTGCTAACTTTGTTTAGGGTGCTTATCTATATATGTGTTTATTTGATAAATACATGTATTAAAGATACAAATATTGTTTAATAAGTAAAATTAAATGTAACCTCTTTCTAAAACAACCTAATCTTTTGAAGTAAAACTAAACTGTCATTAAATTGACTCATTCTGAGTGTAGTAGAAGAGTACTGAGGCATCTCCAAACACTGTGAGATCTCCAGCTCCTCTTAGCCTCAAACTGAGGCCTCTAGTCAAGGTCTCTGAAGCTGTCAGTTGTAGGATCTGCAACACAAATACAGAATCTGGAATACCTGAGGTGGGTTGCAAGACCCAGAAGATACCTCAGACCCTGGAGAAGTGAACTTAGGTCCCTGATACCCCTGGGAGCCAGATCCAGGAGGCATTGAATTCCTATTGCTGCTCTTTGCAGAGGGTGCTGTCTGTGACAAAGATTGTCTAGAAATTTCCAACAGAGTTCAGTCATGAAAGATTCATATTAAAAAAGACCTTCCTTTTCCTAATCAACAGTTTCATTCTTAATCAAACACAAAGCTTACCTGTCATTTTCCATTTTTAAAAAGTTATACTGTGATACCAAAAACAAATTTTCTTACATTAATATATTCCAAAATGTAGATATTATAAAACACTCCTCATTATAGTATAATAGAGTTATTTTAATAATTACAATCTTTAATAAGGGGAAATGAGTAATGCGAAATCTCCCTTGCTTCTCTCATCCCAAGTTAGCTCTGCAGGGAAATGTCCTTCAGGTTTTGTTTCTTTGACTTCTACATACATAGAGAAATCCTGAAGACCTGCATCTGGAGAAAAGGTGCATGAGCTAATCTGGTATCTGGGTAGAGAACTGCAGAGGCTGAGAACCCCATGTCTTGGGCAACTGAGAGTCAGGTCCCAGTGAGAACAAATGGCCACAGTAGCTACCCTTCTTGCTGAAAAGGGACCCCAGAGCATCACTGTTCTTGTTGGATCAAGTCAGGTCCAGCCATAAAGTCATGGTTTCACCCTCACCTCGACTCCTAGGGAAGTGAACTCGTTTGTGAATAGGGCTGTCAGATCTTATTGGTGTAAGTGATGCCAGTCTGCTACAGGGTGGCTTTAGTCCTTTATGCATGGAGTCCTAAAGAGAGCAAGTCTAGAGAAATTCATGAGCAGGAGCAGAGGGGACAAATATAAAGAGATGATAGGTGATGGAGGGAGAAGTGGAGTTATGGATTGCTGGCAAACTGCCACCAGCTTGAGGGAAATCATGGCCATGCTCACACCTAGAGTTTAGTTCTAACCTCTGAAACTATTAGGCAGTCAATTCCTGCATATACACCAACTAGCCAGTGGTATTGGGTAAAGCAGCCCTGGCAAACTAACAATCTAACTTAACCTTTTCCCTTGAGACCTGACTAGGTGGCACTGAATGACACTCCACATTATCCACCACACTCAGTAATAGAGAGGGGAAGAGCTGGTGGCCTTTAAGGGGATTGGGAGGGCAAACTCTGTTCTTAAACTGGGCTAGAGCTCTCTCCTCTTAACTAAGGAGCCATAGCTGAGCAAATTAGGACTTTTGTGGAATGGGTTTCTAGTCCCTAGGGTGAGGGTCTCAGGGCATCCTTCACCTGCCTGCACTTATTTTCACCATCCAATTCTCACCTCTATCTCCATGCTCCCACAGTTGCAGTCTCTTCAGTAAGCTCCTCAAGAAGGCTAGATTTCCTGAAGTGTCAGGAGAAAGTAAAGAATCAATGGAGTGTTAGTTGACCTGTTTCCCTTCTCCTCCTCATTCTACCCACACCACACTCAACATTTCCTCTTCTTGTTCTTCTCTTTCTACATCTTGGGGATGCCATCTGTGCTTTCCAGGAACAGACAATTGACATAAAGAGACTCCTTCTCCTCCTCCTCAAAGAGTGTAGGCAGCTGCAGGGAGAACAGACTTGCATTTCCAGAGCTGCATGTGTAGCATCACTACTATGAGGGGATAGCCCAGCCCAGAACTAACTTCACAGAGTTCCCTTCCCCATGATGGAGATCCAGGCTTCTGATCCCAGCACAGCTACTTTTCTGGCCCATCTGGTCTCCATGAGTTGATTCATGGTGCAGAGTAGGTTGAAAAATCAGTGTAATGTAGAAATATAGTAGGTAGGAAGTTGGAGACATGTTTTAAAGACATTGTCATTGGTATGAACTCATCTTTCTGGAAGAGACAAGGTCCTTCATGATAATTATATAAAGAATGGATAAAGGAAGAGCTACAAAGAAATGCTTACAGATAAGAAATAGATTTTAAAAATAGGGAGAAAGGAAATAAATTACATGCAAGTTGCCATTCTCTATGTCTGAATCTTCTTCATCTGTGAAAAATGCTTCTGAATGCACAATGCTCTAACGGTGATGGGGTGGCCTTGCAAAAGGAAAGGAGAAAGTTCAGGTTGAAAGGGGAGCTCAAGTCCCTCTTGTTGATGTCATAACATGACATGCACCTAGGATACAATTCTGTCCTCATCTCATCCTGATTTTGAGCTTCAATTGCATCTCTTCTGCCTTGTGGGGTTTGCCTAAGATACAGCGTCTGTGTTCTAGACCTCACATGCTCTAATTTTAGGGAGAAATGCTCATATCTTCCTTGAGCGCTAAGAAAGCAGTCAGTGTCTCCTTGTCTTCTAAGCATGCTATTGCTTTCCTTCCCATTTTCCTGGCTCAGAACCTCCCTGCCTCTCTTCTCTCTCCTAATTAGTGCTTATTTGCTTTAATTTCCATTCGTGTTGTTGTTCCGTAGGAGAACATGGAGGAATGATCAAGTGTTTATGTTGTCCTCTCCAGTCAATAAATTGTTCACTTACCAATTCACCCATCTCCAGGAGCAACTCTCTGCAGCCTGGAGTTGAATCAGATCCTGGGGAAGAGAGCTACCACCCACCTCACAAACCAAGTGACTGTCAAGTGCCTGGGATGACCTTAGGAATTGGGCAGACCTTTGTCGTCTCAATGCCCCCATAGGTTTCCTAACCCTTTTGGTAGATGAACATGAGATTAGAGGTAACTTGCCCACATTCTCTTGTCCTGCAATTGACATAATAGGATTTATGCAGGATGCATGGCCAATTAAAGAAGTGACTGCATCAAGCCTCTCTGGGACTGGGTACCTTGGGTGCTTTGACAAGCCAGGGGAAGGTATAGAGAGGGACACACATGTTGTGTGAAGGATATAGCAGAGGTGCCTGGCAGCAGCACTGGTTTAGGGAGGAGCAGGGAAGCTGTGGTCCTGCTGCCCAGAGATTCTCTCTTGGGCCTGCTCAATTCCAGAACTCCAGCTGAGTAGGACTTGGAGAGCCAGTGTGTGAAGCCATCCAGCAGCCCATTCACAGAAGTCCTACAAAAACCTGCTAGGGTTTTTTAGCACTGAAGGGGCAGCTGGAATCAAGCCTTTCTTGAATGTGATGAAATGTAGGTTTAATTCCTAATCCAGCATTTTGGATTTGGCACCAGGTATAACTACTGATCTGGAATCCTCTCCATTAGATCCTTCCTTGAGAATTGTTACCTACCTGGATTGTCGTCATCTTTGCTTCTGGTGGAGATGTACCTCTGATCCACAAGTCAGTCTTTTAGGAACACAAGCATCCATAGGAACATTATTAAAATAAGGCCTCCACCCTCTCTTCTCTACCTGAGGCCGTGCTGGCTACCATAGGAATCCCAGCTCCCTTCCCTGCGTCCTGAGACGTTCCCTGTGCAAGGGAAGCTGTCACTGGTGTTTAGCTAAGGACATCCCAGAGCAGCAAGAAATAACCCTGCAAAGGGACTAAAATGCAGCAGTTTGTTCAATGAGAGATTCTTACCACTCCTCCTGCCCCTTTTGAAGCCCATGTTATAGTTTGACCATTGACTGTGCAAATATATGTAAAGTGTGCAACTGTGGTGGAGTATGAGCAAAATCCCAAACCACCTAATAGGAACACAGCTGCTTCCAAGTACTGTAGTACATGGCCATTTGTCTTCACCTTAAACAGAAGCACATTCCTATTTCTTATGTCCCCGTGGAAGCTGAAAGCAGGCTTCTCTCCACAGTAAAGTAAGCATGAAAAACCTTGTGGTTAAATTATCTAGATTTTTTTTTCTTAATGTGTAACCAATACCAAAATCCATACCATTTTCACTTACTCCTGGAGCCACCTACAATTAGAGAAATGAAAACACTGAGGATTGGACCATGCTGTTTATGTTTGCACAAATATTTTACTCTGTTGCTTCCTTTAGAAAAGCTGATGGTAAAAAGTGGTCCAGTGAAATGCCCCTAAAGTAACTGTAACAGATGTGTGGAAATGCACAGGATTTTCCTGTTTGATCCATCTCTCCTGTCTATTTAGGTTGGAAATAAAATCTTAATCCTACGAGGAAAAACTAGCCCTTTATCATACAGGTGATTCCTTGTGGTTCCTCTTGTGTCAGGGCTAAGTTAGTAACAGGCTCCAAATGAACACTCCCCCTGACCAAGGAAATTGTATACATCATGAATAATTACTTGGTCTGATTTTCATATATTAATGAAAGCTAAAATTAGGAAGTTTATTTCAGTAAAAGAAAGGGTGACCTTACCTTTGAGTTAGATGGAACATCTTTGTCTGCCCTATCTCTAGGGGGCTCCTCTAACAGACCCGTGGGGGTTGCTGGGAGGACACAGAGTAAGTATCTTTACATGGGGTGTTGTTCATGAATTATTCAGGCAGCTGGCATGTCTTTGCAATGGGTAAGAAAATATGGAGCTGAGGGCAGTAAGCCTGGAATGATGTGTGGTAGCCCATGCTTTCTGGTGGAAGAAGGATTTTAAAGGAGGAGAGGAACAGGAAACAAATGAGAAACAAGAATGTTTGGCTATGTAGCTTAAGGCATCCAAGAGCAACATGATATATCCAACCCACAAATAGTATTAATAGATGCTATTCCCTCAGAGTCCTATCACTCTTCCTTCCTCTTTTGAATCAAAGCTAATTGTAATGTCCTTTTGTACTTCACAAGATCATTTCAATCTCCACTACTACAAAATGCTGCTACTAAAATACTCATTTGTTGTGTAGTATTTTTCTTTGTGTGTATTGGTGGACTGGATATAATTCTAGGTAAATTATTCTTTGTATTGAGTCACTGAGATGTGTCATAAGGATAGTCTTTATAGAGCTTGTCATTATACTGAAGCATTACCATTTAAAAGTAACAAATGTTCAACTTACATTTTTCCTTCATTCTTTCTTTTCATTACTGTATTTTTGTATTCACTGAGTGATGTGACTCTCCATGCTTACATGAACCAGCCCACTGTGGGACAGTTAATTTGGATTAACTGTATTGAGAGGTTGAGCATTGATTCTTTATCCCACCTATGCAGGAATGTGGCAATGAGAGTGATGAACATGAAGCTTATGACTAAGATGGAGTTTGATTACTTCCTGGTTACTGTTCCTCCAATGTGTACTCACAGAATGATCATTTGTATGGCTGTGGCAATAAAGTCATCAAGTAGATGAAAATATCTCCCCAATACCTGTCTACTTGGGCCATGCACTGAGCTGTGACCCAACATTGGCAGAGATTGGCAACTTGTTCTACTGATGCCTCACAAGTCTCAGAATTTACCAGAAACATTTTGGGCTTTCTCTTGCTTTTCAAACTAATAACTAAAAGATTTGGTAAAATGCAACTAATGCAGCCCTGGGTTATATGACCCCTGAGTATATCAAATATATAAGTGCAGTGTTTAAGAACTGTCTAGGGCACATGCATATATACAGATGATGGAAACTCCTTCATTGTCACTAATAAATCATGCCTGTGATGTAAGTGATAGTAGCTCACAATATTGGTATATTGTGATACACTATCACAATATTAGTATATATTTTGATAGGTAGCACTATCACAGATATTAGTGGTAGAATATTTGACTCTACCACTTAGGAATTTGAAGTCTTGGGTCATTAATCAATGTCCCTCAGAATCTTCATGTAAGGGATGGGGAGAGTGTCCATCATTGCAAGAATGATTCTGGTGAGGATTTTACAGGTTAATATATGCAAAATGTGCAGTGGTGATGGTATGAGTTTTTAGAAAGTTTTCAATGATAATTGTCCTTTGTATGTTGGGCTTCTCTTAGGGAAACACACATTAATGCCCCACACACCTCCACAATTCCTCCACATACAGTCAGTCATACAATGCCCTAACCACAGTACACACAAATCCATGCCACCTAAAGGGAATGCATTTGCTTACTGGACAATAGAGAATGGCCATAGTCCTTATCATGAGAAATTCATGTCTAACCATACCACAATCTTCACTCCCACCAGTACCTGGAGCCACTATGGCTCTACAGGCAAACTTATCTTACCTATATATTTCCTTAATCAGTATTCTAGATACCTACCAATCTGACTTGCTCCTGGGGCCATCTGCAATTAGAGAAAAGCCTATGAGGATCATATCATGTTTTGTCTGTTTGCAAAGGACTTTTGCTTGTTTGGCATCATTAGTAAATCAGATGTGAAATAGTGGTCAAGCAAGACCTGATAAACAATTATAGCAGACACTTCAGGAGAGGCATGAGTTTTTTCTGAGACATGCATCTGTTAAATTTAGTTTTGACTGTGATTGCAAATTCTCAACCTAAGGTGAAAAAAGTTATAGTTCAATAAAAGACTACTTGGTAAACTGCTGCCCCACTTTGTGGATGATCTCTTCAAAGTTGGATCAGTTAATGGAGGTTCTCACTTGATGCTTCCTACCCTAAGAAAATTGTGTTATGTCATGTAATATGTACATGATGAGGCATCCTCATCTGAAAGTGACTGAAAAGGAACATTGTCATTTTAGATAAAGAATAGTAACCTCACCCTGGCTGTAGATGGGGCCTCTTTATCATCTTGGTCCCTTGGAAGTGCCGCCATCAGCTGTTCCTGGGGTGCTATGAGGACACAGAATAATGCCTCATATTGGTGGGTTGCTTATGAATTGCTGAAGAAATTTATGGCCTTGGACAAGATGCTAAATTTTGTAGAGATGGTAGTTTAACAAGCATGATGTGAGCTGCTGTGGGGCCTTCCATCATGAAAGAAAGATGGCAGGGAGAGTAGGAGGAAAGAAACAAAACTCAGTGTCCCAGCTTTGTAGCTAATGGAAGCCTAAAGCAATTGGCCATACCCAGTGTGCAAATGGCACAAAAATACATGCTGTGACCCAGTGGCAGAGTACTATCACACCTCTCTATAGTGTATCTCACCTAAATTGCCAGTATCCTCTTGACAAATCCAACAAATTCAGCTCCATGGATACACATGTATTGATGCTATATTTACCATTTGTTCCACAGGAATTTCCACTTGATTAAAAGCAACTTTTTTTGGTGGTCTAGATTCCAGTCTACATTGTACATTCCATTGCATTTATTCAGTATCATATTGTAATAAAGATAATCAATTGTAAAAGATTGATGATCTAAAATATTACCATTTAAATGTCACTGCTTATTAATCATATGGATTTTCTTCCAGTCTTTCTTTGCAACTCCCTTTGTTAATTCACTGAAATATTGTTTGTTCATTATTGGCCATCAACTCTGGGATGCTCATTATGGAGGGCTGCCTAGATTGAGTGCCAACACCCATAAAGACAGCTGTTTAAGAATGTTTCAAGAAGGGTTTTAGAAACCAGGTTAAGAATGATGATGTTCCTGAGTTCTTATTTTTCAGTGACAGTATTGTGTGACTCATGATTTGAGCATCTATGGTGTCATTTGGGATGATGTTATCAAATGCACTGTATTGTCTTCTCAATACCTATCTGCTTTTTTAAAATATATATGTATTTTTAATCACCCCTTTGCAGCTTTTTTTTTTTTTTTTTGCTTGCTCTCAGTTCTTTGTGTCCATTTGCGGTGCATTCTTCTGTGTCTGTATTTTTACTTATTTATTTTCCCCTCCCCCCCCCCGCTTTGTGGCTTGCTTGCTGTCTGTTCTCTGTGTCCATTTGCTGCATGCTCTTCTGTGTTTTTTTTTTCTTGTCTCCCTTTTTGTTGTGTCAACTTGCTGACTTGGTGCTCCATGGTGCTTGCGGGCCTGGAGACCTTCTGCAGTGCTTGCGGGCCAGTGGCATTCCATGGCGCCTGGGCCAGTAGCTCTCCGCAGCATGTGGCTGAGCCTGCCTTTACAAAGAGGCCCTGGGTTCATGCCGTATGGTAGACAGGAGCCCAACTGATTGAGCCACAGCCACTTCCTGCCTGTCTGCTTTTGGTGACTTGCTGAGCTGTGTCCTCAGCCCTCTTAGGATTGACCATGTTATCCTATGTATTGCCACACAACTCAGAATTTTGAGCTGCTCATTTGCATGTGGGAGTACTGTGTGGTTTGGGTACTAATAACTATGCCAAAGTCTGTAATATTCTGGACAGCTAGCTTCCCTAGGCCATGTGACCATGGAGGCTACTTTATAATGATGGGCAGTTTTGGTCTCTTTGTAGGCCCAGGTAATTTGGGTGTAGGTACATACACATGTGCTAGAACTCTCTTGCATGATTTCTAGCAAGCATATGGTTGTGTGGTAAGTTCATGTCTGTAGGTCACAGTATTATGACACATGGCTGAGTTCACATTTATGACCTTCCCTTTAGCAGTGCAAGAGTGTGGGTTCACATCTGCACCTCACTTTTACATCTTTTTGCCATCATAGAAAGCAAACCCCAGATCCAGCTGTGGTGAGGACAGAACAAGATCATATACATAGAGCATGCTGTGGTGATGGGTTGTACTTGAGAAAACTGTCCCTGGTAATTGTCCAGTGTAAATGGCACCTAACTGCTTATGGTCACCCCCTTTTGCTCACAAACTAAAAATTACACCACAGAAACTAAAACTAGAGTACCTGCAAACCCCCTTGCATGCAAAACTTGCACAACTTAGAGAGATCACAGCCATTATCACAGAATGTAGTAACAAGGGCACATTTCCTCCATGGAAACCCTTCATCCTACCCCTAATCTTCATCTCACCATGATGCTGTGATTAGCCTGAGTCTCTAGTTTGAATCCCGAGTCTCTTATATTTGTTTTCTCATCAGACATTGGATGAGCCCAGAACACCTACTTTTTCACTTGCTCTGGAGTTCCCCTGCATAGAAAAGAAAACTATGAGGATACTATGATGTTGAATAGCCATAAAATCTGAGTCATGTCTCCTAACCATTTTATGCCTCAACAACCAAAATTACATGCTGAATTAAATCAAATAATGAGTGATTAAAATGTATTTAGCCATTATATGCAAAATGCCATTCCAGTCATTTCTTTTTTTAAATTGTATTCATTTGAAAATACTTAGATCACAAAAAATGTTACATTAAAAAATATAAAAGTTTCCCACATAGCCCACACCCCCACACTCCTCCTACATCAACAATCTCTTTCATCATTGTGGCACATTCATAGCATTTGGTGAATACATTTTGGAGCACCGCTGCACCGCATGGATTATAGATTACACTGTACTTTAAACACTCCCCCAGTACATTCGGTGGGTTATGGCATGATATCTAATGTCCAATATCTGTCCCTGCAATATCATTTAGGACAACTCCAAGTCCCAAAAATGCTCCCACATCACGTCTGTTCTTCCCTCTCCCTGCCCTCAGCAACTACTGTGGCCACTTTCTCCAAATCAGTGCTACAGTTTCATCTATTACTAGTCACCCATTTGTCCACTCTAATCCATATTTTATTCCTCCATCCTGTGGCGCCTGGGACAGTAATGTTATTTCACCTTTATATCGAGAGGGGGCTTAGACCCACGTGGTCATTTCTTGAGTGCTTATCTTTTTCTGATCACTAAATGGAGAGGTGATGGTGAACTTGTCTTTAGGTAGATTACATGCTAGCAAAAGAGAGAAAAGGTTTGTAGCCAATGAAGTACCATGTAAGAAAAAAAAGCAGGCATTATTTAAGAGCAAAAGAGTATTATGAAGAAGAGAATAATATTTTGAGAGTTTTGAGAGAAAAGTAAAAATTAGCCAGTACTATGAGGAAAGATAGAAAAGAAACATTTCATGGAAAAGAATTATAGTGGACAAAAATACAAGGAAGGGAAAAACATGTTTTCAGGTAGTTTTACAAGGCTGGAGCTTAAAGAGGGCATGTGAGTATTCAGAAAGTCACAAGTATATAGTCAGAGTATGAAAGTCTTAGAATGTTATTTGACGTCATCCTATATTCAATAAGCTCATCAACTTGAAGTAAAATAGAAATGTTGTAGGTTTTGCTTATTTTAACAGAAAATTTATACTTCATTTCTGAAGAAAGAAAGAGATCTTGTTGCACTTAGGAGGCTCAAAGCTATTGGTGATACTCTGTCTTAAGTTGGGTGAAAATGACATGGATATTTAATTATCATTATATATAAATATAGCTAAAATGGATAAATAAATTATAACTGCAGATAAATAAGGCATAGTGAGTGTATGGAATGATCTCCTCCACCTCCCAATGTCACCATTATGGAATATAAAGTTTTTAACCTAAGAGAATTAAAAGAATAGGAGAAAGATTTTCTTTTTGGAAATGAGTTATGGATACAAGGTGATAACAAAAACAAATAAAAGTAGGCCTCAACAAGTCTAAACTTTAAATGGAAATGGGATGGAAAAAGTAAAAACCCTTCAGAAAAAGGAGAAAAAAGTGGAGGAACCAGTTGTACAATAATACAGAGACATCCTATAATTACAACTCAACGTGTGTGGTATCAGGGCACAAATAGGAAAATAAGCCAATGGAAAGAAGGAAGAGCCCTGAAACAGGAACATCCATCCATGAGTTATGTATGACCAGATTGGCACTGCAGATCAATGGAGGAAGGAAAAATTTTTTAAATACTTAGTCCTGGAATAATTAGGTATGTATATAAAATTGAATTGTACACCTCTGTCAATATTACACAATAAAATGCAAGGTCAATTACATGCAAAAAGCTGAAGGAAAACATAAAGATATTACAAAGTATTATTTGTATTATATGTTGTTTCTTCTTAACAAGACACAGAAATTAATAACAACCATGAATAAGACTGAGAAGTTTATGGCAGAAAAATTAATAAGATCCAGTTAATGAAAGACAATATAAAGAAAGTTAAAGAGACACTGACTAGTTAGAGAAGACTTTATAACAGATATAAATGACAAAGACGTACAGCATATATTAATACCTTCATAAATCTGTACAAACATACAATCCTATAGGAAAATTAGGCAAGATAATTGAACAAATACTTAAAAACAGAAATAATTTAGTAAAAGAAAGGTGCTCAGAGGGAAATCTAAATTAAAACTAAAAGGTGATACAATTGCATACCTACATGTGAGATTTACCAAAATTTAAAAAGCTGACAACAAGATGTGCAAAAATAGGAGGTTGGGGCAAGATGGTGGCTGAGTGAACTTGCCTGGTAATGTCTTTGCAGGGGACGGCTGGGCAGTGTTGAAGGCTCTTTGGGACCGCGCTGTTTTGGGGATTTTTGCTGATTGGAAGGTGTCTGGATGTCGATTTGGTGGGAAGGTAACAGAGAGGATATGTCTATAATATATAAATGGAGGTGCCCAGCTGGGCGCGGAAAGTTCCCTCCTTGGGTGGGCGGAGCCGCGGTATCGGGCGCTGCTGCAGCTCAGGGAGCCGCTGCAGCCAGGGTTTTTTTCCCTTTTTTTGGAGGCTCTGCGGTGCTGAGGAATTGGTGGGTACTGGGCAGACTGGTGAGGGGTTGATGGGACAGGACTCCTTTGCAGATCGATTTGGGGAGACAGACGGTGTTTTGTTGTGAAGCGGGGGACGTTTTGGTTGCGGACAGGGGTGGTAGCGCTTCCGCCTGGAGCCCCATCCCCACAGGTCCAGCTGCCGATCTTCAACGGAATTGGATTTTTGGCAATAAGGGGACACAATTGGGAGATTGTTGCAGGGTCCAGTGAGGGAGGGGGACACGTCTGGAAGCCGTTTGGGGAATATTTTGCGAAGTTTGGGACTTCCGGTTTTGGAGTCTGTTTTCGGCATTTCCAGCTGAAGCCCAGTTCACCCGGCGGGGCTTGGGATCTGGGTCATTGAACTGGCTGTGGTGTAGAGGCGCCCTCAAGTGGCCGTTGCTTGGAAGCACAGGGTGGGAGCTGTCCAAAGGCTGAAACCCTGAGGAGTAGGTGAATTGCAGGGTTCAGACATTAAATATAGAGTTTGTGGATCTGGCTTCCCGCATGGGCCTGGCACCCAGCTACGGGGATCCCTGAGGGTTGTGTTGCACTGCGGGGCTCCTAAGCTTCCTGTTGACCAGATTTGAGGTTGCCAGGTCTGGGTCCCCTGGACTCTGGTGGTCCACACCCCAGACTCACACCTCTTGAGTCTTCAGTTTCTCAGACTTGCCACCCCTGAATCCATTATGCCCTGGGGTCTACCTGGGGTCCTTGAGTGCCCTGGACCTTAACATTTGCATTTTATCTTTATTGGTTCATATTGTTTTGTTTTTATTTTCATTTTATCTTATTTTTTACTCTTTTTGATGCCCTGATTGCTAATATTGCATTATCCCCTAGTCTTTTCTCCTAGCGTGTCCCCTAAAGTCCTTTTTTTTATACAGCTATTTAGGGGTTTTTTCATTGTTGTTTTAGATAGTGTTGCAATTGTGGCTCGTGTATACCTGTATTTCTCTTCCCCCTACCTGTTCCCCACCATTTTCCCACCCTCTTTTTCTTTCTTCCTTTCTTCTCATCTTTCTTTTTTTTCTTTATTATTATTAGTTTTTCCTTTTTGGTTTTCTCTCTCCCTCTTGTCCCTCATTTTCCACTTATTTTATTTTAATTCAAGTATACAATAGGTGCTACAGGGAACACCTCACATTTGCTGGGTTTTCCCATCCTCCACTGCCTCATTTCTGTGTGAACTGATTTAGGCTACCTACACTATCCCCCTTCCCCTGCATCTTGATATCCACTATCATCTACTGTCTCTCCTATATTCCACCCCCCACCTCCCGTTTTTTGATCCACAAAGTGTCTAACTCTTAATTTCTAATACCTTTGTTTTGTTTTCTGTCTGGTATCCACTCTTGAAACTATTACCTTTCTTTTCTTTTTCCCTCTCTCACGAAAACAATAGCTTTGTAGCTCATACCATATTCCTCCCACATTCAGTCATCTACCTCATAATAGGTACTCTACCTACAGCTATACCTCTACACAATCTACATGAATCTAACCTCCATCCTCCCAGATCTCATATTCTTGCTTTGTTAATATATATCACCAATACTACTGTACACTTTTCCATGCTTACACAATTGCCTTTCCCCGGCACTAATACTTTCCTTTAAAGTGAACTTAACCAGCAACAAGAAATTAGAATAGGAAGAACAAAGTGACAAAAAGAAGATATAACACTTACGCAAAAATAACAGCTAATTAATCTCCAAGACTAGACAAAGAAGCTAAGGAACTCATTAAACCCATCAAGATAAAAGGATGACCAGAAAGCAACAAAAATCGACAAACCAAATCAGTAATCAGGAAAACATGGCTGAATCCAATCAACAAACTAAAAATCTGGAAGGGGAGCAGAACTTTGCACAAGCAATGAAAGATCTCAGAACATTTATCACCAACAAATTTGATGAAGTAATGAAAGACGTTAACAACATGAAGACAACACTGGGAGGGGAAATTGCAGGCATACGCAAAAACATAACAGACATGATGGGAATGAACACCACAGTTCAAGAAATCAAAAATACACTTGCACCAAATATCAACAGACTAGAAGAGGCAGAGCAGAGAATTAGTGATGTGGAAGACAGTACATCAGAAATCAAACAGATAGTAGAAGGGGTCGATAAAAAGATAGAAAAAATCCAGCTGGGATTTAGGGACCTGAATGACAATGCAAAAAGCTCAAATATACGTATTATAGGTATTCCAGAAGGAGAAGAGAAGGGAAAGGGGTCAGAAGGAGTGTTGCAGGAAATAATGGCTGAAAACTTCCCAAATCTACTGAAAGAGACAGATGTACATATCCAAGAAGCACAGCGCACTCCACTGGTCATAAACCCCAACAGGCCCACCCCAAGACATATACTCGTCAAATTATCCAATGCTCAAGACAAAGAGAAAATCCTAAAAGCAGCAAGAGAAAAGAAAACCATCACATACAAGGGAAGCTCCATAAGATTAAGTGCTGATTTCTCATCTGAAACCATGGAGGAAAGGAGGCAGTAGTATGATATAGTCAAGGTACTAAAGGAAAAAAATTTCCAACCAAGAATACTCTATCCAGCTAAACTAACATTCAAACATGATGGAGAGTTCAAAATATTTGCAGATAAACAGAAACTGAAAGAGTATACCAACAAGAAACCTCCCCTTCAAGAAGTTCTAAAGGGAGTTCTGCAGGAAGAAAGGAAAAAACAGGACAGGCAGAGTTGGAGGAGAGTATAAGAGCAACAAAAAAAGACAAACTAGATGGGGGAAAAAATACAAACAAAATATGACAAACACAAATCCAATAAAAATATGGCTAACACAAATAATTCCTTGAAAGTAATAACACTGAATGTCAATGGATTAAACGCACCTATCAAAAGATTCAGACTGGGATATTGGATAAGGAAATATGACCCATCCGTATGCTGTCTACAAGAGACACATCTTAGACCCAGAGACGCATGGAGATTGAAAGTGAATTGCTGGAAAACAATCATACAATCAAACAATTACCAAAAAAAGGCAGGAGTAGCTTTATTAATATCAGACAAAATAGACTTTAAATGTGAAACAATTGTGAGAGAAAAAGAAGGATACTACATTTTAGTGAAAGGGAAAATCTGTCAAGAAGATCGAACAATCATAAATATTTATGCTCCTAACAAGGGTGCCTCTAAGTACGTGAGACAAACGCTGGAAAAACTAAGTGAAACAATAGATGCATCTACAGTCATAGCAGGGGATTTTAATACACCACTATCTACCTTGGACAGAACATCTCAAAAGAGAATCACTAAAGAAACAAAACATTTGAACAGTATATTAGAGGAGCTGGAACTAATAGACATATATAGATCATTACACCCAAACACAGCAGGATATACATTCTTCTCAAGCGCACATGGATCATTCTCCAAGATAGACCATATGCTAGGCCACAAAGAAAGGCTGAATGAATTCAGAAAGATTGAAATCATACAAAACAATATCTCTGACCACAGTGGAGTCAAGCTGGAAATTTGCAAGGGACAGAGGCCCAGGTTTCACACCACGATTTTGAAATTAAACAGCACACTCTTAGAAAAACAGTGAGTCAAAGAGGAAATCTCAAAAGAAATCAATGACTACCTTGAAACAAATGATAATGATAACACAACATACCAAAATTTATGGGGTACAGCAAAAGCAGTACTGAGAGGGAAATTTATAGCCATAAATTCATATATCAAAAAAGAAGAGCAAAAATTGAAGAATTAACTGCACATTTGAAGGAATTAGAAAAACAACAACAAAGTGACCCAACAGGAAGAGAAAGGAAGGAAATAACAAAGATAAGAGCAGAACTAAATGAAATAGAAAAAAAGAAAGCACTTGAAAAGATAAACAAGACCAAGAGCTGGGTTTTTGAGAAGATCAACAAAATTGACAAACCTTTAGCGAGACTAACAAAGAAAAAAAGAGAGAAGATGCAAATAGACAAAATAAGAAATGAGAAAGGTGATATCACCACTGACCCCACAGAAATAAAGCCTATCATAAGAGGATACTTTGAAAAACTATATTCCAACAAAAATGACAATTTAGAGGAAATGGACAAATTCCTAGAAACACATAAGCAACCCATATTGACAAAAGAAGAAATTGATGATCTTAACAAACCAATCACAAGCAAAGAGACAGAATCAGTCATTAAAAATCTCCCAACTAAGAAGAGCCCAGGGCCAGACTGCTTCACAGGTGAATTCTACAAAACATTCCGGAAAGAACTAACACCAATCCTGCTGAAACTATTCCAAAAAATCGAAACAGATGGAACATTGCCGAACTCCTTCTATGACGCCAACATTACCCTAGTACCAAAGCCAAACAAAGACACCACAAAAAAGGAAAATTACAGACCAATTTCTCTAATGAACCTAGACGCAAAAATACTTAACAAAATACTTGCTAGTCGTATTCAACAACACATTAAATGAATTATACACCACGACCAAGTGGGATTTATTCCAGGTGTGCAAGGATGGTTCAACATAAGAAAATCAATCAATGTAATACACCATATAAACAGATTGAAGGAAAAAAATCACATGATTATATCTATAGATGCAGAAAAAGCATTTGACAAAATACAGCACCCTTTCTTGATAAAAACACTCCAAAAGATTGGAATACAAGGAAATTTTTTGAACATGATAAAGAGTATATACGAAAAACCTACAGCCAACATTGTTTACAATGGAGAAATCCTAAAATCCTTCCCTCTAAACTCAGGAACAAGACAAGGATGCCCATTGTCTCCACTCCTATTTAACATTGTCTTAGAAGTACTTGCTCAAGCACTGAGGGAAGAATCAGATGTAAAAGGCATTCAAATTGGAAAGGAAGAAGTCAAAATTTCATTATTTGCAGATGACATGATTCTATACATAGAAAACCCTGAGAGATCTACAACAAAGCTTCTAGAACTCATAAATGAGTTTAGTAAAGTTGCAGGTTATAAGATCAATGCACAAAAATCAGTAGCATTTCTGTACACCAATAATGAGCAAGATCAGGAGGAAATCAAGAAACAAATACCATTCACAATAGAAAATTAAAAAATCAAATACTTAGGAATAAATTTAACTAAAGAGGTAAAAAACTTATACACTGAGAACTATACAAGACTGTTCAAGGAAATTAAAGAAGACCTAAATAAATGGAAGAATATTCCTTGTTCGTGGATAGGAAGACTGAATATTATCACGATGTCTATCCTAACAAAACTGATCTACACATTCAATGCAGTCCCAATAAAAATCAACACAGCCTTCTTTAAGGAACTATAAAAACTAACTCTGAAATTTATTTGGAAAGGAAAGAGACCCCGAATTGCCAAAGACATATTGAAAAAGAAAAACAAAATTGGAGGAATCACCCTACCTGACTTCAAAACATACTACAAAGCTACAGTAGTGAAAACAGCATGGTATTGGCATAAGGAGAGACACACAGACCAATGGAATCGAATTGAAAGCTCTGATATAGAACCTCACATATATAGCCATATAATATTCGATAAAGCCACCAAACCCTCTCAACTGGGAGAGAGTGGCCTATTCAACAAATGGTGCCTGGAGAACTGGATAGCCATATGTAGAAGAATGAAAGAGGATTACCATCTCACACCTTATACAAAGATCAACTCAAGATGGATCAAAGACCTAAATATAAGAGCCAAGACCATTAAAACCTTGGAAAGCAGTGTAGGGAAACATCTACAGGACCTTGTAATAGGAAATGGCTTCATGAATATCACACCAAAAGCACGAGCAGCAAAAGAACAATAGATAAATGGGACTTCCTCAAAATTAAAGCCTTCTGCACCTCAAAGGAGTTTGTCAAGAAAGTAAAAAGGGAGCCCACACAGTGAGAGAAAATATTTGGCAACCATATATTTGATAAGAAACTTATAACTTGCATATATAAAGAACTCATAAATCTTGAAAACAAAAAGATAAACAACCAATTTAAAAAATGGGAAAAAGATTTAAAAAGACACTTCTCCAAAGAAGAAATACA
Source organism: Dasypus novemcinctus (assembly GCF_030445035.2). NCBI lineage: Eukaryota > Metazoa > Chordata > Mammalia > Cingulata > Dasypodidae > Dasypus > Dasypus novemcinctus. The sequence goes on along the minus strand of NW_026688139.1, from coordinate 511,728 downwards.
AATGGCTAAAAAGCACATGAAAAAATGCTCCAAATCTCTAGCTATCAGGGAAATGCAAATCAAAACTACAATGAGATACCGTCTTACTCCCATAAGATTGGCAGATATTAAAAAAACAGAAGAATACAAATGCTGGAGAGGATGGGAAGAAATGGGAACTCTCATCCACTGCTGGTGGGAATGCAGAAGGATCCAACTATTCTGGAGGACAGTTTGGCGGTTTCTCAAAAAGCTAACCATAGATTTGCCATATGATCCAGCAATACCACTGCTGGGTATATACCCAGCAGAACTGAAAACAAGGACACAAACCGATATATGTACACCAATGTTCATAGCAGCATTGTTCACTATCGCCAAAAGTTGGAATCAACCCAAATGCCCATCAACAGATGAGTGGATCAATAAAATGTGGTATATACAGACAATGGAATACTATGCGGCTGTAAGAACAAACACACTACAAACACACATGATAACATGGATGAATCTTGAGAACCTTATGTTGAGTGAAGCAACCCAGACATTGAAGGACAAATACTACATGACCTCAATGATATGAAATAAACAAGCTCCCTCAGAGAGCTAGAGACTGAACGATAGGCTTACAGGAAATCGGGGGGTGGAGGAAGGATGTGAGCCGACGTCTGCAGGGGTGGAATTTATGATGAGCTGGCAGTAAGTATGAACACAAAGAAGAGATAAAATGGGGGCAAGGGGTTGCCTTTGGGTGGGGCTTTGCGGGTTTGAGGGGGGCTGGTGATGGGTGGATGGGTAATATTGCCCAAAAAGTAGGGGGAGGGAGGGGTAGCATATGAACACAGGAGAATGTTAGGTGTTGGTTGAGAGTAAAATCCAGAGAAAATCGTATCAAAATATAATTAAGAGGGTTACCCATTTAGGATGCTCGGAAGGGATGGTCTGATGTGGGACGGGCTCCTGGGGAATGTCTGAATGCTCATTTTGCCAGAGTGGGTGATACCATTGGGTAGAGACCCAAGTAGTGAGAGTGGGGGTGGACCCACATCCTGGGGAGGACTAATGCCATCAAATAGAGGGAACTGTATCTCTCGAGAGAAAGGGTGGCTCCCAGGGCATTGGGGCAGCTGAGCAATTTAGGACCTGAACACTGTTGCAAGTATCTCTGGATGTGGCTCCTCGGGAAACGGAGGCTGGCTGTCACTGTGGGTACCAAGGGGATGGGAAAACGGATGTTAAATGTGTGTAACCAAGGTAAATGTGGCATAAGAGAGGAGTTTCATGAGAGTACACAAGGATGGATATAAAATATGTAATATTACATCATAAACATATAGGGGATGACAGAATGATAATGTAAACCATAATGTAAAACATAGGATAACTAAAAATGTTAGAAAACTGCATGTCCTAAAGTATGCACCACAATATAAGCACAGATGTCACCTGGTTTGAAAGCTATTGTCTCAGACTCTGTACATCACTTTAAGTAAATATGTTGTGAATAGGATGTTAGAGTATCACTGTGGAAGGGAAAAGGTTTTGTGGTGGATGTGTGGGAGTGCTGTATATTGCATACATGAATTGCTGTGGTCTAGGGCTCTTGTGAAGAGAAGTTCAATAATTAGGGGGAAAAAAAAGGAAAAGAAAAAGATAGGATGTAGAATTTTTCCAAGTCAACACGTATTCTATATCTAACCTTTAAAGCCATCGCTATATCCCATTTTGCTAGTAAGAGATCCTGACATGATATTGGGGCTTCAATATTCAGGAAGTTCTGGATCCCAGAGTGGTCCAACAATGGCAGTGGAGGAATACTGGTATAGGATACTATTGACGGGATATATGGCTGACAGGGAGCTATACAGGGCATATGTCCAGGGTGCATGGTAATGTTTGAATATACTCATAGTGGCAACAATTAAAAACTAAAGCTGGGGGGTACTGGGTCCCTGGCCGGGGGTGCTGTGCCATGGTCCCTAGGGGAGCAGCAGCAGTACCCCAAGTGCGTGGCAAGGACCAAGAAGGAATGAGGGTCCAACAGTGAGCCCCTGATACTAATGACTATGCTTGTGAGCCTATATGCCTGAAATAAGAACAAGGCCTAGAGTAGCACTGTGCCTGGGAATTTCCTCCTGACAGCCTTCATGTTACTCACATGTGGCCAGTCTCGAAGCCTAACTCAGCATCTAAATGCAATGCCTTCCCCCCAGCGTGGGACATGACACCCGGGGATGAGTCTCCCTGGCACCGAGGGATCACTATCAACTAACAACTGATAATGCAACTGGAAAATGACCTTGAATTGAAGGTTCAATGTGGATCAGTAGAATATCCCTGTCTACATAGAATAACATGACTTTAAAATGCTGTTTGATCTAATGTAAGGGGGAAATAGAAAGGAGAAATGAGTTTATATGGCTATGAGTCTCTTAAAAAAAAAAGAGTCTGGAGGCTGTCAGAAGGATTGCCCTTATGCCCAACTGAGCAGAGTCTAAGAGACAGATAAAGTAGATACAATCCCCAGGTATTGGTTCCTTTGAGGGCTAAAGTGACCCACGGGTTCTATGGTCATGGCAGATAGGGTTCACTGCCATGTCAGATGGCCCTTCTTTGGAGCTGGTGTTTCTGCGTGATGAAACTGGACCCAGAGGGGATCTCTTTTCATAAGACTATCATGCTACTTTACTGGAATTGTAGTTGGTATTGGGGTTTCAGATATATTTAGGGGACTGAATCTTTTTACTGACAATATGATAACCAGGCCCTGAGCCTCAACAGACTCCAGCTCCTACAATCTGATTTATTGGACTCACCTCACTCAGCTAAGATGGAGTTGAAGAAGGACAACCACCACACCATGGAGCCTAGAGTGCCTACAACTGAAAGCAGGAGGATTGCATCCAGTAACCATGTGGAATCTGAGCCTCCTCTTGACATAGAGGTGCAACGGACACAACCAATCCAGGGACCTCAGAGAAAAGGTGGCTTTGGAGTGGGAAAAGTGGACGTGGTGGCTGATGGGTATGGGGAATGGCAGGAAGAGATGAGATGTGGAGGTGCCTTTGGGACTTGGAGTTGCCCTGGATGGTGCTTCAGGGGCAATCACCAGACATTGTTAATCCTCCCAGGGCTCACTGGATGGAATGGGGGAGAGTGTGGGCCATGATGTGGACCAATGACCATGAGGTGCAGAGATACCCAGAGATGTACTTACCAAATGCAATGGATGTGTCATGATGAGGGGAATGAGTGTTGCTGGGGTCGAATGGGACCTCATATTTTTTTAATGTAATATTTTTACAAAATCAATAAAAAAAAGAAAAAAATATGCAAAAATAATGTGAAGCAACAAATACTATCATACACTGACATTAGGACAACATAATAGACTGTTCAGGAGTCATTTTGACATTTTGTAACAAAATTGAATATCTGCATTCAATATAGCCAACTATTATGCCAACAACTTCCCTAGAGAAATCTGGGCATGTTTACACAATGATACATGCATACAGGAGAATTGTGGGAAGATGGTGGAGTAGAATGCTCCAGGAATCAATCCCTTAACCAGAACAACTAACTATTAAATAGTGAGGAACTGTCTGAATCAACTATTTCAAAACTCCAGAGTTCAGCAGAACACTGCAGCAACCAGGCAAGGGCTGAAGGAAGATGTGTCTGCTGATATCTCCCTTCTCTCTCAGCTGTCCTTGTTTCCAGCTTCTTGCTTCTCTCTATCTGAATTTCATTCTCTTCTCAAAGTCTCCAGTAAGAGGATTGGGGCCCACCCTGGATGAGGTGAGTCACATCTTAATTTAAGATTCTTCTCACCAAGTTTCTACTTACACTAGATCCACATCCACAGGAATGGATTAACATGAAGAACATACTTTTCTGAGGTACATACAACTACAGACCATTAGACTGCTTTTCCAATTTTTGGAAAAAATTAGGATTGGTCTTAATATTTCTTGGAATATTTGATAAAATTCCCAATGAAGTAATATGGTTTCATTGTTGGGAAGGTTTTGATGACTGTCTTTACTAGTTATTATTTGACATCTATATCTTCTTGAGTCAATCTGGTCCTTTGTGTGTTTCTAGGAATTTTTCCATTTCATCTAGCTTATCTAATTTGCTGTTGTACAGTTTTTCATATTATCCTCTTAAAGTTCTTTTTGTTTGGTGGGGTAATAAAAAGGAACAGTAATAATGTTCCTCTTTTCATTTCTGATTTTAGTTAGTTTTGCCTATCTCATTTTTCTTTGTGTTTAGCTAAAGGTTTGTCAAATTTATTGATTTTTTTGGTTCATGATGTATATTTTTTGATTCTCCATTTAATTCATCTCCATTTCAAGCTTTGTTATTTCCTTCCTTTTGCTCCTTTTGGGTTTAATTTGCCCTTCTTTTACCAGTTCTTCCAGTTTTGAGGATAGTTCTCTATTCAGAAATCATCCTTTTTTCTCATCTTCTTTTTAAAAATTTTTATTAGAGAAGTTGTGAGCTTACAAAACAATCATGCATAATGTGCAAAATTCACATACATCAGCCATCCACTGACAACTTACACTGTTATGGAATATTTGTTACAGATTTTGACAGGACATGATTAGACTATTACCACTAACTATGGTACATATTGTACCTTTGGTATATTTTTCCATATATACACTGTTATTAACAGTATGTATTAGTATTGTACATTTGTTATAGTTCATGAGAGAACATTCTCATATTTGTACTGTTAACCATAATCTGTCTTCCACTACATGGTTCACTGTATTATACAGTCCCATGCTTGTACATTCCATCCAAAATTTATACTCAGGTGTTTTCACTTTCATCACAGGGCTGTGTAACGTTTACACCAGTTAATGTTTGAACTTCCTCCTTATTAAAAGAAAAAATCTCATACCCCCAATATTGTCCCTTATCACTAATATAACACTTTCTTTAACATTGATGCAAGAATATCACAATATTGCTGTTAACCATAGTACATAATTCATATTAATTGTATTTTTACCTTACACTATATTCTTACTACCTTATAATAGTGATGTACATTTGTTCTAGTTCATAGAAGAACATTCTTACATTTGTATTATTAACCATAATACCCGCCCACCTCCAGGTTCACTATGTCATTCTGTCCCAAGATTATTCTCTAGCTTTATTTCAGTTGACATTTACATCCCTAGACTACCCCTTTCAGCCACAATCCCTCTTTTTTCTTTTTTAATGTTACTGTTTAGAGCTATAAACAGTCCTTCCTATGAAAATCAAGACTCCACTCCTTTAGTGGATGTGAGACCAGTACCAGCTTTTAACATGCAGTTAGACAAACCTAAAACACCAGGGCTTTTCCCCAATTTTTCTCCTTTTCCCAGGCCTAGAAAGAATGGCTTCCCCCCAATTTTCTGTGGCTACTAGGGTTCTCTCGGGAGGTGATCAGCCTCCCCTTCCTAGCAATTAAAGCTAGGACTTTCCAGACTATGCTCACTCAGGGAGTCTTACCTTCTTCCATGTTTGGAGTTCTTTTTCATTCCCAGAATCTTTCTCTTCAGACCTTCCATTGCCCTCAATTTTTGTCAGGAAGATTCTGGTGGAGCCCACATCTTTTCTGGATTAAATTTAATCCAGGGGCACCCAGATTTGGGTTTCACCTGAGTCCTCCCAGCTTCCTCAGGCATTTGGAAGGGGCAGCAAAATGCTACCATCTCTGCCTTCGTTTGCTGTCCCACCAGGTGAGTCACCAAAAATGTAGAATTTGAGAGAGGTTCAATTATTTGCGCAAAGAGAGGCCAGGACTCAGGAATGATTTTGAGAAGGAAAAATGGTTTACTGATGGCCGGCCAGACTCGGGAGCTTTTTGTTTCAATCCTGAGCCCCAAACAAGATTTTCAAATTTCTTTCATACGGAGAGGAAAGGCCAAATGGTCCCTTTGTTTCAGTTCTCAATAGGCTTGAATTAGCATATATATCTTCAACATCTTAGGTAAGCTTTTAGCATGGACTCCAGACATTCTAGATAAGCTTTTAGCATATTTGGTTTGCATTTCCCCTAAATACTTAAAGTTTACAGACCTTGCATTGTTAAACTGTTTCCTGGGACTAGAGTCATTGCCATTGTCACTAAGGGCAGAACTGCAGCCTCTTACCATTCCACACCCACAAGTCAAACAGCTTAAGTTATCTCTGAAGAGACAAAGAGCCTCCCACCCATAGCCCACATCAGTATGTCCAGAGAAGTCTGGTCTTCATTGCTGTTTCTAGAATTGTTTTTTCTTTTATGAGTTCCTCTGTTTGCAAGCATTTGAATGTCCCTCTGGACTTACAGAGAGGCAGACCTTCCTTCTCCAGGTGTCCCACTGTAGGATTTAAAGCAGACAATTCCTTGCCACAGGCTGTCTGCCTCAATTGTTTTTTACACTGCTTTAGTTGTCTCAAGCTGCTTTTGCCTGTAGGACAAATTCTGGGAGGAGGGAAAAGCTGGATAGAGTTTCCCAAGAAAGTCTTTTCCTGCTGGATCAAGGCCAGGAACCACAAAACCAGCACCAGCCAGAGTAGCTTTCAGGGTAGAGGATCAGATAGAGTCCAGTAAGTATGTCAGGAACTTCTTTCATAGCTCCACAAAGCTATACTTTCTTGACTTGGTACCTTTCTACAAAATGTAGTCCAACTATCTTCCACAGGTCTGAGGAAGCATTCTTTCTTTAAGTCTCCTCTGTCACTTTTGCTGAGGATGGGGAGGCATGGAACAGTAATTGCCCTTAAGGCCATGCCCCCAGAGACCAAAAGTAGCTAATCAAAAGGCAGTGGGAAGCTTTGGGTCTGTGCTGTACTCCCTCCAATCTTGGGAACCAGGTTTTACATGTCTCTGTCTGGCACCAGCAATCTATGGCAGTGACTGGATCCCACTGCTGCCTAATGTGAGAGTGGGGGATGTGTGTCAGTAACCAGTGAGTAAAGAGAGCAATTTCCTGGTATTTACAAGGAATAAGTTTAAGAACATGTGTTTCTGGGGTACATATAACTCCAAACCACCACACCATTTCAAAAATGGGTAAAAGACTTGAATAGACATTTCTCCAAAAAGAATATACAAATGACCAGAAAGCACATAAAAAGACACTCAAGCCATTAAAGATGCTTAGCCATTAGGGAAATGCAAATAAAAAACACAATGAGATACCATTTCACACCCACTAGAATGGTTACTATTTCAAAAACTGAAAATTACAAGTCTTAGAGAGGATGTGGAGAAATAGGAATACTCATTCATTGTTGGTAGGAATGTAAAATGGTGCCACTGTGGAAAACATAGAATTAACATTTGGTCTGGCAATCGCACTCCTGGGTGTATAGCCAAAACAATTGAAAGCAGATATCTGCACATCCGTGTTCTTAGTGGCATAATGCCAAATGATGGAAGGACTCCAAGTGTACATTAATTGATGAATGGATAAACAATATGTGGTAGATACAGAAAATTGAATATTATTCAGCCACAAATGGGAGTGAAATTCTGATACAGGCAACAACAGGTTGTACCTTGAAGACATTATATTGAGTGAAATAATCCAAACACAAAAGGGCAAATATAGTATGATCTCATTGAAATAAGTAAAGTAAGCAAACTCATAGAATCAGAATTTAGAATGTAGGTTAACAGAGTGGAGGTAGGAAATAGGGAGTCAATGATTAAAATGTACAGGGGTTCTTTTTGGGATGGTGGATAGGTTTTGGTAACGGATGGTGATGATTTTAGCACAACATTGTGAACACAATTAACATCACTGAGTTATATATTTGAATATGGTTAAAAGTGGAAATTTTAGGTTGTATATATGGTAATAGAACAAAAGAGCAAAATGCAAGGCACAAATAAATATATAAGGCACTTCTTATAGAAAGTTCAAAAACAGGAAAAACTTTGCAATATTGTACAGGTGCTTTAAAAGATGGTTACATGTGGAGCTGGCCCATGTGCAGTGCTGATGCATGCAAGGAATGCCATGCCACCACGTGCAAGGAGTGCACCCCATAAGGAGAGCCCCCCAGTGTGAAAGAAAGTGCAGCCTGCCCAAGAATGGTGCTGCACACACACAGAGCTGACACAACAAGATGACACAACAAAAAGAAACACAGATTCCCATGATGCTGACAACAACAGAAGCAGACAAAGAAGATGCAGCAAATAGACACAGAGAACAGACAACCAAGGTGTGAGGGGAAGGGGAGAGAAATAAATAAATCTTTAAAAAAAAAAAGGTGGCTAAAAATTAAAAACAAGAATTCAATTCCTATAATGTCAGTTGTGTGGTAATTCCTGGGAAAAGTAAAATATTGACCATTGGGATGGATTTGAGTTATTGGCTATATTTTCAATTATATGGGTGTTTGCTTTAATAATTAATAATAAATATATATTTATTTATTTATAATTTATAATAAATAATAATAAATAATAATTAAAGCTGTTTAAATTGACCATTGTGTTCTATGCATTTTTATGTTTACAAAAGAAAAAAATGGTTAAGATAATATGACTCTGGAAGGGTAAAAAGGTGCAAGCTCTGTGGAAAACATTTTGGTAATTTCTTAAAAATTTCAATGTAGAATTACCTATGACCAACAGCCATTCTTCTAGGTATATACTTAAAAGAAATGAAAACAGAATCCCTAATATATTCTTAAACATGAATGTTCATGTCAGTATTATTTAAAATAGCCCAAAGGTGGAAACAACCTAAGTGTCCATCAAAGGATAAAAGGATAAATGGAACATAGTGTGTGTGTATATATATATATAAACATATTTAATGGAATAATAATAATGGAACAATATTCAGTCAAAAAAATAATAATGAAACTCTGATGCATGCCACAACATGGATGAATGAAACTATTATGCTGAAATAACTAGATACAAAGGACAGATATTCTACGATTCCAACTACATGAATAAACTAATACATACAGGCAGAAAGTTGATTAGAGATTATCAGAGCCTGTATTGGGGAGAATGGAGAGGTATTGCTTAATGGGTATAGAGTTTGTACTTGATGTAAGGAAAAATTTAGGTAATGGTTGGTATTGATGGTAGCATAACATTATGAATTTAATTAATACTTCTGAATTGTACACTTAGAATTTTTATTGTATCCATTCCTTTTTCCTTTTTTTTTTTTTTTTTTTTTGCCCTATTTCCTTTACCAAGTTTTCAACCTCCTTGGGGTTTCCAATATAACTCTTCAAAATATGGAGAAATATCCCAGGAAAACCACAGACTGAGTAATTTAGATGCTGCCTTACTCTCTCACTTGTGCATAAAATATTTTGGGTTCATTCAAATGTAGAGAGCAGTTTCTATGTGTTTTACATCATATATCATATTTTCTAAGAAGCAGCTATTATGCCATGCAAATAATGAATATATCTTTGCCTAAAATTCTAATGTCAAATTATTATATATATTTAATGTGTTTCAGGGTAGTAAAATGCCATTATATAAAAAAGAACTTGATGGAAATTTTCAAGAGACATTGTGGTATTATATGAAGCAAGTTTAACTCTCTTACCATCTCCATGGTATGGTGCTTTTCCTGACCACCATCATCTCTACTGGATTCCTGCATGAGATTCAGTCTGTTCCCCTGCTTCCAACATCAGTTCATGTATTTCATTCACAATGCAGCAGTCAAAGATATTTTTAAGATAAGTCATACAATAACTTCAAAACTCTCCATTGGCTTTCCATCTCATTCAGAATAAAATCCAAAATCCTTTAAAAAGCCAGTAGGTATTTTGGGGATATTAAAGTCTTAAATGGGAAGTTAAGACTTAAACTGTACAGAGTTTGGAACAGTGGAAATGTTTTGGCAATGGATGGTGATGGTGGTAGGACAACACGATGAATGTAATTAAGAGCTCTTAAATATATATCTGATTGTGGTTAAAAGGGGAAATGTTAGCTTGTATATATGGCAATAGAATATGTATTTTTTAAATTCATGAATCTATACTACACAGCGAACCCTAAGTTAAATCACAGACTATAGCTAATAGTACAATTTTTTATATGTGCTTTCACCAATTGCGACAAATGTACCTCACCAGTGCAGGCTGTTGATAGTGACATGGTATATGGATATCCTGTATTTTATGCATCATTATCTATAATTCCACAACTCTAACAACAGAAAAATTGGCCAGTAGGTTTCTACCCAAACTGACTTCACTTTTCTTCTGCACCTCATCTCATCCTAAGCTCTCACCTGCTAATTGGGATCCCTCCACAATGTTTTATATCTTTTCCATGTTCCCTCCTCAGTCCTCTGTGATTGGAATACTTGTTCTCATATATTTGCAGGATGAATTCCTTCACATCCTTCAAGTGTTTTCTCTATCGTGTCTGTCTTGGTTTGGCAAAGGGATGCAGATGCAAAGTAACAGAAATCTGTTGACTTTCCCAATAAAGTCAGCTTTTGAAGCAAGGTGGTGAGTGACCTCTACCTGGATCTCAGGCCCAGCTGCTCTGCCCTCTTCACAAGTTCAGCTGTAAGCTCTCAGGCAAATGTCTCTTCTCTCCCCAGGGCCTCAGCTCTGTTACCTTCTCCTTTCTGTCACATGGCAGGATAAGAAATGAGAGCTCTCTCTTTCTGTGTCTTAGCAAATGTCTATATCAGATTAGCAAAGGGGTGAGGACTCAGATGAGTCACACCTACTGATGTAGTCCAATCAAAAGCGCTAAAGTAGGTGTTATTTACAAGGGGTCAATGAGCTGGAATGTAAATGTAAAAAACATTATTCTTGTGGGGATGTGTTGGTATATTTATGATATATTTATTAAAATATATGTGTGGTATATGTGTGAAATATTTATTAAATAATACACCTTATAGTATGGACTTCATAAGGGGTCTGTGATTTTCACCTGACTGGCAAAGAGGTTCATGGAACAAAAAAGGTTAAGAACCCCTGCTCTAAAGCAATCTTACAAAATAATTTAACAATTATTTAATGCAGTTAAAGGGTATCACACCCAGAGGAATATATTAGTTTACAAACAATCTTTCCCTTTTTAGCATACATAAAATAATCTCAAACTGCCACAATCCCTTCTTAATGAGGACCTCCCTGGAAATCCCATTTAAAATTACAACACCTTCCCAACATCCTATTCTCCTAATTCTTAACTAATTCTGAAGTAATTCCTGTTTTTCATAACCTTGATAATAGTCATACTATGTAATGGTTATTTAATGAATTTATGTAATACCATAATGAAAAATATTATAGCATACATTATGATGTTTGTTGCTTATTTAATGCTTTACCTGCTAGAATGAAAATGAACTCCACATGGTAAGGGGTTTATGTTTCTATTTAAACTTAACACATCATAAGTCCCAATAAGGATTTGTGGAATAAAGAAATGGAGAATTTGAATGAGAAAATTTCAAGACCTGAGAATACTTGTAACAGGGGAATGCAAAGATTTAACAAATGCTAGGCACAGGGACATTAATTAAGAGTCTATTTAATGAAGTTGGAGGTCCTTATTCCCTCTCCTTCATACTATAACCAGGAGACTAATTGCCAAATAACCACCCTTCAGTGGATACTGGAGGATTCTCTTCTGGAGAAACATCTATAGGAAAATGGTTCCCAAAAATGAGTGTTATAACAATCCACCTTTTTTTTTTTTTTTTTTTAAAGATTTATTTATTTATTTAATTTCCCCCCCTCCCCAGGTTGTCTGTTCTTGGTGTCTATTTGCTGCGTCTTGTTTCTTTGTCCGCTTCTGTTGTCGTCAGCGGCACGGGAAGTGTGGGCGGCGCCATTCCTCGGCAGGCTGCTCTTTCTTTTCACGCTGGGCAGCTTTCCTCACGGGCGCACTCCTTGCGCGTGGGGCTCCCCCACGCGGGGGACACCCTTGCGTGGCACGGCACTCCTTGCGCGCATCAGCACTGCGCATGGCCAGCTCCACACGGGTCAAGGAGGCCCGGGGCTTGAACCGCGGACCTCCCATATGGTAGACGGAAGCCCTAACCACTGGGCCAAAGTCCGTTTCCCACAATCCACCTTTTGATAAGAATGAACCTTCAAAATTTTTCAGCATTGTTAAATACGAATGGATATATTGGTCACTCAAAAGGGTACTGGTGCAAAGTACCAGAAATCTGTTGGCTTTTATAAGGGATATTTATTTGGGGTAGAAGCTCACAGTCAATGCCTTAAAGAGTCCAAATCAAGGTACAATAAAAGGTACTTTCTTACCCAAAGTTATTTGCCACATGTTGAAGCAAGATGTCCATGGGGGTTGAGCCTTCCTTTTTCCTCTTAAGAGTCTGTGGTCCCTCAGCTGTAGGCTGGCATTAGGTTGTCTCTCAGGGTTTCTCCACTGCTCTGCTTTCCTCAGCTGCAAATTATCAGGCTCATCTCTTCCCAGGGCTTCTTCCATATGTATTTGCTGTCTCTCTTCCTCTTCGTTCTTCTCTGTCTCTACTTCTCCGTTCTTGATTGAGCATCCATCTATATAGCCCACCAAAGGGATGGAGACTCAGCCCTGCACACCCTAATAACATGGTTGAATCAAAACTTTAATCTTGATTTAATAAAGCAAAAGTGAAACTTCTGAAGGACTCACACCCAGGGAAACAGACCAGTTAACAAACACAATCAGCACCTCTTTTTGGAATGCATAAATAATATCAAACTGCCACATTCCACCCTCTGAATTCCAAAAAGACTTCACCATATTAAAAATAAACCCAAAACCTTAAAACAGTAATAATGCTAAGTACAAAATCACATCATAATCAGTTTCTAGAAATACAGTTTGTCTTGGGGCAAAGTTCCACCTGGCTGTTGGCCTCTGAAATTTACAAAACAATTTATCTGATTCCAATATACAAAGGAACAGGCAAAAGATAAACATTTTCATTACCATACAGAGGATTTGGGAGGGAAACATGCATCACTGGTACCCTACAGTTCCAAAAACCTGTAGGGTATACTTCATTATATTTCAAAGTCTTTGAGTCATTCTGTGTGTGTGTGTGTATTTTTTAATATATTTCTTATTTTTAAAAAACAGATTACATAAATGTTATATAAAACGCAAAGGGGATTTCCATATACCCTGCTCCTTACATCCCCCACATTTTTCCACATTAACAACATCCTTCAATTGATTAACACATTTTGGAGCATTGTCACTAAGCATGGATTATAGTTTACATTGTAGTTTTCACTCTGTCCCACACAATTTTGTAGGTTTTGGCAAGAAATCTGTATCTGTCATTGCAATATCATTCAGGACAATAATATGTTTTTTCTTTTCCCTGGGGTCTCATGGGTCCCACCCTTTCCACAGGCTTGCCAAATGGCCATTTTCCTGGTTCCACACTCATCTGGGTGATGGCTCCAGAACTCACCATCCAAGAATGTTAGGGTGATGGCCACACTTTACCCAATCTCTTGAGTATTCTCAACCCCTTAGTACAGTGAGGGGGTGGCAACGGTCTCCCTAAACTGAAGAACATGCCCAACTCTTTCAGAGAAATAGGCTGGCACCCTCACCTTCCCTCATCTATGGGAGACATGCCCACACTTCTCAGACCTATAGAGTGTTGAACTGCAGAATGTTCTCCACCCTATCTGTAGCCTGGGGCAGCAAAACTCTCCCTAAATAGGATGGAACATCGACCTTCTTCAGCTGCTGGGGAAAACTCACTCTTTCGGTACACATAGGTGGGTTTCCTCTCTTGGCCCAAGGAGATGTCTTAATTCCAGACCTCAGCTTCCATGGTTTTCCTCTTAAAACTGTTTTCCCTTTCATCTTTCCCCTCCATGTCCCTTTTAGTCCAGGCTGACAGTGTTTTTCTTCATACAGCTTTCTCAATAAGCTTGTTGGTTTAGCATGCTGGAAGCAGGGGACCAAGCCATCAGACAATAAAACTCCACAAGTCTTTCCTAGATAGCTGCATTTTCAATCCTGACTTAAAAGTTCCATGTTTAGTTAATTCTTCAAATAGGGAACTATCTTCTGGGGGCTTGATTGCCATAGGCTTGAAATTTCTAGAATCAGTTCCTATTTTCTTTGTGTCCAAGTCAGCTATCATCTTATCTCTTTCCTCTAACATTTTGTTATAAGCTGCATGGATAAGCCAGGCTGTATTTTCCACATTTAATTTGGAAATATCCTTCTCTAAATGTCCAAGTGTGTAGATTTCAAATTCTGTCTTCAATATACTATCAGGAGTCAATCTTGCTAAGTTCTCTTTGGCTTTAAAACATGGATCACCTTTCATCCAGTTTCCAATAATAGTTTCATCATTAACTTCTAAGGCCTCATAAAAAGTCTCTTTAGCATCCATATTCCTACCAAAAGTCTCTTCAAAGAAATCTAGGCTTTTTGCATCAAGCATCTCACAATTCCTAAAAAAAAAAAAAAAAAAAAAAAAAAAACCTTCTCCATTTATAAAACCTTTCCAGCATTTTGGTAATTGCAAAAGCACCACCACACTCCTGGTATCAAATTCTGTATTTGCCAAAGGGGTGCCATGAGAAGTACCAGAAATGTATTCTTTCATAAAGGGTATTTATTTGGGGTAGAAGCTTACAGTCACAAGGCCCTAAAGAGTCCAACTTAAGGTACCATAAGTGGTACTTTCTCACCCAAAGTCATTTGCCACATGCTGAAGAAAGATGGTGGGTGATGTCTGCAAGGGTTCAGTCTTCTTTCTTCTTCTTAAGGCTCCATGGTCTCAGCTTCTTCTGTTCTCAGCTAAGGGCTGGCATATGGCTTGTCTCTCAGGCTTTCTTAGATGCTGTATTCTATTCTGCTTCAAGCTATCGGGTTCATCTCTCCTCCCAGGGCCTCTGCCATATCTATGGACATGTGTCTCTTCCTCTGTGTTCTTCTTCCTCTGTGTTCTACTTCTTTGTTCTTGATTGAGCATCCATTTACATAGCCCATCAAGGGGGCAGGGACTCAAACCTTCACACCCTAATGGCATGGTTAAATCAAAATGCTAATTTTGATTCCATAAAGTGAATGTGAAACCTCTGAATTTAATAAAAAGGATTGTCACTCCCAGAGAAACGACCAGTTTACAAACATAACATATATCTCTTTTGGGAATTCATAAATAGTATAAAACTGTTATGGTGGACCAGCAAGTATTTGAGGAAATTCTATAATATGGGAGATAGACTGCAAAATCAAATACACAGGTATTTAAAAAGGAACTCACAGGAAACAGACAATTCATGTGCAGTAGAAGACAGTCTACCTAAAATAAAAATTTAATATCCTTAGAGGGAGAACAAATGATACTGCATTCATAAAACAAGACCAAGATTCTATAAAATAGAAATAATCTTAGAGGAAAAATAGTTACTAAAATTTAAATAATGAGAGCTGAAAAAGTATTTAATATAAGTTTCTAAAGATAAGCAGGATGATTCAAAGTAAAATAAAATTAATAAAAGGGGAAAAGAGATATGAAAAGTGGAAAATCAGTTAAAATGGCTAAAGCTCTATTAATATGATTTCAAAATGTCATATATTTGTGGTTTATATTATGGCACAGGCCAATTCCAATTCACATTTCTCTTTTAGTTATGGTGAACTAGGCTGCAGCAACAAATTGACCCAAAGTTATAATGAATTAAATGTAGTAAACGTTTATGTCTTATTCAAATAACATTGTAGTTTGTTTCCAGGTCAGCAGGAGTGGGGACAGACTTCAATTCATGCATAAATTCAGTCCTCAGTTTGATCAAAGTTCTGAATATGCAATAAACATGTCACCCAGAAATAGATCTGAATATTAAGTGAAATCTTGGGAATCTTCTATGAGATACACTTGGAAATTTCACTCATCATTCCACTTATGTTCAATTGACTATCACTTAGTTATGGACCTAACTATCATAATCATCCCAGGATCCACAGGATGGAGGAATAGAGTATGGATTAGAGTGCACTTACTGATATTCTACTATGGAACTATTGTGATTAGTAGTGGAAGAAAATGTAGCACTGATGTGGAGAAAGTGGCCATGGTAGCTGCTGAGGGGAGGGAGAGGGAAGAAGAGATATGATGTGGGGGCATTCTCAGGACTTGGAGTTGTCCTGGGTGGTACTGCAGGGACAGATGCTGGACATTGTATGCCCTGCCATGGCCCACTGGGTGGACTGGGGGAGTGTAAACTATAATGTAAATCATTATCCATGTGGTGCAGCAGTGCTCCAAAATGTATTCACCAAGAGCAATGAATGTCCCACAATGATGAAGGAAGTTGTTGATATGGGAGGAGTGGGGTGAGGGGGTGGGGGTATATGGGGACCTCATTTTTTTAATGTAACATTAAAAAAGAGAGAGAGAGAAAGAGGCTGGGAAATATATATTCAGAAAAAAGGAAAACTGATTTTTATTGCAGTTGCTTGCACATTTCTATTCCATGCCATATTCTATTCTTTGGAGACCCTACTAAGCCTTTGCTCTTGCTTTGCTATCTCCTTCATCTCAGTCTCATTAATAATTCAGCTTCATAGATCCTGGTGGTAGGGAGGAAGTTGAAGACTCCACAATGTTCTCTGCAATAGCCATTACCAGAGCACCCTAAATAACGATGTTAAATTCACCCATTCTGACCCACTTGGGGGAAATCACCAAAATGCTAAAAGGAGTAAGAGCAAGCAAAACCAAGAACTTAGGTGTCATAGTCTCTATTTGCAAAACCCTAATTTGAGCATCTGATAAATTCTGTTAGCTCAAGCTCTTTAATATATCCCCGAACTGCCAATTTGCCCGATCCCATCATTATCAACATAGTTTAAACTACCATAATTTTTTATGGAACAATTGCCTGGTAACAATTCTACCTGTTTCCATTTTTGCCTCCAATGCAATCCATACACAGAAAACAGAATAAACAAATTTTTAAAAGTCTCAATTAACCAATAAGTAAATAAACTTAAATAAATATATAGAGATTAGTTAACTTCATGTCACAACAAAGTTTAGTCACAGTTTATGTATTAACAGTAAACCATAAGGTGAACCATGGACTATAGCTAATAGTACAATTATAAAAATATGATTTTATCAATTGTAACAAATGTACAATGCAAATGCAAGGTTTTAATAATAGGGTAGTATATGGAAACACTGTATTTTATGCACGAGTTTTCTGTAAAACTACAACTTCTCTAGTAAAAAAGTATATATGTAAATGAGTATTTTAAATTTGTATATTTACATGTAAATTTATATATTTTGAATTTGAAGATAGCTTTATATGTGTTTCTGTATATCTATATCTATTTTTTCTCTCTCTCTCTCTCTCTACTTCTACCCCCTCTCTATTCTTGATAAGACCTTTTTCTGGTGGCTAATTGCATGTGTCACCTTGGCTAGTTTATGGTGTACAGTTTTTTGGTCAAGCAAGCACTGATCTGATTGTTACTGTGACGGTATCTCATAGATGGGTTTGTATCTATATCATTTGATTGCACATATGGGTGTTTGCATCTACAAACAACAAAAAAGATTGCCCATAGAAATGATAGAGTTTTCCTCATCTAATCAGTTTTCTGATTAGTAAGGCAGAACTTAGGATTTCAGCAGTCAAAAAGTTTGTCTATGTCTGCATCAGTCAGCCTATTTCTCCTGCAGAATACAATTTCAACTTCACTGGAATTTCTAGCTTGTGGCCTGTCCTATGGAATTTGGACTTGTTAATCCCTGATCACATGAGCCAATTCCTTTAATATTTATATATGCATACATATCATATTGGTTCTCTTTCTCTAGAGAACCCAATACTATCTTTATAACATCAGAGTAGAGAAATAAATCTCAGACAAAAAAAACAAAAAGAGCAAATCATAATGACAGTAGAAAGTTTACTAAAGTAAAACCTATCCCCAAAAGACACCAAAATTAAAATGCAAACTATGGTCCTGTGATTTATATTCTCTTTGAAACACTTAAAACTCATTTGTATGCAGAATATATGAAGATCACACTCAAATCAGTAAGAAAATGAAAACAACCAATAGAAATGTATGCAATGGCAATTCATAGAACAGGAAAACTGAACTTCTTTTAGCTGTTTGAAAAGGTGCTCAACATAACCTAATCAGTGAAATGCAAATTAAAGCAATAATGAGATGCTTTTTCACAAACATCTGATTGGTGAAAATTTAAAAGGGGAGGAATGGGAATTATCTTCCACTGCTGATGGGAGTATAAATTGATCTCCTTTGAAAATCATTTGGCTATAGCAAATAAGTTGGACAAACACATTTATCACAACTCAGTAATCCCACTCCAAGAATTATATCTTATTAGAATATGTATAGATATGTACAAGGAAATATGCATCATTAATCACCACAGCATTGTTGGAAATAAGAAAACATTTGAAACCACCTTGTTTTAATTTTCTAAAAGCTGCTAGGAACAAAATACCAGAAAAATGTAGGCTTATATAATGGGAATGTATTAGGTTAAAAGCTTACAGTTCCAAGGCTTTGAAAATGTCCCAATCAAGGCATCTTCAGAGATGCTATCTTACCCAGGGTTGGCTGCTGGTGATCCTGGACTCCTGCCATGTGACATGGCACAATGGTGGGCAGTCTCTGCTGAGGTCTCTACCTTTCCCTCCAAGTTCACTTTTCCCTGAGCTCCACTGTAGGTGCTCAGGCATATGGTTTGTCTCTCCCCTCTCCTCTGG
Organism: Dasypus novemcinctus; assembly: GCF_030445035.2. Taxonomy (NCBI): domain Eukaryota; kingdom Metazoa; phylum Chordata; class Mammalia; order Cingulata; family Dasypodidae; genus Dasypus; species Dasypus novemcinctus. The sequence continues at coordinate 492,987 of NW_026688139.1, read as the reverse complement.
GCCTCATCTCTCTCAACCTCTCAGGGGTCTCTTTCCATGCCTCTATGCTCCACTGATTCCAGCTTCTTGGGGTCTCCCTGTTTCTGCTGCTTTTCCCTGCATGTCTCTTCTGTCAGCCCCTCATTTAAAAAGGACTCCAGTTAGAGGGTCAGGACCCACCCTGGGACACACCTCACTGGAGCAATCTGACCACAGTGCCCCAAACCCACAGTAATGGATGAGCTCCAAGAAAATGATCCTTTTTGAGATCCAGAAACAGCTCCAACATGTCACACTCACATCAATGGAAAAAAGCTATTTATTCATACATTTTAGTTAAAATCTATGCATTAGGATCAGTCATGATCATTTTCTTCTCCTCCTCTCTCAAACTCTCCTTCATTTTTTCTCTCCTTTTACCTCTTTGTGCTGCATTCAGATCTAGCTTCCATTTCATGAATTCTCTCTTCAGTGGTGTCTACTATTTAATCCATAAAGTTTTTAACTTCTATGACTATTTCCATTAGATTTTGATTTGGACTAATTTGATATTACCATATATTTCCTCACATTTTCCATTCCTTATTTTATACATCTAATCACCTTAAAGAATGTGGGTTTTTTTTTCATGGCCTCTCTTGGCTAGCTGTATTCTGAGAGGTTCTTAGGGATATAAACCTGTTATTTGTTTTTTCTCCTAATTCTTACTAGAGTTATTTTCCCATCCATTTCTTAATTTCATATTGTGAGCTCAGTTTAGTCATAGCTTGATCTATAGGAATTATTTAAAAATATAACTGCAATACCATTTTCTCTAAGAGCACCACCAGTTCAGATTCACTTTTTTAAAAAAATTTTCTTCCTATCCCTTTTATTTTCTTTAAGATTTATTTTTATTTACCTATTTCTCCCCTCCCTTGTTGTTTGCACTCACTGTCTTCACTGTCCACTCTCTGTGTCTGTTTTTTTTTTTTTTAAGGAGGCACCCAAAATGAAACCCCAGGCTTCCAATCTGGTAGGCAAGTGCTGAACTGCTTAACTCACATCCACTTCCTTCTTTTATTTTCTAGTTTTCTCTAATCTGCATGCAACAATTTTTAATTGAAAAAAATGTTTGGCCATTTTGTGGCTCTTTTTTCTCTTCAGCAGCCTCGTTGCTTGGCTCAGATTCACAAGCCCTACCCAGCTCAGGGAAGAGGGCAAATAAAAACAAGGAGGGCAAGTGTCTGCCACCCCCTCTGCTGCAGCCTGAGGATCAAGGAGCAGGGGGGAGGTGCAAATGAACTGATGACCCTTGGTCTCAAAGTCAGAAACCCAGATTCCTCAGGTTCCTGTGAAAGGAGAGAGCCACACCCACAGCCCAAATGGGCTCACCTGGTCCAGGCACCCCAAACAGAAGGAGGCCAGAGCTCACAGGTCATAAACACAGGGCTAGGAACCAAAAGAGCCACTGCACTGCTCAAAGGGTCATACTTCCTCCCCACAGCACTAGGCAGGACCAGCACTGATGCCTGAGAGGGGGTTGGTGTGCAAGGCCCCAGGAAGCCCCAGGGAGCCCTGGGAAACCATCCCCCAGATGGCATAGCAGTCTCAATGTCCTGACAGGGATATAACCATAATTCTACCTGCTGGGCACTGATCCAGGCTCTTCCAGCCCTTTGTGACAATAAGACCAACAGTGGCACTGTGGGGGCAGAGCCCACCCAGAGTGGAATCTGGGCTGAGCCCCCAATGCCCACTCAGGCCCTGCAGCAGCCCTATGCAGCTGTCCACTGTCTCCTCCTACCACTTCCCATGACCCCACGAAGCCTTTTGTCTCCATTTCACAGATGAGGACACAGAGGCACTGAAGGGTGCAGTGCTCAGCCAGGGCCCTCTTTCTCTTTCTAGCAGCCAGCACAGCCCCCCATGACCACCTCTAGCTCACCTTGCTTCTTCTCCAGCTGCACTGGGCCAACAGTGAAGGGCTGGGCCACAGGCACCACTGTTCAGAGAGAGGACAGGCTCACAGGAGGACAGTTCCCCTCCATTCCTTCTGACCCATTCCAGGATGTCCTCTGGGATGGCTATTTGCATCTGACTGCCCTCAGCTGGAATCCCAGCTCTGCCACCTCCTGGTTGTGTCTCTGGCCAAGTCACCCTCCTCTCTGAAGCTCCGTTTCCTCCCCTGTGAAATGGGGCAGCAACAGAACCTACCTCCAGGAAGGTGGAATTAGGTGATCTGTTGTGTGTACAGGGGCTGCCAGTCAATCCCTCTCCAAGGCAGGCCCCTCAACAGCCCCAAGTCCTGCCAAGCTGCCGGTGCCTGGCCAGGGAAGCACAGGGGTCTAGGGGCCACAGCTCTGCCTCCTCTCCAGCCTCAACTCTCCTCCACCTCCAGCCAATCCTGCCCAGCCTCAGGGCCCTGCTCAGAGTTCATGCCCCCATAGCACACACCCCCAGCTCCAGTGGCATCCTTCTCAGCACCCACCCTCCCAAGCACTCACAATTCCACCAGGCCCCCTGTCTTGTAATTGTGTGTGTGTGACCTGCAGGCTGTGGAAGGAGGTGAAGCTTGTTCTAACACATCTGCTGCTTACCAGGTGTGCAACTGGGGCAAGTTACCTGGAACCTCCAGTTCTCTTGGTTCACTGAGGCCCAAAAGAAGAGCAGAACAACACCTACCATAGGGCTTACTTCAAGGACAAAAGGAACAAGGGGATTTAAACACTCCTTTTTCCCCACAGGATGGGACTTCTTTGGGCCTCCTTACAGTCAGGGAGCCCAGGCCTGGGTGGCTCTTGACAACATGCACTGAGGCAGGCCCAGAGGACAAGCACACCTGGTCCCGCGCCAGGTCACGGCCAAACAGCCATACCCATTGCCAGATGTGTGCTGCCTCTGTGAAGGGGGCCAGCCCCCCCCCCACACACACACTTGGACAAATGCCCAGGGCCCACAAGACAGCTCAGCCCACCTTTGCCCTGGAGTCTCCACCCCAGAGCAGCTGGGCACTGGACTCTGGAACCCACAGAAGCTCGGTTTGGTTCATAGGTCACCTGGAATCCCAGTCATTTCCTGTGGGCAAAACACCCAAATCCCACCTGGGGTGGACACAGTCCCACAGCCCCAGCAGCCCAAGGCTCAACTGTGCCCACCACTCACGCCCTAACAAGGCAGGTGATGAGCCCATGCCTGGCACACAACAAGCACTTGTAACAGGCTTCCACAGCAGAGGCTGCAGCAGATGCCACTCAGAGGGCCTGTGAGGTCCCTTTCTTCCCTCATCCTGAGAGCCCAGCATCTGTCCCATCCCACTGACAGATGCTGACTTAGCTGACAAGAGCCTGCCCAAAGCCAAGCTCCTCTACCAGAGGCTCCCTCCACAGTTCCAGAACTGCCTGCTAGGAGAGGGCATGGTTCTGAAACACCTAAGCTTAACTGCAGGGCATCACCAACCATCTGAGGTTAAATTACCTCATTAACCCACAGGTGTTCAAGCCTCAGGGGTCACAGCTGCCACAAAACACTCCTGGAGGTACAAGTGCCCAGGGCTGGTGGCCTGTCCTGGCTGCTCTGCCACACTTCTGGCTCTAATCTACTCAGGCTCTAAGCTGGGCCCTCTCTGAACATCAAATTTCAAGTTCTTCTGAGAATTTAGGATTCCAATATCCTTGGCCTCCAAGTCCTTTCAGAGCCATAAGTTCATGTTTTTATCCAATGTTGACTGGGCACCTGCTGTTTACCTTTCCAGGTGAGAGGACTCAGCTTGGACAGTCCCTCATGGGGAGATGGAGACAGCCTCACTGACAGTGATGACACCACAATCGCCATAAGAACAGAGAGAGCACAAGGGGAGCAAGGAGCACAGGCCACGGAGTAGGGAAGTCTGCCTGGAGGAGTCAGAGGAAGCTGCCCAGGGAGGCAGCACTTGAGCTGGGACTGAAGGAGGGCTTGTGGGTGTTGGGGGACAAGTGAGTAGGGGATGGCTTTGCAGGTACAGGGTAGGGTGGAGGCGTCTTGTTTGCCAGGGGAGGGCTGGAGGCCAGGGGAGGAGACAATGAGGAAGCATATGGTCATGGAGTTCTGATCTCGGCCTCCTGTGGATGGCTCTCCTCCCTGGAAGCAGCCAGGCCTTGCTGGGACACTCAGGGGCAAGCTCTGGGTCAGGGCAAGTGGAGATCAATCCCAATTCTGCCACTTCCCCACTGGCTGTCCCTGGGTAAGTCACTTACTTCTCTGAACCTCAGGCTCCTTCCTGTTCAGTGAAATGGAAATAATTTTCCCACCTCACAGGGTCTTACTAGGATTAAGCTGAAGCAACACACTAAGGCACCTGGCACAAACCATTAGGTGCACAAACCACCTATGCCATTAGCATTGTTCTTCTTGAAGGCCTACAGGCCATGGGGGCAGGGTCTGTCAGAGGGCAGGAGGAGGGACAGAGGCGAGGGGGTGGCTGCCTGGAGATGCTGAGCAACAGGCTGGGGGGCCTGGAGCAGATGGCCCCTCAGACCCCTCCCATTCCAGACATTGGGAGCCAGGTGCCAGGTAGGCATGCCAGGCTGGCATTTGCCATGGACGTGTGTTGAATGTGTTACTGAGGAGCCTCCAATTGCTGCCCAAAGTGTCCTGACACCTTTCAGAAAAGAAGCCGAAGAATGCCCTCTTCCCTCCACACGTGGAAAGCCTGCCCATCCCCACCCTTCAGGAAAGCTCCATTCCAGGGAAGGCGGGGCGGGGAGCTGCTCACTCAGAAGTGCCCTATGCTAATCCTGCCTCCTACAAAAAGAATTCAAATTTATTTCCTCCCCTCACTCAGGCCTCCAGGGAACGGCCTGTTCAAGGGCCTGGAAATCCTAGGGCTGCCAATCCCTGGCTGCCCTGTGACCTGGGGAGGGAGCTGTGTGCATTGACTTTTTGGGACTCAGTTTCCCCAAATATGAAGGGGTACTGGTGGAATCGCGAAGGGTGGCATTCTGCACTCAGCAAGGCAGTTGCTCCCCTCCTAAATCCCCAGCTCTTAATGCAGGGGCTGACTGCTGAGAACGCTGAAGTCATTACCGCATGGAGAAGGAAGGGGTCTTTGCAGGAGAAAATGACAACCCTGAGACCGCAGAGGAGGGGGCTCTTGCCTGCTGCCATCTGGGAAGACCCATCAGTGAGGGAGTACCTCACGCCCAGCGGTGGGAGGCCCCACCCACACCTTCAGCCAAGCCCCTTCAGACAATTCCAGGCACCCCACCCCGCCCAGCCCAAAGCGCTCCAACTGGGGTGCCCCAGGAGAGGCAGTGGCCCGCCTCCTTCTTCCCTGCGGGTGGATTCAGGGGCCTCCACCGAACGGGTTCCCCGCGGGTGTGGAAGGACTTGGGGAGGTGCGGGAAGGCGGGAAGACCCAGGCAGGAAGGTCCCCCTAGCCCGAAGGCTGGGCCTGCAGTGACGGCCCGGGTCTCCCCACACCCCGCGCCCACGCTCCCTGCGATGGCCTGAGGCCCTGGGGCCGGCTTCCAGGGGAAAGATGGGGACTAACGGGCCACGGAGAGGAAGGCCATGGAGAAGAAAGAAAGACCGGACAGAATACAGACAGCCAGACAGAGGGAGGGAGACACGGAACGCCGCCAGGACACAAGCGTGTGGCGCAGCTCCAGGGGCCAAAACCAGAGACGGCGACTCAGGGGCACAGAAAAGACCTAGAGGCGGGCGCTCGGTGCCGGGGGTGCGGCGAGAGGGGACACAGGCTCAAGGGACATCAACACAGACGGACACAAACCCAGAGGCAGACACAGAGGGGGACTGGGAAGGACGCACAGCGACGTCACAGATACACACGGGGACAGACACGCCCAGAGGCGGGCACGCGCACAGGCCCCGCGGAGGCGCTCTTCCCGCCGCCCGCCCCGGCCCTGCCGCCGCCCTCCCGAGGCCGCAGGCGGAGGCGCCGCCCCTGGCCGGGGCAGCGGGGGCTGCCGGAGCTCCTCGTCCCCCCACCCCGCGGCTCGGCGGCGGGAGCGGCGCGCGGCCAGACGGCAGCCCCGCGGGCGCAGAGGCGCGGGGGACACTCGTGAAGCCGCTCAGATTCACTTTTTAAGTTAAGTTCTTGGTTTGAGGTCTTAGGATATTTTAAATAGGATAAAATCAAAGTCCTAAACTACAGAAATGAGAGCCTATGGATATATTGCTTGGGTGGAACTTTAAGTACTCCTCCCTTAGAGATCAGGATAAAATGGAAATTGTGGGAGCTGAAGGAAAAAAAAGAAAAGTAAGATTGTGAATTACAGACATGAACTATGATTGTCATGGGCCTTACAGGACTTAAGAAAAAAGCGTTTCTGCTTATTTTTAAAAAAAATTTTTCTCTGGTTTAAAATTTATTTTTTTAATTTGATGTTTATTTTAGGGAGAGGCAGGTAAGCAATTTTTAAAAATCTAAATTATCAATATTGTCACTAAACTTGCACGTATGTGCTTGCCCAAGAACACATTTTACATTAAAAAATATTTTAAAACTTTTGCAATAAAATGTCAGGTTCCATGGGATGACATCATTAAATGTAATTACACGTACATGTATAAAATAGTGTATAAATAGTATCTAACAGGAAGCAGACTTGGCCCAATGTATAGGGCAACCGCCTACCACATGGGAGGTGCATGGTTCAAACCCCAGGCCTCCTTGACCCGCGTGGAGCTGGCCCATGCGCAGTGCTGATGTGCACAAGGAGTGCCCTGTCACACAGGGGTGTCCCTGGCATAGGGAGCCCCACGCGCATGGAGTGCACCCGGTAAGGAGAGCTGCCCAGCGCTAAAGAAAGTGCAGCCTGCCCAAGAATGGCACCACACACAGAGAGCTGACACAGCAAGATGACACAACAAAAAGAGACACAGATTCCCAGTGCCTCTGATAAGGATAGAAGTGGTCACAGAAGAGCACACAGCGAATGGACACAGAGAGAAGACAACTGGGGGGGGGGGAGAGGGGAAATAAATAAATAAAAATAAATAAGTCTTTAAAAATAAATAAATAATAGTATCTAACTATGCATACTATTTTATAATCTATTTTCTCCATTAAACAATATACCGTGTACCTTTGCCCTTTGCAAAATGTATCTACCTACCTACCACCTATCATCTATCTGCAACTATCTAACTATCCATTTTTGTTTATGTATGTGTATTATTAATACTTGGAAAGTATTATAAAATATGCTATATAATGATTTGTCAAACAAATATTCTAATGTAGGACATGACAATTTTTCTTTTTTTACAATTACATATAGCACTTCAACAAACTCTCATATGAACAATGTTGCATGATGGCATGATACTTTTCAAAAATATCTCTGCTTGTTTTCTTCAGGAATTTACCAAGAGAGTGTAAAAAGAGTTTATTCTACCACACCATTGCCAACAGAAGAATTATAATTTCATTTTTGCATATATTTCAGATGACAAAGATATTCAATTAGTATTTAACATGTTTGATTGTTCACCAGTTTTAATATATTTTCTATGCATAGTGGTACCTAAATATCTCAGATAGTTCCTTTTCTTAACTTGAACACTTTTTCCTGCTGGGTTGTTCAGCTCTTCTCTGTGGTTTGTATGTTAGCTTTCTGAATTGATAATATAAAAATTTAAATAGCATGTCTGTAGTAAATATTTTCTTAATTTTTTGTTTTTAGACTTTTAACTGTGTTTTATATTTATGTAATAATTTTACATTTGGGTTGTAACCAAAAATTCTTTCTTGTTTGATTTTTATGTTCACTATCTCAATTTTTTCTTCTTTCACTGAAAATCCTTTCTTGTGTGGTTTTCATGTTCACTATCCCAATTTTTTTCTACCTACATTCTTTAAAATGACTTGAACAGCACTGAATGTTTGACTCCCTCATTCCTTTACAGCCTCTCCTTGCTGAAAATTCCTGCTGCTCACTTTACTTTCTGAAAATATTGAATTGATTCCAATTTATGGCATATCTTTTTTTTAGGAGATAAGGGCATTGAACCTGGTACTTCACACATGCAAAGCAGGCAATCAACCACTGAGCTACTCCCACACCCCCAAAAAGCTCTTTCTAAATATCCAGTCCTTGATCACAGTTTCTTTCTGTCTGACACTCCCTTCCCCCACTCTCCACCAAGCTCATCCCACTCATCGTTTGCTGATCCTGATGATTTCTACACAAAATCCATCACCGCTTTACTCCTTAACTTATTGAAACCCAATTTGTTTGAGAAAGTAATGTGACCAGACTTAAATGCTCAATTATCTATCTAACTTGGAGCTAGAGGTAGCCCAGTTTTGGACAAAAAAAGTATAGGAAATCTGTGGGATTTAACCTTTATCGTTAAAATTCTTAAAAATGGAGAGAATATATATTTCTCCCTGTAGCTGACTGCTTCTTCTTGCCTGGAACAAAAGCATGATGCCTGGTAGTAAAAATGTCATTAGGTAATCTTAGGGCAAATGTATGTGAATGAAGACTTATGCTCAAGATGTCATGGGAGGAGAGAAGACGGGCCTATTTTATTCATTGAGTTCCAAACCATTTTTTTTACTCTGCCTTGTTCTGGTCTGTGCAGGGGAAGCTGATCCCTATGGACTGTGTCTCCCTTATTCAATTTGGTTGCTTGCTGAATTGTAGTTAGGATTCATGTTTGAAATCACCAGAAGATTGGAATGGTGAGAAAACTTGGGAGGAAGAGAAGAGTATTTTCCCCTGCTTTCTCTTTGCTTAAACATATCACATTCCTGAGAGTAGCTGCATCCCTTCAAGATGTGCCAGGCAACACTCCCCACAGTTCCCAATCTCTTTTGACTTCTAAACACTTTTCCTTCCCTTGTCCTTCCAAGCCAAGGGGTGGTCACAAGCTATTCTCTTTGTTTACACTCTCTGTGCCTTGCCATCCCTTCTTTATTGTCACATCTCTAGAGTAGCCTTCACCCTAACACCAGGGATGACCTTTCTTACCTGCCAGACTCCTACCTGCTGCTTAAATGATACTAGCGGTGCCACTGAGCCAGCACACCCGCACTTCAGCAGGCCTCCAGTCTCCTTGGTGCCTTAGAAGTACAACTCATTTCTGTTGGCCAGATTTCCTCATACCTACCCCAGATTTCATTCCTTCATTCTTCAGGTTTTATATTTATTTTAGTCTGCTAAAAATGGCTGGGAACATTATACCAAGCATGTTTGGTGTTTATAATGTGAATTTATTAGGTTAAAAGTTTACAGTTCTGAGGTCATGAAAGTTTCCAAATCAAGGCATCATCAGAGAAGCTGTCTCACACCAGCTCCGGCTGTGGGTGGTCAGGCACATGGCAGTGCGTGATGGCAGCTCTGTCCAGATCAAGGCATCAAGCCAGGCTCCCTCCCTGAGCATTTACTTTTCTATTTCTTTAGTTCTACCTCTTACCATGCTTGTAGCCCCTCAATTTTAGAACATAACAGTGCTTTTAGACTTCATTTTGTCCTTTCAGTTCTTTTCACCTTCTATCCTCTTTTCAATGAGGATGCAAATTTATATGATTTCCATATCTACATGTAATCAAAATGGTCAATTTTCTGATTTCATATTTGCACAAGATAGCAGCTAAAGCTGCCCTTCTTACCACATTTCTACATTTCATTCTCCTATATATGTTTTCTGTCCTTTGGGTTTACTGAAACAGAATTCACAAAGTTTGCAATCATCTTGTAACAGGAAATCCAATGGGTTTGCCTCATTTCTATTCTGCCTCATTGTTATTAATAATGAAATATATTAATCATTGTGCTTCTATTCTTTAAATTCTGACCATTATGGAATTCTTTCCAGTTTAATTCTTCCTCCATTAAGACAGATTTCTCTTTTCTATATTGAATTTTATTCTTTCTTCTCCTTCTTATTGTCATTTCACAGATTACAATATCTGCTTTCATGGTTCAGTTTTGAGATATTGTAATTGTCCTGTATGACATTAAAATGAAGGTTACAGGCCATTATACATTTTGTCATAACCTATAAAATTGTGCATGGCAGAGTGTAAACTCCAATGTAAACAATAGTCCACAGTTAGTAACAATGCTTCAATATGTGTTCTTCAATTGTAATGCATGTACCACACCAATGAAAGATGTTGTTAATGGGGGAAAGTGTGGGAGTGGGAGGGGGTGGGATATATGTGAATCCCCTATATTTTCTATTAACATTTATGTAATCTAAAGCTTCTTTAAAAATAAAAAAACCTGCTTTCTTCTCTTTTATATCAATTCTTATCAAAATTTTTACTCAATCACATGACTTCAATTCATTGCTCCCGATCATGAGTTTATCTTCAGTTCTTTTCAGCAGTTTTTACTATGAAATTTTATTATGAATTATACTAGTATGTCTGTTTTTATGTATACATATTCTTTTTCTTTTTTAAAGTATTTATTTATTTAATCCCCCCTCCCGGTTGTCTGTTCTCTGTGTCTATTTGCTGCATCTTGTTTCTTTGTCCCCTTCTGTTGTCGTCAGTGGCACGGGAAGTGTGGGAGGCGCCATTCCTGGACAGGCTGCACTTTCTTTCACACTGCGTGGCTCTCCTTATGGGGTGCACTCCTTGCGCATGGGGCTCCCCTACGTGGGGGACACCCCTGAGTGGCACGGCACTCCTTGCGCGCATCAGCACTGCACATGGGCCGGCTCCACATGGGTCAAGGAGGGTCGGGGTTTGAACCGTGGACCTCCCATGTGGTAGACAGGCGCCCTAACCATGGGGCCAAGTCCGTTTCCCTACATATTCTAATATCACCTTTCACTCAACATATCTAGCCATCAGTCCAAGTTCCCACCACCAAAGTTTTTTGATGACATCCTTGAAAATAGTGCATTACATTTTCCAGGCTGCTGAACTGAAAATGTAGCTTCATATTTGACCCCAACTTCTACCTCCTGTATCTCAAATAATCCTATCCTACTGCCATCACTTTGTATCAGATCCTAAAAATTCACAGAAATATGACTATCATATTTCTTCCAAGATAAAAACATGCAGCAGCTTCTCAGTTTATGAAATATTTAAATCATTACTGTTTTAATGTATGTATTCCTCTGTGAGCTTCTAAGGTTTTTTTTGTGTTTAGCAGTCATTCTATATTTATGACACACTGACTTTTATATCTACTGTTTTCCTATATTACAGTTAGCCTTACCATGCATAATATAAGAATCTTGCAGGAAAGAGCAATAAATAATGTTTTAAAGGCCTATAGCCAAGATTTAGGTAGAAAGCAGGTATTTCTCCATCTCTCTGCTTTCCTTTCTCTACAAGCTCTTTCCTGCCAATCTCATTTACATAAGGGTGTCAGTCATCACCTCTAATCAGAAAATTCAAAAACACGTGCAAACACACACACACTTCATGCTTATCCTCCAGTCTCACATTTTCCCTTCACTTAATTCACTCTAAAAATAAAAGTCAAATATTGTCTTTGTCTTTTTTATCAAAAGATTGTTGTCTTCTGACTCAATATTGTGTCCTGCCAAAATGAACAGTTCTTCATGAATGAAATAGATATCCTGAAAGACATTCACCTCCAGAGATTTTCCTTCTGAACCAAGTTAAGTTACTCAGGGATGTTGTATCATGGTTATAAGTTTGTCAGAAGTTTCCATCTGCCAAGTTTCCTCTTGGCAAGGGAAACCCTTAAACAAGACTATAATGTAGAATAAGGAGGAAAATCAAAGTAGGACAGATCAATCCTAAAAATTACTTGTGTCTATAGATTCACAAGGAGGACTGTCCATTTTTACTCTCTTAATGGGAACTTAAGCAATCGCTTTATATTTCCTAAAAAATTAATCTAATTATAAATGGTCCATAAAGTTATTTTCTTATACAGAATAATATACATTCATATGTTGAAAGAGGACAGAATTGTTTACTATATTAGCATCATATTCAGATAATACATGTTCTAATTAGCACTTTCTCCATGAATTTTAGTAGCCTATTAATAGTATGGGATCTCTATACAAATAGTTTATTTAATCAATTCAAATAAGTGAAACATATTTGTCTGATAAAATACTTAAAAAATAATATACACCTCTCTTTAATCTGATTAACAGGAGATAATTTACTTATTGATTTCTTGTAAAGAGCCACAGACAAGTAATTGACTTTGTCCCCATAAACATTTTGCCTGCAGATTTTAAGGACACTTGCAGGTAGAAAGAAAAATGTAGGCATTCTTGGCAGAATGGCTACCATCTTTTATCTAAGTTGAAAAGCAGGCACCAAGAATGAAGAAATGTGTAAGCTCTTAAAAGGAGGGGAATCTTCTTTTTCTTTAAAGTCATGAGAAAGTGAGGAAGTCAGAACAAGAGATATGTGGTGTATTTACTGGCCGAGGTCACTTGGGCAAAGAATCCCAAGGAAGCAATTAATATCTGCTTTCACCAGGACAGTGTTAGCCAAGAATCAATTTGGGAAAAGGAGGCGTATAGGGCAGATATTTTTATCATTCTGTTCTAATTGTTAAAAGACCAGTTGATGTTTTCAGATGCAGATAAGATCACTAGTTGGGACCTGGCATCACCTGACTTGTAAATCATAATCTTACTCAAAACACACCTCAGGGTTTGTCTTCTATAGAGATTCACAAAACTGCTCCAATCACCCCAATCATTCTAAATAAAGATACCAGAAATGTAAAAAGACCTACTAGAAGAGCTTTTGAAGGTATATATCACTGATTATAAACTCAGTGAATGAGGCTTTTCAAAAAGTAAACAAAAGGAATAAATACACAATTGAATTAATGGGCAAATTAAACTTAGTCAAGACACTGAAACTGAAATGTAAAAATAACTACAAGTGACAATGGAATATAATTTTGGATAAAAAACAAATTGGAATTGATGGATAGTATCACAGAAGAGCCTCTTCTCTGGAAACAGAATGTAAATTCAGAAAAACAGGAAATTCTAGCACTGCCCATGATTTACACACAGATACACACCACACACACACAAATGCACAAGGCTTAGCTCACTTGTTACTTTCCTATGAAGTCATCCTGAGTTTCCCAATCACAGACAGTCTCTGCTTACAAAGAAACATACCACTCTGTGTGTTCCATTCTTGTACTACATTTTTTGTTGAATCCTGGAAGTAATCATTTGACTATAGGTTATTTCTTCTACAAAATCATATACTTTAGAGGTGAGATTGAGCATGTATCCCTTAGTTTATAAATATAGTATTCTTTTAAAATTATTTCACCTCTACTTTTAACTTGTATTGCATTGTTATTAGACAATGACACATAGGAACTCATCAAATTTCTAAAATTGTTAAGATCTTTAATATTACTACTCATCTTTTTGTTATGTATAATTATATGCCAATAAAAGAAGTGAACAATGGTCTTGAAACATTAAAGTCTCCAAACTTGATTGAATAATAGAAAGCCTGAGTGGGACAATTAAAACTGAACCTGCCAATAACATGACTTTAAAATGCTGTTTGACCTAATGTAAGGGGGAAATGGAAAGGAGAAATGAGTTTATATGGCTACGGGTCTCTAAAAAACAGTCTGGAGGTTGTTAGAAGGATTGCCCTTATGCACAACTGAGCAGAGTCTAAGAGACAGATAAAGTAGCTACAACCCCAGGTATTGGTTCTTTTGAGGGATAAAGAGACCCACGGGTTCTATGGTCATGGCAGATGGGGTTCACTGCCATGGCAGATGGCCCTTCTTTGGAGCTGGTGTTTCTGCGTGATGGAACTGGACTCAGATGGGATCTCTTTTCACAAGACTTTCATGCTACTTTACTGGAATTGTATTTGGTGTTGGTGTTTAAGATATATCTAGGGGATTTGAATCTCTGGACTGACAATATGATAGCCAGGCCCTGAGCCTCAACAGACTTCAGCTCCTACACTCTGATTTATTGGACTTACCCCACTCAGCTAACATGGAGTTGAAGAAGGTCAAACACCACACCATGGAGCCTAGAGTGCCTACAACTGAAAGCAGGAGGATTGCATACAGTATCCATGTGGAATATAAGCCCCCTCTTGACATAGATGTGCAATGGGCACAACCAATCCAATGTCCACAGAGAAAAGGTGGCATTGGTGTGGGAAGGGTGGCCATGGTGGCTGCTGGGTGTGGGGAATGGGAGGAAGAGATGAGATGGGGAGGCGTTTTGGGGACTTGGAGTTGTCCTGGGTGGTGTTTCATGGACAAGTACGGGACATTGTAGATCCCCCCAGGGCCCACTGGATGGAACGTGGAAGAGTGTGGGCTATGATGTGGACCATTGACTATGGGGTGCAGCGATGTACTTACCAGGTGCAATGGATGTGTCATGATTATAGGAGAGAGTGTTGCTGTGGGGAGAGTGGGGGTTGGGGCGGTGGGGTTGAATGGGACCTCATATTTTTTGAATGTAATATTTTTTTAAAAAATGAATTAAAAACAAAACAAAACAAAACAAAAAACTGAACCTGCCTTGTGAGGTGTGGGTTCTCTTGAAGATGTTGAGAGTCATTTTTTTCCTGTGATGAGTTAAGTCACCAGGGTCCTATTTGAGTTTTAAAAGGGAACTGTCACAGAGGTTATTGCATCCTGCTGCCCTGGGAGAGAAAGCAGTAAGAATAAAAGGGGGGAAGGCAGATTCCTAATCAGCAGGAATTTATCCAATTTGAAAGACTCAATCCTGATCAAGGGAAAGGGACTCTCTAGCTTTCTGAAGAGCTAATAGACCTAACAGGAAAGTTTACCTCCATGGAGGAGTTTCCACCTTGAATATACAAGGTCTCTAGCTCAATTCCCAGCTCCTTTTAGAGAGTAGTGACCCACTGGAATATTAAACATCTAACTGATACCCTGGGACAGGGAAAACATAGAAATTATTCTTATATTAGCATCTCTTGGGTCTCTTCTTCTTCCTAAAAAAAGAAAGTTACCTTTGTTTTATAATTTAACTTAGTTTACTCACTAAAACTCACTTCAAAATCTGCAGCAGGAAGGCTGCAGGGTAATTGATTGATAAACACTGGCAGTCTGAGAAGCTCTATAGGGACTTAAGAGGGAAGGCTGCTTTTTCTTAGTGTTTGGTTGACTCCTTACTTGTGAGCTTGTCTGTTTTCTTGTTTTTCTTTACTCTTTATCACCTCCCCCCTATTTTTCAAATTAAGTGCTGCCAACTTATTTCTTATTTGCTGTGTTTCCTCTTCCTCAATTTCCTCTGTTCTGTGTGTACCAATTTTGACTTGCAATGCTATCTCTTTTCCTTCCTACATCTTTCTATCTTCCACTTTCTGTTGTTGCTCTTACATTCCACCTGTTTGTTTAGTCCTTAATTTTTCTGTCATTTTATTTCTAACTCTACTATTCCATTTTCTATCTTTTATAAACTCTTTCACTTTTGTCCTTTCTTTTCTCTTCCCCTCTCACCTCCTCATGCCAGCGTTTTCAGTCATTCTAGGAGGCGGGGCAAGATGGCATCTGAGGGAGTGCACCTCATAATCTCTCTTGCAAAGAAGCAGCTGAGTAGGGTCAGAGTCCTGCTGGACCAGGCTGTTTTGGGTGCTTTCAGGGCAGGAGGTGTCTGGATGTCAATTTGGTGAGACAGTGACAGAAGACATTCTTGCAAGAGGTAGAATTTTGTGTCTCTTACACAGAGGTCAGAAGTTGTGGTCAGAAGCCCTTCCCCCTAGGGCTGGAGGCCAAGCTGCAGTGATTCCTGAAATCTTTGTAGTGCTTCTGTGTTCCCAAACCCTGAGTGGGTTGTTTCAGGGGATTGCAGGGCAGGAGGTGTCTGGATGTTGATTTGGTGAGATTGTGATGAGATTCTTGTGAGAGGTGGAATTTTGGGTTTCTGACATGAAGGTCAGAAGTTGTGGGTGGGACCCCTCCCCCAAGACTGGAAGCCTGGCCACAGGGATCCCTTAAGGCTTTGTTGTGCTGCGGTGTTCCCAAACCCCAGGTTAACTGGATGTATGGTTCCCACATCTGTGTCCCATAAACCCTGGTGGCCCATGCTCCAGAGACTCACACACCTTGAGTCTGCAATACCACGGACTTCCCATCCCCAAATCCACTGCACCCTGAGGTCCACCTGAGGTCCTTGATTACCCTAGCCCTCCATGTTTTTGGTTGTTGTTGTTGTTTTTTCTCTCTCTCTCCTTGAGATTGGAGGAGTATACCAGCTGACTTGGGGAAAGTCTGGGTAGAAAGGAGAGGTGAATCTGTTGAGGAAGCCCTATTTACCTAAATGTCCTGGGATAGGAAACTTAGTCTGGGAGAAGGTGGAGTCAGAAAATCAATTAGACCTCCCCCAGCATACCTAATGGGGAGGGACTGTAGGACATGTTATCCAAGCTTCCAATAGCATATTTAGGGTTTCTGGTGAGGTATAGGTGATCTCATGCTGGAAATAAAGAGTCATTGTTTTCTGTGTTGAGTCGGTTCAACAAGGACCCATTTGAATCTCCTACCAGACCTTTCAGGTAGCTTTCCTGCTACCTTGGGAGAGAGAAGTGAGGAAGGGAGAAAGGGGGAAAGCCAGATCCCTAAGTGTTTTATTTAACTGCAAAAAGGATTCCTAGCTTGAAACATTGGTTCTTTTCTTTTTCTCCATTTTCTTTTTGTCATGGTTGCTAATATTGCATTGTCTCCTGGTCTTTTCTCTGGTTTTATCACCCAAGGTCCTTTTTCATTGATTTAGTTTTTTCTCTTTTACTTTTTTGCTTGTTTCCCCCCTTTCTTTGCCCCCACTTTTTCTCTTCTCTTTTTTTCTTTTCTCTCTTTTTCTTCTTATTTTATTTTATTTTCTTTATATAATAGGTGCTGCGGGGAGTGCTTCACATTTGCTGTGTTTCCTTATCCCCCATTTCCTCTTTTCTGTGCTTATTGAATTTGGCCAACTACACTATCCCCTTTCCCCTACATCTTTCTATCCTCCATCATTTACTGTTTCTCTTACATTCCACCTCCCTTTCTTTGGTCCCCAAATTGTCTAACTTTTTAATTCTAATACCTTTGTTCTGTTTTCTGTCTTTTATCCACTTTTGATATTATTGTCTTTTCTCTTTCCCTCTCTCATGAAAACACTGGCCTTTTAATTCATAGTATATTCCTCCCCATATTCAGTAGACTGTCTCATTATGGGTACTCTACTTACTGCTATAACTCTGCACAACTTACATGAGTTTAATATCCATTCATCTTGATCTCACATTTTTGCTCGGTTAACATTTATTACCAATACTACTTTATACATTTTCTTTTGTTACTCATTTTGTTTCCCCTGGCCCTAATATTTTCCTTCAAAGTGAATTTAGCCAGCAACAAGAAAATAGAGTAAGAAGAACAAAGTGACAAAGAGAAGACATAACACTTACACATGAACAACAACTAATTAATCCCCAAGACTAAACAAAGACACTAAGGAATTTATTAAACCCATCAAAATAAAATGATGACCAGACAAGAACAAAAAACTACAAACCAAACCAATATCAGGAAAACATGGCCAAATCCAATGAACAAACTAAAAACCAGGAAGAGGAGCAGAGCATTGGACAAGTAATTAAAGATCTCAAAGCATATGTTAGAGACCTACATAAAGAAGTAAAGGAAGACATTAACAATATGAAGAAAACACTAGGAGAGGAAATTGCAGACATATGCAAAAAGATAACAGGATGGTGATGAACACCACAGTTCAAGAAATCAAAAATACATTCTCAGCAAATAGCAGCAGATTAGAAGAGGCAATGGAGAGAATTAGTTACGTGGAAGACAGTATATCTGAAATCCAACAGATAGTAGAACTGATTGATAAAAAGATAGAAAAAATCCACCTGTGACTTAGGGACCTGAATGACCATGAAAAAATGCACAAACATAAGTATTATAGGCATCCCAGAAGGAGAAGAGAAGGGAAAGAGGACATAAGGGGTGTTGGAGGAAATAATGGCTGAAAACTTCCCAAATCTACTGAGAGAGATGGATGTACATGTCCAGGAAGCCCAACACACTCCAAACACCATAAATCCCAAAAGGCCAACTCCAAGACATGTACTTGTCAAATTATCCAATGCTCAAGACAAAGAAAAAATTCTAAAAGCAGGAAGAGAAAAGAGAACCATCACATACAGGGGAGGTTCCACAAGATTAAGTGCTGATTTCTCATTTGAAAACATGGAAGCAAGAAGGCAATGGTATGATATAGTCAAGGTATAAAAGAAAAAAATTTCCAACCAAGAATACTCTACCCAGCTAAGCTAGCATTCAAAAATGATGGAGAGTTCAAAATATTCACAGATAAACCAAAATTAAAAGAGTATGCCAACAAGAACCCTGGCTTTCAAAAAATACTAAATGGAGTTCTTCAGGAAGGAAGGAAAAAACAGGAGAGGCAGAGATGGAAGAGAGTGTAAGAGCAACAAAAAAGACAAAAAGAGAAGGAAGAAAACAAACAAAATGTGACAAACACAAGTCCAATCAAAATATGGCTAACATAAATAATTCCTTGATAGTAATAACACTGAATGTCAATGGATTAAACACACCTGTCAAAAGACTCAGACTGGAAGATTGAATAAGGAAATATGACCCATCTATATGCTGTCTACAAGAAACACATCTTAGACCCATGAATTAATGGAGGTTGAAAGTGAATGGCTGGAAAACAATCTTACAAGCAAACAATAACCAAAAAAGGCAGGAGTAGCTATATTAATACCAGACAAAATAGACTTTGAATGCAAAACAATTGTGAGAGACAAAGATGGATGCAACATATTAGTGAAAGGGATAATCTTTCAAGAACAAACAAGGGCACCTCCAAATATGTGAGGCAAACACTGGAAAAATTAAGTGAAAGAATAGATGCCTCTACAATTATACTGGGGGACTTTAATACACCACTATCAACTTTGGACAGAACATCTCAAAAGAGAATCAATAAAGAAACAAAAACTCTGAACAGTATCTTAGATGAGCTGGACCTAATAGACATATACAGATCATACCACCTGAATAAAGCAGGATATACACTTTTCTCAAGTGCACCTAGATCATTCTCCAAGATAGACCAGATGCTAGGCCACAAAGAAAGGCTCAATGAGTTCAGAAAGATTGAAATCACACAAAATAATATCTGTGACCACAGTGGAGTGAAGCTGGAAATCTTCAAGGGCCAGAGACCCAGATTTCACACCAAGGTATGGAAATTAAACAGCACACTCATAGAAAAACAGTGGGTCAAGGAAGAAATCTCAAAAGAAATTAATAACTACCTTGAAACTAATGAAAATGATAACACAACATACCAAAACTTATGGGATGCAGCAAAAGCAGTACTGAGAGGGAACTTTATAGCCATAAATTCATACATCAAAAAAGAAGAAAGAGAAAAAATTGAAGACCTAAATTCACATTTGGAGGAATTAGTAAAAAAGCAACAAACTAACTCCACAGAAAGAATAAAGAAAGAACAAAGATCAGAGCAGAACTAAATGAAATAGAAAATATGAAAGCACTTGAAAAGATAAACACATTGAAGAGCTGGTTCTTTGAGAAGATCAATAAAATTGACAAACTTTTAGCTAGACTAAAAAAGAAAAAAAGAGAGAAGATGCAAATACACAAAATAAGAAAGGAGAAAGTAGATATCACCACTGACCCCACAGAAATAAAGACGAGCATGAGAGGATACTTCAAAAAACTATATTCCAAAAAAAAATGACAATTCAGAGGAAATGGACAAATTCCTAGAAACACATAAGCAGCCTATATTGATGAAAGAAGAAATTGATGATCTTAATAAACCAATCACAAGTAAACAGATAGAATCAGTCATTAAAAACCTCCCAACTAAGAAGAGTCCTGGGCCAGATGGCTTCACAGGTGAATTATACAAAACATTCTGGAAAGAACTAACACCAATCTTGCTGAAACCTTTCCAAAAAATCAAAACAAAAGGAACATTACCTAACTCATTCTATGATGCCAAAATTACCCTAGTACCAAAGCCAACCAAAGACACCACAAGAAAGGAAAATTACAGACCAAATTCTCTAATGAAACTAGATGCAAAAGTCCTCAACAAAATACTTGCTAACCGTATTCAACAACACATTAAATGAATTATACACCATAACCAAGTGGATTCATTCTGGGTATGCAAGGATGGTTCAACATAAGAAAATCAATCAATGTAATACACCTCATAAACAGATTGAAGGGAAAAATCTCATGATTATATATATAGATGCAGAAAAAGCATTTGACATAATACAGTACCCTTTCTTAATAAAAACACTGCATAAGATTGGAATACAAGGAAATTTTCTGAACATGATAAAGAGTACATATGAAAAACCCACAGCCAACATCATTTACAATGGTGAAATCCTAAAATCTTTCCCTCTAAGATCAGGAACAAGACAAGGATGCCCACTATCACCTATTCTTAGAAGTACTTGCTCCAGCACTGAAGCAAGAACCAGATATAAAAGGCATTCAAACTGGAAAGGAAGAAGTCAAAATTTCATTATTTGCAGATGACATGATCCTGTACACAGAAAACCCTGAGAGATCTACAACAAAGCTTCTAGAACTCATAAATGAGTTCAGTAAAGTCTCAGGTTATAAGATCAATGTGCAAAAATCAGTAGCATTTCTGTGCACCAATAATGAGCAAGCTCAGGAGGAAATCAAGAAACAAATACCATAGGAGGAGGCAAGATGGTCGCTGAGTGAACTTGCCTTTGCGGTAGGTCCCGGGAAGAGACGGTTGGGCGCAGCTACAGGCGCTCCAAGGCCGGGCTTTTTTGGGATTTTTGCAGGGCAGAAGTGCCTGGACATCGATTGGGTGGAAAGGTAACGGAGAGGATTGGTCTAGTAGATATAATTTGGGTTCTATTGCCTGTAGGTGAGACCCACGCACGGGCTCCTCCCTATTGGGGGTGGGGGGAACCGCGGTCCAGCCGGGCGGCACCGCTTTTAGACGGCTCTGAGCTGTTAAGGAGTTCGTGCGAGCTGTGGGCAGGTTGATGCGATGGGTCGCCTTTGCAGAGCGATTTGGAAAGATAGACGGTGTTTTGTTGTGAAGCAGATAGACGGTATTTTGTTGTGAAGCGGGAGAAACTTGTGATTGCGAACATAAACAATAGCGCTTCTGCCTGAAGCCCCGCCCCCAAAAGCCCGGCAGCCGGTCTCCGACCCAAATAGGCTGTAGGCAATAAAGAGACGTAATCAGAAAGTTGTTTTAGGCTGCGGCAAGGAAGGGGGACACGTCTGGAAGCCGATTAGGCAATATTTTGCGAAGCTTGGGAATTCCGGTTTTCGAATCTGTTTTCAGCGTCACAGGCCGGGCTTCAGATCTGTACTAGCAAAGTGGCTGCGGTGTAGAGGCGCCCTCTAGTGGCAGTGGCTTGGAATCACAGGACGGGAGCTGTCCAAAAGCTGAAGTGAGATATACTAATGAGCCCAGCTAAGTAAATGAATTGCAGGGTTCAGTCATAATATAGAGTTTGCGGATCTGACTTCCCCCATAAGGCTGGCACCCAGCTGTGGGGATCCCTGAGGGCTGTGTTACACTGCGGGGCTCCCAGGCTTCCTGTAGACCAGATTGGAGGTTGCCAGGTCTGAATTCCCTAAAATCTGGTGGCCCACACCACAGAGACTCACATCTCTTGAGTCCTCAATATCTCAGACTTTCCATCCCTGAATCCATCACGCACTGAGGTCCATCTGAGGTCCTTAAATGCCCTAGCCTTCAACGTTGGTGTTTTTTCTTTATCGTTTCATTTTGTTTTGTTTTTATTTTCATTTTGACTTATTCTTTACTTTTTTCAATTTCCTGATTGCTAACACCGCATTATCCCCTAGTCTTCTCTCACAGCATAACCCCCAAAGTCTTTCTTTTACTCAGTAATTTAAGGCTTTTTTTTGTGGTAGGTGCTGTGTAGTGGGTGTTTTAATTCTGGGTCCTGCATATCTGTTTTTTTTTTCCTTTCCCCTACCTGTTCCCCACCCTTTCCTCACCCCCTTTTACTTTCTTCCTCTCGTCCCTTCCCCCCACTTTCTTTTTTTTCTTTCTTTTTTTCTGTTGTCTCCCTCTTGTCCCTCATATTCTACTTAGTTTATTTTAACTCAATTATACAATAGGTGCAGCAGGAAACACCTCACATTCGCTGGGTTTTCTCATCCTCCACTGCCTCATTTCTGTGTGAACTGATTTAGGCTACCTACACTATCCTCTTTCCCCTACATCTTGATATCAGCCACCATCTACTGGCTCTCCTATATTCCACCTCCCACCTCCCTTTCTTCGATCCACGAAGGGTCTAAGTCTTAATTTCTAATACCTATGTTTTGTTTTCTGTCTGTTATCCACTCTTGAAACTATTGCCTTTCTTTTCTCTTTCCCTCTCTCACGAAATCAATAGCTTTTTAGCTCATACCATATTCCTCCCATATTCAATCATCTACCTCATAATAGGTACTCTACCTACTGCTATAACTCTACACAATTTACATGAATCTAACCTCCATCCTCCCAGATCTCATATTCTTGCTTTGTTAACCAATACTACTTTACACTTTTCCCTTGCTTACACAATTGCCTTTCCCCAACACTAATACTTTCCTTTAAAGTGAACTTAACCAACAACAAGAAACTAGAATAAGAAGAAAAAAGTGACAAAGAGAAGATATAACACCTATGCAAAAATAACAGCTAATTAACCTCCAAGAGCAGACAAAGAAGCTAAGGAACTGATTAAATCCGTCAAGATAAAGAGATGACCAGAAAGCAACAAAAATCTACAAACCAAACCAGTAATCAGGAAAACATGGCTGAATCCAATCAACAAACCAATAATCACGAAGGGGAGCAAAACTTGGCACAAGCAATGAAAGATCTCAGAACATTTATCACCGACAAATTTGACGAAGTAATGAAAGAGGTTAACAACATGAAGACATCACTTGGAGGGGAAATTGCAGACATACACAAAAACATAACAGATATGATGGGAATGAACACCACAGTTCAAGAAATCAAAAATACACTTGCAGCAAATATCAGCGGACTAGAAGAGACAGAGCAGAGAATTAGTGATGTGGAAGACAGTACATCAGAAATCAAACAGATAGTAGAAGGGGTCAATAAGAAGATGGAAAAAAATCCAATTAGGACTTAGGGACCTGAATGACAATGCAAAACGCTCAAACATACGTATTATAGGCATTCTAGAAGGTGAAGAGAAGGGAAAGGGGTCAGAAGGAGTGTTGCAGGAAATAATGGCTGAAAACTTCCCAAATCTACTGAAAGAGACAGATGTACATATCCAAGAAGCACAGCGCACTCCACTAGTCATAAACCCCAACAGGCCCACCCCAAGACATATACTTGTCAAATTATCCAATGCTCAAGACAAAGAGAAAATCCTAAAAGCAGCAAGAGAAAAGAAAACCATCACAAACAAGGGAAGCTCAATTAGATTAAGTGCTGATTTCTCATCTGAAACCATGGAAGCAAGAAGGCAGTGGTATGATATAGTCAAGGTACTAAAGGAAAAAATTTTCCAACCAAGAATACTCTATCCAGCTAAACTAGCATTCAAACATGATGGAGAGTTCAAAATATTCACAGACAGAAACTGAAAGAGTATACCAAGAAGAAACCTCCCCTTCAAGAAATTCTAAAGGGAGTTCTGCAGGAAGAAAGGAAAAAACAGGAAAGGCAGAGTTGGAGGAGAGTATAAGACCAACAACAACAACAAAAAAGACAAAAATATATATATACAAACAAAATATGACAAACACAAATCCAATCAAAATATGGCTAACACAAATAATTCCTTGATAGTAATAACACTGAATGTCAACGGATTAAACTCACCTATCAAAAGATTCAGACTGGGACATTGGATAAGGAAATATGACCCATCCGTATGCTGTCTACAAGAGACACATCTTTGACCCAGAGACGCATGGAGATTGAAAGTGAATGGCTGGAAAACAATCATACAAGCTAACAATAACCAAAAAAAGGCAGGAGTAGCTATATTAATATCAGACAAAATAGACTTTAAATGTGAAACAATTGTGAGAGACAAAGAAGGATACTACATTTTAGTGAAAGGGAGAATCTGTCAAGAAGATTGAACAATCATAAATATTTATGCCCCTAACAAGGGTGCCTCTAAATACGTCAGGCAAACGCTGGAAAAACTAAGTGAAACAATAGATACATCTACAATTATAGTGGGGGATTTTAATACACCACTATCAACTCTGGACAGAACATCTCAAAAGAGAATCACCAAAGAAACAAAACATCTGAATAGTATATTAGAGGAGCTGGATCTAATAGACATATATAGATCGCTACACCCAAACACAGCAGGATATACATTTTTCTCAAGCGCACATGGATCATTCTCCAAGATAGATCATATGCTAGGCCACAAAGAAAGGCTGAACGAATTCAGAAAGATTGAAATCATACAAAACATTATCTCTGACCACAGTGGAGTTAAGCTGGAGATTTGCAAGGGACAGAAGCCCAGATTTCACACCACGATTTGGAAATTAAACAGCACACTCTTAGAAAACCAGTGGGTCAAAGAGGAAATCTAAAAAGAAATCAATGACTACCTTGAAACAAATGATAATGATAACACAACATACCAAAATTTATGGGATGCCGCAAAAGCAGTACTGAGAGGGAACTTTATAGCTATAAATTCATATATCAAAAAAGAAGAAAGAGCAAAAATTGAAGAACTAACTGCACATTTGAAGGAATTAGAAAAACAACAACAAAGTAACCCAACAGGAAGAAGAAGGAAAGAAATAACAAAGATAAGAGCAGAACTAAATGAAATAGAAAATAAGAAAGCACTTGAACAGATAAACAAGACCAAGAGCTGGTTTTTTGAGAAGATTAACAAAATTGACAAACCTTTAGCGACACTAACAAAGAAAAAAAGAGAGAAGATGCAAATACACAAAATAAGAAATGAGAAAGGCGATATCACCACTGACCCCACAGAAATAAAGACTATCATAAGAGGATATGTTGAAAAACTATATTCCAACAAAAATGACAATCTAGAGGAAATGGAGAAATTCCTAAAAACACATAAGCAGCCCATATTGACAAAAGAAGAAATTGATGATCTTAACAAACCAATCACAAACAGAGAGATAGAATCAGTTATTAAAAATCTCCCAACTAAGAAGAGCCCAGGGCCAGATGGCTTAACAGGTGAATTCTACAAAACATTCCGGAAAGAACTGACACCAATCCTGCTGAAACTAATACACCATATAAACAGATTGAAGGAAAAAAATAACATGATTATATCTATTGATGCAGAAAAAGCATTTGACAAAATACAGCACACTTTATTGATAAAAACGCTCCAAAAGATTGGAATACAAGGAAATTTTTTGAACATGATAAAGAGTATATATGAAAAACCTAAAGCCAATATTGTGTACAATGGAGAAATTCTAGACTCCTTCCCTCTAAACTCAGGAACAAGACAAGGATGCCCATTGTCTCCGCTCCTATTTAACATTGTCTTAGAAGTACTTGCGTGAGCACTGAGGCAAGAACCAGAAATAAAAGGCATTCAAATTTGAAAGGAAGAAGTCAAAATGTCATTATTTGCAGATGACATGATCCTATACATAGAAAACCCTGAGAGATCTGCAACAAAGATTCTAGAACTCATAAATGAGTTTAGTAAAGTTGCAGGTTATAAGATCAATGCGCAAAAATCAGTAGCATTTCTGTACACCAATAATGAGCAAGATCAGGAGGAAATCAAGAAACAATTTACATTCACAATAGTAAATTAAAAAATCAAATACTTAGGAATAAATTTAACTAAAGAGGTAAAGAACTTATACACTGAGAACCATACAAGATTGTTCAAGGAAATCAAAGAAGACCTATATAAATGGAAGACTATTCCTTGTTCATAGATAGGAAGACTGAACATTATTAAGATGTCTATCCTACCAAAACTGATATACACATTCAATGCAATCCCAATAAAAATCAACACAGCCTTCTTTAAGGAACTAGAAAAACTAACTATGAAATTTATTTGGAAAGGAAAGAGACCCCGAATACCCAAAGACATACTGAAAAAGAAAAACGAAATTGGAAGAATCACACTACCTGACTTCAAAATATACTACAGAGCTACGGTGGTGAAAACAGCATGGTATTGGCATAAGGAGAGACACATATACCAATGGAATCGAATTGAAAGCTCTGATATAGAACCTCACATATATAGCCACATAATATTCGATAAAGCCACCAAACCCTCTCAACTGGGAGAGAGTGGCCTATTCAACAAATGGTGTCTGGAGAACTGGATAGCCATATAAGATCAACTCAAGATGGAACAAAGACCTAAATATAAGAGCCAAGACCATAAAAACCTTAGAAAGCAGTGTAGGGAAACATCTACATGACCTTGTAATAGGAAATGGATTTATGAATATCTCACCAAAAGCACGAGCAGCAAAAGAACTAATAGATAAATGGGACTTCCTCAAAATTAAAGCCTTTTGCACCTCAAAGGAGTTTGTCAAGAAAGTAAAAAGGGAGCCCACACAGTGGGGGAAAATATTTGGCAACCATATATCTGATAAGAAACTTATAACTTGCATATATAAAGAACTCCTATATCTTGAAAATAAAAAGATAAATAACCCGTTTAAAAAATGGGAAAAAGACTTAAACAGACACTTCTCCAAAGAAGAAATACAAATGGCAAAAAAGCACATGAAAAAATGTTCCAAATCTCTAGCTATCAGGGAAATGCAAATCAAAACCACAATGAGATACCATCTTACACCCATAAGATTGGCAGCTATGAAAAAAACAGAAGAATACAAGTGCTGGAGAGGATGTGAAGAAACGGGAACACTCATCCACTGCTGGTGGGAATGCATAAGGATCCAACCATTCTGGAGGACAGTATGGCGGTTTCTCAAAAAACTAGCCATAGATTTGCCATATGACCCAGCAATACCACTGCTGGGTATATACCCAGCAGAACTGAAAACAAGGACGCAAACCGATATATGTACACCAATGTTCATAGCAGCATTGTTCACTATCGCCAAAAGTTGGAATCAACCCAAATGCCCATCAACAGATGAGTGGATCAATAATATGTGGTATATACACACAATGGAATACTACTCGGCTGTAAGAACAAACACACTACAAACACATGTGATAACATGGATGAATCTTGAGAACCTTATGTTGAGTGAAGCAACCCAGACATTAAAGGACAAATACTACATGACCTCAATGATTTGAAATAACCAAGCTGCCCTAGATAGCAAGAGACTGAACTATAGGCTTACAGGAAATCGGAGGGTGGAGGAAGGATGTGAGCTGATGTCTGCAGGGGTGGAATTTAAGACGAGATGGTGGTAAGTATGAACACAAAGAAGAGATAAAAGGGGGACAAGGGGTTGCCTTTGGTTGGGGCTTTGCGGGTTTGAGGGGGGCTGGGGACGGGCGGATGGATAACATTGCCCAAAAGTGGGGGGAGGGATGGGTAGCATACGAACACAGGAGAGGGTCAGGTGTTCGTGGAGAGTAAAATGCTGAGAAAATCATATCAAAATATAATAAAGAGGGTTACCTGTTTAGAATGCTCAGAGGGGAGGGTCTGATGCAGGACGGGCTCCTGGGGAATGTCTAAATGCTCATTCTGCCAGAGTGGGTGACACCATGGGGTAGAAACCCAAGTAGTGAGAGTGGGGGTGGACCCACATCCTGGGGAGGACTAATGCCATCAAATAGAGCGAACTGTATCCCTCGAAAGAAAGGGTGGCTCCCAGGGCATTGGGGCAGTTGAGCAAGTTAGACCCTGAACACTATTCCATCTATATCTGGAAGTGGCTCCTCGGGAAACAGAGGTTGGCTGTCACTGTGGGCACCAAGGTGGAAGGGAAAATGGACGTTAAATGTGTGTAACCAGGGTAAATGGGGGGTAAGAGAGGAGTTTCGTGAGAATACACAAGGATGGATATAAAACATGTAATATTACACCATAACATATAGGAGATGACAGACTGATAATGTAAACCATAATGTAAAACATAGGATAACTAGAAATTTAGAAAACTGTGTGTCTTAAAGTATGCACCACAATGTAAGCACAGATGTCACCTTGTTTGAAAGCTATTGTCTCAGACTCCGTACATTATGTTAAGTAAATATGATGTGAATAGGGTGTAAGAATATCGCTGTGGAAGGGAAAAGGTTTTGTGGTGGATGTATGGGAGTGCTGTATACTATATATATGCATTGCTGTGGTCTAGGGCTCCTGTGAAGAGAAGCTCAATAATTGGGGGGGGGGGGATATAGGATGTAGAATTTTTTCCAAGTCAACACGTATTCTTTATCTAACCTTTAAACTCATCGCTATATGCCATTTCCTAGGAAGGGACCCTGACATTATATTGGGCTTCAAATTTCAGGGAGTTCTGGATCACAGAGTGGTTCAACAAAGGCAATGGAGGAATACTGGTATGGGATACCATTGACAGGGGATATATGGCTGACAGGGAGCTGTACAGAACATATGTCCAGGGTGCATGGTAATGTTTGGATATACTCATAGTGGCCACAATTAAAAACCACAGCAGGGGGGGTACTGGGTTCCTGGCCAGTGGTGCTCTGTCGTGGTCCCTAGGGGAGCAGTGACAGTCTCCCAGGTGCAGCGGCGAGGACCGGGAGGGAGTGAGGGTTCAACAGTGAGCCCCTGACACTAATGACTATGCTTGTGAGCTGATAAGCCTAAAATAAGAACAAGGCCTAGAGCAGCATTGTGCCTGGGAATTTCCTCCTGTCAGCCTTCATGTTACTCAAATGTGGCCAGTCTCGAAGCCAAACTCAGCATGTAAATGCAATGCCTTCCCCCCAGTGTGGGACATGACACCCGGGGATGAGCCTCCCTGGCACCGAGGGACCACTATCAACTACCAACTGATGATGCAACTGGAAAATGACCTTATACGGAAGGTTCAACGCGGATCAGGGGAATATCCCTGTCTACATAAAATAACATGACTTTAAAATGCTGTTTGACCTAATGTAAGGGGGAAATGGAAAGGAGAAATGAGTTTATATGGCTACGAGTCTCTAAAAAAGAGTCTGGAGGCTGTCAGAAGGATTGCCCTTATGCACAACTGAGCAGACTCTGAGAGACAGATAAAGCAGATACAACCCCCAGATATCGGTTCCTTCAAGGGCTAAAGAGACCCATAGGAGTTATGGTCATGGCCGATGGGGTTAACTACCAGGTCAGATGGCCCCTCTTTGGAACTGGTGTTTATGTGTGATGAATCTGGACTCAGATGGGATCTCTCTTCATAAGACTTTCATGCTAATGTGCTGGAGGTGCAGTTAGTGTCTGGGTTTAAGATATATTTAGGGGAGTTGAATCTCTGGACTGACAATGTGATAGCCAGGTCCTGAGCCTCAACAGACTCCAGCACCTACAATCTGACTTATTGGGCTCACCACACTCAGCTAAGATGGAGTTGAAGAAGGACAACCACCACACCATGGAGCCTAGAGTGATTACAACTGAAAGTGGGAGGATTGCATCCAGCATCCATGTGGAATCTGAGCCTCCTCTTGACATAGAGGTGCAATGGACACAACCAATCCAATGTCCACATAGAAAAGGTGGCATTGGAATGAGAAAAGTGGACATGATGGTTGATGGGTATGGGGAAAGGCAGGAAGAGATGAGAGGTGGAGGCATCTTTGGGACATGGAGCTGCCCTGGATGGTGCTTCAGGGGCAATCACTGGACATTGTAAATCCTCAACAGGGCCCACTGGATGGAATGGGGGAGAGTATGGGCCATGATGTGGACCATTGACCATGAGGTGCAGAGGTGCCCAAGGATGTACTTGCCAAATGCAATGGATGTGTCATGATGATGGGAAGGAGTGTTGCTGGGGGGGGGGGGAGAGGTGGGGTGGGAGTGGTAGGGTTCAATGGGACCTCATATATATATTTTTTAATGTAATATTATTACAAAGTCAATTAAAAAAATAAAAAAAGAAACAAATACCATTTACAATAGTCAATAAAAAATCAAATACCTAGGAATAAATTTAACTTATACACAGAGAACTACACAACACTTCAAGGAAATCAAAGAAGACCTAAATAAATGGACGAATGTTCCCTGTTCATGGATAGGAATACTAAATATTATTAAGATGCCTATCCTACCAAAACTGATCTACACACTCAGTGCAATCCCAATTAAAATCAACACAGCATTCTTTAAGAAACTAGAAAAACTCACTATGAAAATTATTTGGAAAGGAAAGAGGCCTCAAATAGCCAAAAACATATTGAAAAAGAAAAATGAAATTGGAGAAATCACACTACCTGACTTCAAAACATACTACAAAGCTACAGTAGTGAAAGCAGCATGGTACTGGCACAAGGAGAGACACACAGACCAATGGAACCGAATTGAGATTCTGATAGAGATCCTCATATATATAGTCATATAATATTCGATAAGGCCACCAAACCCTCTCAACTGGGAGAGAATGGCTTATTCAACAAATGGTGCCTGGAGAACTGGATATCCATATGTAAAATAATGAAAGGATTACCAACTCACACCTTATACAAAAATCAACTCAAGATGGAAGAAAGACCTAAGTATAAGAGCCAAGACCATAAAGACTTTGGAAAGCAGTGTAGGGACGCATCCACAGGACCTTGTAATAGGAAATGGCTTCATTAACTTCACACCAAAAGCACGAGCAGCAAAAGAACAAATAGATAAAAGGGACTTCCTCAAAATTAAAGCCTTCTGCACCTTAAAGGAATTTGTCAAGAGAGTGAAAATAGAGCCTACACAATGGGAGAAAATATTTGGCAACCATATATGTGATAGGAGACTCATAAACTGCATATACAAAAAACTCCTATATCTCAAAAATAAAAAGACAAACAACCCATTTAAAAAATAGGAAAAAGATTCAAACAGACACTTTTCCAAGGAAGAAATACAAATGGCCAAAATCACATGAAAAAAAATGTTCCAAATTCTAGCTAGTAGGGAAATGCAAATCAAAACTACAATGAGATACCATCTTACTCCCATAAGATTGGCAACTATGAGAAAAACAGAAGACTACAAATGCTGGAGAGGATGTGGAGGAATGGGAACACTCATCCACTGCTGGTGGGAATGCAGAAGGATCCAGCCATTCTGGAGGACAGTTTGGCGGTTCCTCAAAAAACTAGCTATAGATTTGCCATATGACCCAGCAATTCCACTGCTGGGTATATACCCAATAGAACTGAAAACAAGGACACAAACAATTATATGCACACCAATGTTCATAGCAGCATTGTTGACTATTGCCAAAAGTTGGAATCAACCCAAATGCCCATCAACAGATGAATGAATAAATAAAATGTGGTATATATACACAATGTAATACTACTCAGCTTTAAGAACGAATACACTACAAACACATGTGATAACATGGATGACTCTTGAGTACCTTATGTGAGTGAAGCAACGCAGGCATTGAAAGACAAATACTATATGACCTCTGTAATCTGAAATAAGTAAACCAAGCTGCCTCAGAGAGCTAGAGACTGGATGATAGGCTTAAAGGAATTTGGGGATAGAGGAAGGATGCAAGCTGACACCTACATGGGTGACATCTATGATAAGCGGGAGGTGTGTATTTGTACAAGAAAGGGATAAAATGGGGGCATATGTTTAACTTTGGGTGGGGCTTTGTGGGTTTGAGGGAGCTAGGGATGGGAGGATGGGTAATATTGCTCAAGAAATTGGGGGGAGTGTGGGAGAACATATGAACAAAGGAGATTGTCAGGTATTTGGTTGAGAGTATAATGCTGAGAAAACATTTTCAAAAATATAATAAGGAAGGTTACCTGTTTAAGATGCTTCAAGGGGATAATCTGATGCAGGACAGGCTTCTAGGGAGTGTGTGAGTGCTCATTTTGCCATAGTGGGTTATATCATTGGATAGAGACCTACATGCGGTCACCCCTCGGGCTGAAGCATGGTTTGCTGGCCTGGCAGGGGAGCGGCCGCGGTAGGCCAAGCTGCTGCCCCCATAATAGGGTGGTTGGTCGGGCCCACCACCACCCCTGAAGGGAACTTGGCATGGGCGCAGAGTGCCCTCGGGTCTCCCCTTCTCGGCAGCCATGCTTCCGTGGCCGCCCCTCCTCCCGGATGGCACCACATGATGCCTTCTTTCTCCCTGCGCAGGCGCAGGGCGGAAAATTCCAGTCTGCCCTTTTCCCCTCCCCCGACAGCAGCAACAGCCAGGCGTGGGCGGAAAAATCCAGTCTGCCCTTTTCCCTTCCCCCGACAGCAGCAACAGCCAGGCGTGGGCGAGAAACTCAAGTCTGCCCTCCACTCCAGCAACAGCAGTCACCAATCCCTAAACCCTGCCCCTTCCCCCAGCAACAGCGACAGCCAATCCCTAACCACCACCCCTCCCCCATCCAGTACCACCCACTGACCTTTCGCCGGCAACCAATCAGAACAGGGCGTGGCTTCGACCAATCAGCCTTCCCCAGCCCCTATAAAACTGTTGCCTCTCCCTCAATAAAGTGGACTTGCATGTTTACCTTGTCTCCGCGGTAGTTCTTCTGCCGTGCGCCCTCCAGTCCTGAGAGCCCCCGACAAGGGCCTGGCCTCCCTTGTCCCCAGTTCGTCGCCTGCTTCTCTGGGAGACCCCTTCATTGCCTGCTTCTCCGGGCAACCCCTTCGTCGCCGGCTTTGCCGGGCGACCCCGTCAGCCAAACCGCGCAACCCCTGTGAGACCGATCCCTTGTCTGCTGCCGGACCGACCCCTCGTCCCAAGTGGGACCGACCCCTCATCCCAAGCGGGACCAACCCCTCGTCCAGAGCTGGACCGACCCCTAGTCCGCAGCCAGACCCCACCTCTACCGACCGAGCAAACCGTCGCAGCTGGCGCCCAACGTGGGGCTGAGCAACCCCACCTCTACCGACCGAGCAAGCTGCCGCAGTTGGCGCCCAACGTGGGGCAAGGCAACTCCACCACAGCCTCACTCCATAATCTGGCAGCCCCCCCCTCCTCTCTTCTCACCTTGGGACTTCTCTCGTGCAACATTGCTGCTACCTGAGCCTTGGCTACCTCATATGACCCACGGCGGTCTGGGAGAATCGCTGGATGGCTTTCTCCTTCCATGTCGGGGGCTTATACCGACCCGCTATGATTAAGAGGAGCCTTGGATTTCTCGGGAGCACGCGCTTGCACGTCTGAAGTAATCCTACCACAGCCCTACGCCCTCCTCTCTTCTCACCTTGGGACTTCTCTCGTGCAACATTGCTGCTACCTGAGCCTTGGCTACCTCATATGATCCACGGCGGTCTGGGAGAATCGCTGGATGGCTTTCTCCTTCCATGTCGGGGGCTTATACCGACCTGCTATGATTAAGAGGAGCCTTGGATTTCTCGGGAGCATGCGCTTGCACGTCTGAAGTAACCTTACCACAGCCCTACACTCTCCTCTCTTCTCACCCCTATCTTTTCACTCTGCATTGCTGCTCCTGAACCTTGGTGACCTCATATGATCCACGGCGGTCTGGGAGAATCGCTGGATGGCTTTCTCCTTCCATGTCGGGGGCTTATACAGACCCGCTATGATTAAGAGGTGCCAATAAAACTCTCAGGAGCGCGTGCCTGAGCACCTCCACCCCTGCCTTCACCTCTGCCTCCTCCCCTCTGTGCTTGCTCCCCTTTGCCTTGCTCCACTGCTCGTCGTCCTGCCCTCCCCTCGTTGGGGCCTTCTCTTGGCCCGCAACCACCGTCAGAGTCCCATTGGCTCCGACCCCTCGTCTCACTGTGCACCTCGGCTCCCATCGCCGCGCTCTCAAGGTAAGGGCCCCTTTTCTTATCGGCTCCAAAAGGCCATTAGCAATGGGTAACATCCTATCTGCTAAGCAAGCCCCACAAGTTCGGGCCCTCGCCGGTCTCCTAGACACTCACCAGTGTAAGATCTCTTTGAAACAGCTCCAAGTATATTGGGACCTTCTTCTCCCCTTTAATCCGTGGCTTACCACGTGTCAGCTTTGGGACCCGGACACCTATACTCGCCTTATAGATAGGGTCACTTTTGCTGTGGAGCAGGAAGGTAAAAGATTCCCTCCTGGCTTATTACAGGCAACATGAAGTCCAGAAGAAATCTTGAAGGGTATAATCTATGATATACTATATAAAAAAGGATTTAAAAGCAGCTATACCAAGAAAGTAAGAATTATGAGTCAACTGTAAATAAATTATATATTTCTGTTAATGTGTTGTAATTGTTCTGTGTTTGTCTGTCTGTTTGTTCAATGTCAACATATATTGTGATACCTCCGGATGGTAAATATAAATTACTAGAAATCTTTAAAAGAGCTCTATTGAAATGGCCAAAAATTAAATAAGCGCTTATATTAATACTTAAGTTTATTATATTAATACATAAGTTTAAATGTTAATAAGATATCTACAATTAAAAAGAATTGTAAGTCTTAATTAACAAAATTAACTGTACGTCTTCATAAAAAGTTGTTCTTGCCTAGATTAAAATGAATAACTTATTTTTCTTCACAGGATAATATGAAGAACGTAAAACTTATATGAATATTAAAAAGGTTAAAAGTTTGTAAAAATGCTAACTGAAATGTAATAAGTTTTACAAAAAGACGTATTTTGTCCTAAAGTAGGATGGCTAATTTTTCATAAACTCTTGAAACTTAATTTGCATGCGGCAAGTGTAAAAGGTATTGTGATAACTTTACGTAAGGGAATGTGTTCTGTAAAGATAAAATTTATCTTCAATAGTCTATATGGTTATAAATAATAATAAAAGGTTTAATAAAGCATTGTTTACATTAAGGTATTAAATGGCTAATTCCAAAAGGTCATTCTTAAATATATATATATAAAACTGAATTGATGATAATAATAATAAAAGGTAATTTTATAACAGGAAAGATTAAGAGCAACCAAGCTCCCCTGCCAACTTGCTTTTAGGAAACGGTTTCTAATATTGCATGCTACTAAGTATTTAAAGAAAAGTTATTCTTAAGGAAACAGAAGGTGATTTTGTCTTTGCAGCCATTGTCTATTTAGCAACACTCCTCGCTATCGGCCTAGCCACTGTTGCGCCAGACGATTGGAACCTTAAACAAAGACTCCTCCTCACTGTCATCTTCCTATCTATCGTTACTATATTTACTGCCCTCATTCTCTTTTTTTTATAAAGCAGTCTCCTACAAACCACAAAGCTTCTGTCTTAAACATACCATTCTCAACCCTATCCTCTAAATGATCTTCTCACTTCCCCCACAGCCTTTAATACTTTATTTCTTCCTCATAACCTTTGCTTTCTTGATAATATTTTCCGCCATCTGTCTAGCCGCTACCGCCCCAGAAGATTGGAACCTCGGCCAACGAATTCTACTCTCCATCGCCTTTCTGTTTATTATCCTCTTTTATGCTTTACTCCTTATCTTCCTCCCATAATGACTTCACCAAGCCTCCTCTTGTCCAAAACCGTCACCCTTCTTTTCCTCACACTCCCCATTGCACTCACCAACCCCAGCCATCAGCCTTTTAATTGGACAGTAAGCCTCTGGCAGGAAAAAGTAATCCTCTCCTACAATGTCTTCGCTGCCAAGGAGAGATCAGCTACCTGCAACGCGCTGTCATCCTGGACTTCTAACAGCAGATGGATCTTATAGCCGCTGAGATCAACAAGAATTGGACATTGGCCACTCTTGCTTGCAACGGCAAGATACCGCCCCCCAAATTGTACATTTATCCCCGGCATACCCACCTCCCTCTTCAGCCCCGCTTCCCTCATTGCTTGCTGCCTCTTGGGCCTCGGCTACTTGTTGCTGCTGCCATCCTGGCCCTTATTTGAAAAGAAGGGGGAAATGCGGTCACCCCTCGGGCTGAAGCATGGTTTGCTGGCCTGGCAGGGGAGCGGCCGCGGTAGGCCAAGCTGCTGCCCCCATAATAGGGTGGTTGGTCGGGCCCACCACCACCCCTGAAGGGAACTCGGCATGGGCGCAGAGTGCCCTCGGGTCTCCCCTTCTCGGCAGCCATGCTTCCGTGGCCGCCCCTCCTCCCAGATGGCGCCACATGATGCCTTCTTTCTCCCTGCACAGGCGCAGGGCGGAAAATTCCAGTCTGCCCTTTTCCCCTCCCCCGACAGCAGCAACAGCCAGGCATGGGCGGAAAAATCCAGTCTGCCCTTTTCCCTTCCCCCGACAGCAGCAACAGCCAGGCGTGGGTGGAAAACTCAAGTCTGCCTTCCACCCCAGCAACAGCAGCCAACAATCCCTAAACCGTGCCCCTTCCCCCAGCAACAGCAACAACCAATCCCTAACCACCACCCCTCCCCCGTCCAGTACCACCCACTGACCTTTTGCCGGCAACCAATCAGAACAGGGCGTGGCCTCGACCAATCAGCCTTCCCCAGCCCCTATAAAACTGTTGCCTCTCCCTCAATAAAGTGGACTTGCATGTTTACCTTGTCTCCGCGGTAGTTCTGCCGTGTGCCCTCCAGTCCTGAGAGCCCCCGACAAGGGCCTGGCCTCCCTTGTCCCCAGTTCGTCGCCTGCTTCTCCGGGCGACCCCTTCGTCGCCTGCTTCTCCGGGCGACCCCTTCGTCGCCGGCTTCGCCGGGCGACCCCGTCAGCCGAACCGCGCAACCCCTGTGAGACCGATCCCTCGTCTGCTGCCGGACCGACCCCTCGTCCCAAGTGGGACCAACCCCTCGTCCCAAGCGGGACCGACCCCTCGTCTAGAGCTGGACCGACCCCTCGTCCGCAGCCAGACCCCACCTCTACCGACCGAGCAAACCGTCGCAGCTGGCGCCCAACGTGGGGCTGAGCAACCCCACCTCTACCGACCGAGCAAGCCGCCGCACCTACATCCTGGGGAGGACTGATGTTCTCAAATAGAGGGAATTGTATTTCTCAAGAGAAATGATGGCTCCCAATGCATTAGGGCAGTCAAGCATGTCAAGCCCTCAACACTGTTGCAAGTATCTCTGAACATGGTCCTTCAAGCAATGAAGATTGACTGTAACTGTGGGCCCTGAGGGGAGGAGAAAGAGGTATCGAATAGATGGAATCAGTGTAACTGTGTGGACAATAGAAGTGTTCCACAAGATTATGCAAGGATGGATGTAAGACATGTTAAATTACACCAAAAATATATAGGGGTTGATAGGCTAAAATGTAAATCATAATGTAAAACATAAGATAACTAAATTTTAGAAAATTGTATAGTCTAAAATATAAACAACAATGTAAACCCTAATGTTACCTTGTTTGAGAGCTATTGTCTCAATATCTGTACATCAGTTTCAGTAAATATAGGATGAATATGTAAAAAGATTATTGCTGTGGAAGGAAAAAGGTTTTTATGTTGGATATGTGGGAGTACTGTATATTGTATATATCAATTACTGTGATCTAAAACTTTTGTGAAGGTAAGCTTAATAATTAGGAAAAAAAGAAAATATAAAAGAAGGGATGTAGACACTGAGGAAAAGATGGAAGAAATTGCCTTGCCAATTTGGATACAGGGCAACACTTACTACAGTGATGGAAGGCAAAACACCAAAAACAAAGCTTTAGAATTTTTAAATTTTTTGATACCCCAATTTATTTTTACCTTAACTTTTCTAAATTAATATGTATTCTATATCTAACCTTTAAACTGATCCCTATATTCCATTTTACTATTAATGGAACCTGGCAATATATTGGGCTTCATTTTTGAAGAAGTTTTGGATCACAGAGAGGTTCAACAATGGCAGGGCAGGAATACTGGTGTGGGATGTTACTGACAGGGTACACATTGTTTGCAGGGAGTTCTCCAGGGCATATATCCAGGGTACATAAAAATGTTTGGATATTTTCACAGTGACCAAAAAAGAAGGAAGGTCCAACAATGAGCCCTTGATACTAATGACTATGCTTGTAAGCCTGTGCACCTGAAATAAGAACAAGGCCTAGAACTGCAGGGTGCCTAAGAGTTACTGTCTGAGAGCCTCTGTGTTGTTCAAATGTGGCCAGTCTTGAAGTCAAATTCAGCATGTAAATGCGTTGCCTTCCCATCAGCATGGGACATGACTCCCGGGTATGAGCCTCCCTGGTGCTGAGGGATTACTACCAAGTACCAGCTGATGATGTAACTAGAAAATGATCTTGAATAAAAGGGTCAACTCGGACCAGCAGAATATCTCAATCTACATATAATACCTGGAGTTAAAAATGCTTTTTGACCTGCATAAAAGGGGGAAATGGAAAGGACAAATGAGTTTATATAGCTATGAGTCTCCAAAAAGAGCCAGGAGGTTATCATAGGGGTTGCCCTTATGCACACCTCAGCAGAGTCCCAGAGACAGATAAAGTAGATACAACCCCAGGTATTAGTTCTTCTGAGGGCTACAGAGACCCACAGGTTCTATGGTCATGGCAGATGGAGTTCAGTGCCATATCAGTTGGCCCTACTTTGGAGTTTGTGTTTCTGTGTGATGGAGCTGGACTCAGATGTGACCTCTGTCCAAAGCCTCTCCTGTTACTTTGAATGGATCTGTAGTTTTTGCTGGGGTTCATTGTATACCTAGGGGACCTGAATCTCTGGACTGATCTTGTGATAGCCAGGCCCTGAGCCCCAACAGACTAGCAACTCCTACACTCTGGCTTATCAGCTAACATGGAGGTGAAGAAGGTCAACCACCACACCATGGAGCCAAGAATGCCTACAACTGAAAGCATGAGAATTGCATCCAGCATCCATGTGGAATCTAATCCCCCTCTTGACATAGATGTGGAGTGGACACAACCATTCTAAGGTACACAGGATGGAGGAATAGAATATGGATTAGAGTGGATGTACTTATATTCTATTCATGAACTATTGTGATTAGTAATTGAAGAAAATGTGGCATTGGTGTGGAGAAAGTGGCCACGGTGGCTGCTGGGGGTAGGGAATGGGAGGAAGAGATGTGATGTGGGGGCATTTTTGGGGGTTGGAGTTGTCCTAGGTGGTACTGCAGGGACTGTTACTGGACATTGTATGTCCTCTCATAGCCCACTGGATGGACTGTGGGAGAGTGTGAGCTATGGTGTGGACCATTGACCATGAGGTGCAGTGGGGTTCAGAGATGTATTCACCAAATGCAATGAATGTCTCATGATGATGGAGGACGATGTTGTTATGGGGGAGGTGTGGGATGAGGGGGGTGGTGGGTATAGGGGGACCTCATATTTTTTTAATGTAACATTAGAGAAATAAATAAAGACAAAAAAATTAGGTCATTCTATATACTTCTCTATATTTGGTTTCCCACTTCATTGTAGGTACTCCACTTTTTTATTCCTATAACTTTACACTGCTTATATGGGTTAAATATTCATTTTCCTAGGCCTTGCACAGTTCCTTTTCTAACTTTTTCTATCAATATAGTTAATATCTTTTTTCTTTTCTTACCTCTTTTTCTTTTTTTGGCACTAATGTTTTTCTTTCTAGGAAACTTAGATAACAATAAGGAAATAAGAACACAGTGTCAAAGAAGAACCATAACACTCACACAAAAACAGCAACTAAATAAAACCTGAGACTAGAGGGAGAAGCTAATCAATTGAACCCATCAAGATAAAAAGAAGAGCAGACAGCAACAAAAAATTATAAACCATACCAAGAAAAAGGAAGACATAGCTGCCCAATGAACAAACTGAAAACCAGGAAGAGAAGCAGAACATCGAACAACTAATCAAAGTTGTCCAAAAAATAGCATGGGCCAACTTAATGAAGTGAAGGAAGAGATTAAGGATATTAAGAAAACACTGAGAGAGCATACTGAAGAAATTATAAACATACATAAAAAGATAACAAATATGATGGTGAGGAATGGCACATTCCAAGAAATAAAAAAAACACTCTCAGAAAATAACAGCAGATTTGAAAAGGCAGAGGAAAGAATTAGTGATGCAGAAGACAGCACATTTGAAATCAAACAGTGGAACAGATAATAAAAAGACAGAAGAAATCCAGCAGGCACTTTAGGATTTGAATGACAAAACAAAACATACAAATATATGTATTACAGGCATCCCAGGAGGAGAAGAGAAGGGAAGGGGAACAGAAGGGGTGTTGAGGAAAGTAATGGCTGAAAACTTCTCAACCCTGTTGAGGGAGATAGATGTACATATCTGAGAAGCACAGTGCAGCCCAAACAGTATAAATCCCAACAGACCTACTCTAAGACATATACTTGATAAACTTTCCAATGCTCAAGACAAAGAGAAAATACTGAAGGCAACAAGAGAAAAGAGAACCATCACATAGAACTGATGCTCACTAAAATTAAGTGCTGATTTCTCATCTGAAACCATGGAGGCAAGAAGGCAGTGGTATGACATAGTCAACGCACTAAAAGAAAAGACTTCCAGCCAAAAATTGTCTACCCAGCAATCTTGGCATTCAAAAATGATGGAGAGTTCAAAATATTGAAATCATGCAAATTCATTTCTCTGACTGCAATGGAATGAAACTGAAAATCTACAAGGGCCAGAAAACCAGATTAGGCACAAAGATATGGAAGTTAAGCAGCACACCCTTACACAAACAGTAAGTCAAGGAGCAACTCTCAAAAGAAATCAGTAAATACATTGAAATCAGTGAAAAGGACAAAGCAACATATCAAAATTTATGGGCTGCAGCAAAAGCTGTATTAAGGGGAAATTCATAGCAATAAATTAATACATAAAAAAGAAGAAAGAGCTAAAATCAAAGACCTAACTGCATACTTGGAGGAATTAGTAGAAAAACAACAAACTAATGCCAAATAAGTAGAAAGAAAGAAATAACAAGATCAGAGCAGAAATAAATGAGACAGAAAATAAGAAAGCCCTAGAAAAAATAAAATCAAGAGCTGATTCTTTGAGAAGATAAATAAAGTTGACAAACCCTTAGCTAGACTAACAAAGAAAAAAGAGAAGATGCAAATAACAAAATAAGAAATGAGGAGACATAACCACAGATCCCAAAGAAATAAAAAGAATCATAAAACAGTACTTTGAAAAACCATGTGCAAACAAGTAGGATAAATTAGAGGAAATGGACAAATTCCTAGAAACACATAAGCAGCCTGCATTAAGAAAAGGGAAAACTGATTATCTCAACAGACCAATTGTACGTAAAGGGAATCATTTGTTAGAAACTTCCCACCTAGAAGTGCCCAGGACCTGATGGCTTCACACATGAATTCTACCAAACATTCCAGAAAGATCTAATACTAAACTTGCTTATACTCTTTCAAATAATTGAAGAATAAGGAATATTACCTAACTCATTCTATGATGTTAACATTACCAAAGCCAAACAAAGATGCCACATTAGAGACTACTATTAGAGAGACACTGATGTCTCTAATAAACCTAGATGCTAAAACCCTTAACAAAATATTTGCTAATCACATTCAACAACACATCAAACAGGTTATACACCATGACCAGGTGGGTTTTATCCCAAGTATTCAAGGATGGTTCCACATAAAAAATTCAATTTAACATATGACATAAACAAATTAAAGAAAAATATCACATGATCATATCTATAGATGCATAAAAAGCATTTGACAGAATACAGCACCCTTTCCTGACTAAACACTGCAAAAGATAGGAATAGAAGAAAACTTTCTGAACGTGTTAAAGTGTATATGTAAAATATCAACAGCTAATATGATATACAATGGTGAAATCCTAACAGCTTTCCCTCTAAGTTTGGGGAAAAAAACAAGGATGCCCGCTATCAAGCCTCCTTTTTAACAATGTATTAGAAGTACTTGCTCAAGCACTGAGGCAAGAAAAAATATAAAATGCATCCAAATTGGGAAGGAAGAAGTCAAAATTTCACTATTTCCAGATGGCATGATCCTATACATAGAAAGTGCTAAAAATCTACAACAAAGCTTCTAAAACTTATAAATGAGTTCACTAAGATTGCAGGTTATAAGATCAATGTGCAATGTGCAAAAATCAGTAGCATTATGAACACCAATAATGAGCAATATGAGGAGGAAAAAAAATACCATTTACAATAGTAAATTAAAAAATCAAATACCTAGGAATAAATTTAGCTAAGGATGTAAATTACTTATACTCAGAAAACTACACAGATTTTTTACTGAACTGGAAAAACTGTGAAATTTAGTTGGGATGAAAAGAGGCCCAAAATAGCCAAAGACATATTGGAAAAGAAATATGAAATCAGAGAAATTACACTACTTGACCTTAAAACGTACTACAAAGCTACAGTGTATGCTATTGTCACAAGGAGAGACATACTGACCAATGGAACCAAATTGAGAGTTCTGATATAGATCCTCACATATACAGTCATCTGATATTCAACAAGGTCACCAAGCCCACTCAACTGGGAGAGAATGGCCTCTTCAACAAATGGTGCTTGGAGAACTGGTTATCCATATGCAAAAGAATGGGAAGGGAACACCACCTCGCACCTTATACAAAAATAAACTCAAGATAGATCAAAGATCTAAATATAAGAGCCAAGATCATAAAGACCTTGGAAGACAATGTAAGGAAAGATCTACAGAACATTGTAATAGGAAGTGGCTTCATGAACTTCACACCCAAAGCACTAGCACTGAAAGAAAAAAATAGATAATTGGAACCTCCTCAAAATTAAAGCCTTTTACCCCTCAAAGGAGTTTGTCAAAGTGAAAAGAGAACCTACTCAATGGGAGAAAATATTGATTACAAGATATCTGATAGGAGCCTAATATCCAGCATATATAAAGAAATCCTATATCTTTAATAAAAAGGTAAACAACCCATTTAAAATATGGGCAAGAGATTTAAACAGACACCTCTCCAAAGAAGAAATACAATGGCTAGAAAGCTCATGAAAAGATGCTCAAAATCATTAGCTATTAGGGAAATACAAATCAAAATTACAAAGAGATACATACCATCTTACACCCATTAGACTGGCGACCATTATAAAAACAGGACTACAAGTTTTGGAGAGGATGCGAAGGAACGGGAGCCCTCATCCCTGGCTGGTGGAAATGTAGAATGATCCAGCCATTGTGGAGGACATTTTGGTGGTTTCTCAAAAAGCTAACTATAGATCTGTAATATGATCCAGCAATTCCTCTGCTGGATATATACCCAGAAGAACTGAAAACCAGGTCATGAACCAATATATGAACACCAATGTTCAAAGCAGCATTATTCACCATTGACAAAAGCTGGAATAAACCCATATGACCATCAACAGATGAATGAACAAACAAAATGAGATATATTCCATAAATGGAATACTATTCAGCTGTAAGAAGTAATACAGTATAATACATGGGATAACATGGATGAATCTTGAGAACCTTATGTTGAGCAAAACAAGCCAGGCATTGAAGGACAAATACTATAAGACCTCTCTGATATGAATTAAGTAAATCAAGCTGTCTCAGAGAGCTAGAGCCTGGAATATAGGCTTAGAGAAAATAGAGTGGAGAGGAAGGTTGTAAGCCAATGTCTACATGGGCAACATCTAATATAAGGTAAAGGTAAGTAATCGTGCAGTGAAGGGATATGATGGGGGTATAGGGATACTATTGGGTTGGGTAGTGCAGGCTTGGCAGGGGCTAGGGTTGGGAGGATTGTTCAGATGGTCCTTGGAAGTGGGGGGAAGTTTAGAGGAAGGAGCAGGTGAACATGGGGGATTGGTGGGTATGTGGGTGAAACTATAATGTTGAGAAAAATCTTTTGACACTGTAATAAGGAAATATTACTGGTTTCGGGTGTTGGATGAGGGGCATTC
Source organism: Dasypus novemcinctus (assembly GCF_030445035.2). Taxonomy (NCBI): domain Eukaryota; kingdom Metazoa; phylum Chordata; class Mammalia; order Cingulata; family Dasypodidae; genus Dasypus; species Dasypus novemcinctus. The sequence goes on along the minus strand of NW_026688139.1, from coordinate 449,063 downwards.
AGCAGAGGGTGCACCTGGGGCAAGCATCTAGGGAGTGTGTGGGTACTCATCTTTTCATAGTGTCAAAATGTCAAAAAATTTCCTATAATATTTTTAATTTATCTAATATCTCAATTTTTTGCTTTTAGTTTTCTAAATTATTATCTATTTTATTTCTAATGCTTAAACTTATCATTACTATCTCATTTTCCTTTTAATTGAATTTGGCGATATGTTAGGCTTCATTTTGAGCAAGTTTTGTATCACAGAGGGGTTCATTTATGGTAAGGGAGGAGCATTGGTGTGGGGTGTCATTGATGCTTGATACATGGGAGGGAGTTAATCTGGGCATGCATATAGGGTTTATAGATATGTTTGGATATTCCTTGGGTATTGACACAGTGGATAGAGGTTCACATGACAATTGAGTGAATACTGGGTTTCCATCCTGGGTAGCTCTGCCTCATTCCCAAGTGGAAAAGCAACAATCCCCAAGTGCAAGGGCAAAGACCAGTGAAAAATGATGGTCCAATGATGGGTCCTTGATACTGATGGATATGCTTATAAACCTCTTGCACTAGAAATTTTGATTTGGTCTATTGTTGCTGTGTGCCTAAGAGGCTCTCAGCCTCCATGTTGCTCAAATATGGCCATTCTCTAAGCCAAACAGCATATAAATGCATTACCTTCCTCCCAGTGTGGGACATGACTCCTGGGAATGAGCCTCCCTGGTGCCAAGCAATTACTACCAAGAATCAATCAACTGTTGATGTAACTAGAAAAATACCTGGAATAAAAATGGAAATGGTAAAGACAAGTGAGTTTATATGGCTGTCTTCAAAATGAGTCGGGAGGCCATCAGGGGGGTCATGTTTATACACATCTCAGCAGGATCTTGGAGACAGCCAAAGTAGATACAACCCCAGATACCAGTGCTCCTGATGGCTACAGAGACACCCAGGTCCTATAGTCATGGCAGATGGCTCTGGAGTTTGGTACCTTGCCAGAGGGCCCTACTTTGGAATTTGTGCTCCTGAGTGTGATGGAGATGGACTCAGATATGACTTCTCTACACATGCCTATTCTGTCACTTTTACTGAACCTGTGGTTGGTGCTGGGGTTGGTGTATGCTCAGGAGACTTGAATCTCTGGACTGTCCATGTGCCAGCTGGGCCCTGAGTCTTAGCAGAATTGCAACACCTACTCTCCAGGTCATTAGACATACCCAGGGCAGATAACAGGGAGGTGGTGATGGTCAACCACCAAACCAGGGAACTGAGAGAATCTATAGCTGCAAGCAGGAGAATTCCATCCATCAGCCATGTGGGATCTAAGCCCCCTCTCAATTTAGAGGTGAAGTGGACATCACCAACCCAGGGTCCTCAGGATGGAGGAATGAAATGTGGATTAGAGTGAACTTACTGGTATTCTACTATAGAATTATTGCGACTCTAGTAATGGAAGAAATTATATCATTGGTGTGGAGACAGTGGCCATGGGAGTTCCTGAAGGCAGGGAGAAGGAAAAAGAACTGTGATATTGGGCCTTTGGGGGACTTGGTGTTGTCCTGAATGATATTGCAGGGACAGGTACAGGGCATTATATATCTTGCCATAAGACACTGAATGTAAACTACAGAGTGTAAATTACAACATAAAGTATAATCCATGCTGTGTAGCAATGCTCCAAAAAGTACTCATCAAATGCAATGACTGTACCATACTAATGAAAGAAGTTGTCAATGTGGGAGGAGTGTGATGTGGGGAATGGGGTATATGGGAACCTCATATTATTTATTGTAACATTTTGTGTGATTTAGGTATCTTTTTAAAGAGATAATAAAATAAAATACAATAAATCTCAACAGAGTTGCAACACCTACTCTCCTGTTCATTGGACTTACCCAAAAAACAAGGAGATGATGATGGACAATGACCATCCCAAGGAACAAAGGGTGTCTGCCACTACAAGCAAGACAGTCCCATTCATCTACCCAATGGGATCTAAGCCACCTCTCAATTTGAGGTGGAGTGGGCATCAGCATCCCAGAATCCTCAGGATTTGGGAATGAATGAAGGACTTAGAGTAGAATGGCTGGTATTCTACTATAGACTTAATGTGATTCTAGCAATGGAAGAACTTATATAATTGATATGAAGACAGTGGTTTCCTTCTTATGATAAATCTGATTTGATTATAATGTACTTTTCAATAAACTGCTGACTTTGGCAAGCTAAAAATAAAATAATGTACTTTATGGGATCTCTGTGTATTATGCATGATTTTTCTGTAAAAACAATTTTTCTAATAAAAACATTTTAGAGAATCAACAGAAAAAATGTCTATTTCGTTCAAATTGGACTACAGCATTTCAGTTGTGACTAAGAAGTCCACAGCAATTTAATGTCATGCTAGATCATTTTTCAGGAATCTTATGTGATCTGGAGTAAATTATTACAAAATTCTTATAAGATTTTTCAAAATTCATTGAGGAAAAGATAATACCTTTTTATCCCCAAATTCCTTGAGGTCAGGAAACATACTTTGTAGTAAGGGTGACTTGAAAAAAACTGCTTTGCCTACTTACTCACTTATGAAAATAACTTTTATTTTTATGTTCATTTATTGATCACTATTTGCATCATTCATACCTGAAAATGTCAGGCATTCATTAAATATATTTTATTAAATGAGTCATTGAGAAAAACTAACAATACTACCTTCTGTTCTCAGAATATTTGATGTAGACTGTGTCATACACACTTAATTCTTAAGTTCTCATAGTTCACTTTAATTATGGAATTGTATTTGAGATAAAAAGAAATAATCCATGGGAAGCAGATGTGGCTCAAGTAAATGGGCTCCCATCTACCATATAAGAGGTCCACAGTTCATTACCCAAGGCCTCCTGGTGAAGGCCAGCTGGCCCACACAGAGTGCCAGCCCATGCAGAGTGCCACCCTGTGCAGGAGTGCTGCCCCACACAGGAGTGCTGGTCAACATGGAGAGCTGATGCAGCAAGATGATGCAACAAAAAGAGACACAGGGGCGGCAGTCTTGGCCCAGAGGTTAGGGCATCCATCTACCACATGGGAGGTCCATGGTTCAAACCCTGGGTCTCCTTGACCTGTGTGGAACTGGCCCATGCACAGTGCTGATGCACGCAAGGAGTGCCGTGCCATGCAGGGGTGTCCCCATGTAGGGGAACCCCACGTGCAAGGAGTGTGCCCCATAAGGAGAGCTGCCCAGTGTGAAAGAAAGTGCAACTTGTCTAAGAATGGTGCCGCCCAAATGGAGAGCTGACACAAGATGATGCAACAAAAAGAAACACAGATTCCCACGCCACTGACAACAACAGAAGCGGACAAAGAAGGAGACAGCAGCAAATAGACACAGGGAACAGACAACCAGGGTAGGGCAGGGGGAAGGGGAAATAAATAAATAAATAAATAAATAAATAAATAAATAAATAAATATCTTTAAAAAAAGAGAGAGAGACACAGAGGAGAGACAATAAGAGACTTAGCAGACCAGGGAGCTGAAATGGTGCAAGAGAATGATTGCCTCTCTCCCACTCCAAATGTGCCAGGATTGGTTTCCACAGCTGCCTAAATGAGAACACAAGCAGACAAAGAAGAACACACAATGAATGGACACCGAAAGCAGACAATAGAGGGAGGGGGGAGAAATAAATAAATAAATCTCAAAAAAAGAAATAATCCAATGCGATTCTTGAAAACAGGCAAAATATTCAGGTCTCTAATAATGGCTACATTTACCTTCATCAAGAGACACAATAGACAATTTTATTGTTTGTAATAAGCCTTCTTCCATAAGAATTTGATGTGGCTTATAGAAATATATGAATTTCAAAAGCAAAGAAATGCATGATTGAAACAGTAGAAGGTAAAGGAACTTATAGGGAAAGAGATAAAAGTAAAGCTTGCACCCAAATAAGTGTGATCTAGGGTCTTATAAAATGACTACAAGTGAGACTAGAGAATTTTTCCAAACTCCACTTAGAGGGGTTAAATATCAATAGTATGTATTACAAAACCAAAATCTTTCCCAATAAAATATTAGGAAGATGAGGTTATATGTAACTGCTGTTTTCAATCACTAATGTTAAAATACAGTGCAAGATTCTCTCTAACAGTAATGGAGAAACCTGGATTTTCTATTTCCCAATCCACTTACATAGATGGTATGAATAGTGCAATTATAATATTCTCCCATCATTTGTAACAGAGGTACCACACTAATGCAAAATGTTAAAAATAGAGACAGATATAAGGGAACACTGCATTTTCTTCATGGTCTACCTGTAAACCTACAACTTCTTTAATTAAAAAGAAAAAAAGAAAATAAAGCATGGTATGGAAGCAGCTACATGAAAACCTAGGGATAGGAAATGAACTACTGTGTCCCGTTCAGCTTTTCATCTTTAATGCCTAACACTGCTATCATCTTTCTCTTTATAAACATTCATTGATGAATGAATAAATGAGGGCAAGAATGAATGAAATAACAGAGAAATGAAAAAGAAAGATCTGGAGATCCTGCTGACTTCTTAAGCTTTGGTATCACTGTAGAACAATATCTGCCAAGTGTACCAAGTGTACTGATAGCTGTTTCAATTTTTTAAATTATTTATTTATTTTTAAAAATTACATTAAAAAAATATGAGGTCCCATTCAACCCCACCGCCCCCACCCCCCACTCCCCCCACAGCAACACTCTCTCCCATCATCGTGACACATCCATTGCACCTGGTAAGTACATCTCTGAGCATCACTGCACCCCATAGTCAGTGGTCCACATCATAGCCCACACTCTCCCACGTTCCATCCAGTGGGCCCTGGGGGGATCTACAATGTCCCGTACTTGTCCGTGAAGCACCACCCAGGACAACTCCACGTCCCGAAACCGCCTCCACATCTCATCTCTTCCTCCCATTCCCCAAACCCAGCAGCCACCATGGCTACCCTTCCCACACCCATTCCACATTTTTTCTGTGGACATTGGATTGGTTGTGTCCATTGCACGTCTATGTCAAGTGGGGGCTTAGATTCCACATGGATACTGGATGCACTCCTCCTGCTTTCAGTTGTAGACACTCTAGGCTCCATGGTGTGGTGGTTGACCTTCTTCAACTCGATGTTAGCTGAGTGGGGAAAGTCCAATAAATCAAAGTGTAGGAGCTGAAGTCTGTTGAGGCTCTGGGCCTGTGTGTCATATTATCAGTCCAGAGATTCAAATCCCCTAAATATATCTTAAACCCCAGCACCAACTACAATTCCAATAAAGTAGCATGCAAGTCTTGTGAAAAGAGATCCCCTCTGAGTCCAATTCCATCACACAGAAACACCAGCTCCAAAGAAGGGCCATCTGCCATGGCAGTGAACCCCATCTGCCATGACCATAGAACCTGTGGGTCTCTTTATCCCTCAAAAGAACCAATACCTGGGATTGTATCTACTTTATCTGTCTCTTAGACTCTGCTCAGTTGTGCATAAGGGCATTCCTTCTGACAACCTCCAGACTCTTTTTAGAGACTCATAGCCTTATAATCTCATTTCTCCTTTCCATTTCCCCCTTACATTAGGTCAAACAGCATTTTGAAGTCATGTTATTATATGTAGACAGGGATATTCTGCTGATCCATATTGAACCTTTAATTCAAGGTCCTTTTCTAGTTGCATCTTCAGCTGGTATGTGGTAGTGATCCCTCGGTGCCAGGGAGGCTCATCCCCAGGTGTCATGTCCCTCGCTGGGGGGAATGCACTGCATCTACATGCTGAGTTTGGCTGTGAGAGTGGCCACATTTGAGTAACTTGAAGGCTGTCAGGAGGAGACTCCCAGGCACAGTGCTACTCTAGGCCTTGTTCTTATTGCATGTGTATAGGCTCAAAAGCATAGCCATTAGTATCAGGAGCCCACTGTTGGGCCCTCCTTCCTTCCCAGTTCTTGCCGTTGCCCCTGGGGGACTGCCACTGCTCCCCCATGGTCCATGTGAGTGACCCCCCAGCCAGGGGCCCAGTACCCCCCATCTGTTGTTTTTAATTGTTTCCACTATGAGTATATCTAGACATTACTATATACCCTGGGCATATGCCCTGTATAACTCCCTGTCAACCATATATATCCTGTCAATAACATCCTATATCAGTATTCCTCTGCTGCCATTGTTGAACCACTCTGTGATCCAAAACTTCCTGTAAAGTGAATCCCAACATAATGTCAAAGACAAGAGTCTTAGATCACTGAAATTCATATATACAATATACAGTACTTCCCCAGATCCACCACAAAACCTTTTCCCTTCCACAGCGATAATCTTTTAACTTGTTCATATCATATTTCCTGAAACTGATGTACAGATTCTGAGACAATAGCTTTCAAACAAGGTGACATCTGTGCTTACTATGTGGTCCATACTTTAGGTTGTACAGTTTTCTAAATTTTTTAGTTATCCTATGTTTTGCCTTATGGTTTACATTATTAGTCTGTCGTCCCCTATGTGTTTTTGGTGTAATATTACATGTTTTATATTCATCCTCGTGTACTCTCACAAAACTCCTCTCTTGCCCCCATATTTACCTTGGTTCCATCCATTCCACATCCATTTTCCCCTCCCCTTGGGGCCCACAACGCCAGCCAATCTCCATTTCCCAAGAAGCCATGTCCAGAGATACTTGCAGCAGTATTCAGGGCCTGACTTTCTCAACTGCCCTAATGCCCTGGGAGCCATCCTTTCTCACGAGAGATACAGTTCTCTCTATTTGACGGCATTAGTCCTCCCCAGGATGTGGGTCCACCCCAACTCTCACTTCTTGGGTCTCTTCCCAATGGTACAACCCACCTTGGCAAAATGAGCCTTCAGCTATTCCCCCGGAGTCCGTCCCGCATCAGACCATACCCCCTGAGCATCCTAAACAGGTAACCCTCCTACTTATACTTTGATACGATTTTCTCAACATTTTGTTCTCAACGAACACCTGACACTCTCCCATGTTCGTATTTGCCCCTCCCTCCCCCCAATTTTTGGACAATATTTCCCCTCTGCCCATCCCCAGTCCCCCTCAAACCCACAAAGCCCCATCCGAAGGCAACCCCTTGCCCCCATTTTGTCCCTTCTTTGTGCTCATACTTACCACCAGCTCATCACAGATTCCACCCCTGCAGACGTTAACTCACATCCTTCCTCCACCCCCCAATTTCCTGTAAGCCTTTTTTCCAGACTCTAGCTCTCTGAGGCAGTTTGCTTATTTCATATCATTGAGGTCATGTAGTATTTGTCCTTCAATGCCTGGGTTGCTTCACTCAACGTAACATTCTCAAGGTTCATCCATTTTACCTTCCCTCATACCCTAGCCCTCCCAAAAATAGCAGTGGTCATTTATATAAACACAGTCCCTATTCCAGGTGCTTTTCATTTATCTCATTTAGTCTTCTACAAACCCTTCAAATGTAGAATGTTACTGAAGCAAATAGGCATAAGTTTGGTATTTTATATTTTTGTATCATTTCTTTGCCTAACCACAATCTAGATTTAATCAGGATTCAGAGCTAATCAGGCCCAAAAAAACAAATTCACTCTAAGCAAAACCTCAAGCTTGATAAATATTTGAAACCAGAATGCCAATTTATTAATTTTCCACAAACAATTACTCTTAAGCAGTCAAGCAGATAGAGCTTGACTTGACTAAATAGTAAAGATTCTCCTGGTATGAAAATGAAATAAGAAACTAAATTTTGGACAAAAGTACTGGCTAATTAATTTATTTCTCCAGGCTTTCTATAGAGAGAGTTTTCATTAATTATTTGTCCAATTTTCCATATGAATTCTGGAAGAAATAAAATTATTCTATGGGGGGTGACTTAGATACTTGAATGAGTGATGGCTGCAGTCAGTTCAAGAGCTTATCCTTTTGTTACAGTGTATTTATAGATTTATGTTAAAAGCCTTTGTCAACACAAAGCAACTCTCATCTCTTCCTAAATTCCTAATTTTTGAATATTTTTTCAGTCTTGGTTTGGTCAGTAAAACAGAATGACTCTGAATATTATTGAATACAGGTGTTTAATAAAGGAAACAGGTCGTATATGAACATAACAAGAGCTGGATGAGTGAAGGTCAGGAAGAGTGACAGTTAGAAAGTCAAGGAAGGGAAGCAGACTTGGCCCAGTGGTTAGGGCATCTGTCTACCACATGGGAGGTCTGCAGTTCAAACTCCGGGCCTCCTTGACCCATGTGGAGCTGGCCCATGTACAGTGCTGATGCATGCAAGGAGTGCCATACCATACAGGGGTGTCCCCCGCATAGAGGAGCCCCACATGCAAGGAGTGCACCCCATAAGGAGAGCCACCCAGCATAAAAGGAAGTTCAGCCTGCCCAGGAATGGTGCTGCACACCAGAGATTTGGCGCAAGATGACACAATAAAAAGAAACACAGATTCCTGGTACCGCTGACAACAACAGAAGCAGACAAAAAGGACACACAGTGAATGGACACAGAGAACAGACAACTGGGGCATGGGTGGGGGGGAAGGGTAGAAAAATAAATAAAATAAATCTTAGAATAAAAAGTCAAGGAAACAGTCATTGATGACTTCAGCTTGATTCAAGTTTTTCTGGACATTGCTGCAATTGTCAAGCCCCTGGGAAAGGTCAAGGCCTTGGTCTGCAGCAGCTAAGCAGGGACTTGGGGAGAAATCTGTGAAGCCTTTTCATCTGGCTGTCACAGCCACCCTGGAATGATGACTTCTCCACTAACCAGTTCACTTTCCAAATACTGTGTAAGTTCCTCTCATTGGCAAACTTTAGCCTGAAACTATACAGAGAAGAATCTTCTGGAAAATGAATTTCCCAGTGCAAAGGAGACCATAGAAGAGGATGGTTGTAATGCAAAGTTGATAGCTGACAATCTGGCACAATGGTAAAATTATTTTTCTGGTTATATTGAGATGGTTGCATGGAAGCTTTCTTTTTATTCACTCAATATGGGAGTTACATTACTATATCTTTTTGATGTGGAATGTCCTTAAATTCCTATAATACATCCTATTTAGTCATTTTTACTCTTTTTACTTTTTAATTTTCTTTTTTTAAAGTTAATAGATCACATAAACTGTTACATTAAAAAACATAAAAGGGAAGCAGACTTGGCCCAGTGGTTAGGGCATTCGTCTACCACATGGGAGGTCTGCTGTTCAAACCCTGGGCCTCCTTGACCTGTGTGGAGCTGGCCCATGCACAGTGCTGATGCACATGAGTGCCATGCCATGCAGGGGTGTCCCCCACATAGGGGAGCTCACACACAAGGAGTGTGACCCATAAGGAGGGCCACCCAGTGCTGAAAGAAAGTTCAGCCTGCCTAAGAATGACACTGCCCACATGGAGAGCTGACACAACAGGATGACACAACAAAAAAAGAAACACAGATTCCCAGTGCTGCTGACAACAACAGAAGCAGACAAAGAAGAAGATGCAGCAAATAGATACAGAGAACAGACAACCTGGGTGGGGGGAGAAGGGGAGAGAAATAAATAATCTCTAAAAAAAACATGAGGTTCCCATAAGCCCCAATCCCCACCACCCCACCCCCATCATTTTTAAATTGTATTCTTTGAAGATACATAGATCACAAAAATGTTACATTAAAAAATGTAAGAGGTTCCCATATACCCCACACCACTCTACCCCACTCCTCCCACATCAACAACCTTTTCATCAGCATGGCACATTCATTGCATTTGATGAATACATTTTGGAGCACTGCTGCACCACATGGATAATAGTTACATTGAAGTTTATAATCTCCCCCAGTACATTCAGTGTGTTATGGCAGGATATATAGATTTACTCTTTTTAAATACACTTTGAAATCCAATTAGATGAAAAATTTCAAACTAAACTATGAAATATATTTACCATACAGATACTCTTTGAAAGAAATCTGAGGTGAAGTACTCCACTGAGAAAGGAAATTAATTTATGGTAAAGTGTTGTGCTATGGGATGTAAGAATAAATAAAGGGTTTAATAATGATCATTTTCAAAATTAGCAATAGCAAAAGTGTTTAGCCATGAAAATCTGCATTTAATATTCCAGACAATTTTTATTCATAAATACCATAATGTATTTATTTTTTAAAATGTTTATTATTTATCAGGCATTAGTTGACCTACAGATATTAATTCATTTAGATAGGTAATATTATTATTTCCACTGTATAGATGAGAAAACTGAGATATAGAGAGTTAATTCATTTGAGATCATAATTCTAACAGCTGTGGATCGAGGGATTATTCCCAAGCAGTAAGTTCCTGGTAGTGCTATTAACTACTATATTATGTGTCTCAATGGCAAAGTTTGGTGGAGGGAGAATGGAGAGAGACCAGAGGAAGATACAAACAAAACATAATTCTTTTCTTGTTCAAAAGGAAAATGTGGATGTTGATAAGGAATGAATACTGCTGGAAAACAATGTTAGGCATTGTTCTTTTGCTCTTTAGATCAGATGCTTATATTCATGACAAGACTGAATTTGACCATCCTGCAACCACTGAAATTACAAATTATATTTCCAGCCAACCACGGGTACTAACTTGTTGTGGTTATGATTCCAAATTTGGAGCTTACACACGCTGATGGGCCCACCAGGGGCTATGTGATTACTCCTGGCCTAGTGAACTGTGGTGACAGGGTTATGAGTATAAACATGTCTGATGGTGATCAACCTTAACTGGACTGGAGGTAAGTTCTCAAAAAAAAGGGTAATTGTGGCTTGGGCAGAAATCCCAAAAGGTTTTACTAAGGTAGCCAAAACCTAGATATATTATAGGGCCCTCCAATCCCTTCCTGGACTTTAAATTCTTTGAAATTGGAACTACATCTTATTTATCTTCCTTCTTCCCCCCAGTGCTCAGTGTAGTACCTTGAAAGAGATAAACTTACAACAGTGATAACTAGTACCAAATTTCAAAAGATTGGAGGGTCTTCCTGCTCTTTACTGAAATCCTGGAGTGATCCCCAATCTAGTCTTCTTTGGCCCTGTCCTATGAGGTTGTCACAAGCTTCTCTTCTTTAAGAAGGAAAGAGCCACCAACTATTGATCACACTCCTCTGTGTCCCTGGGATCCTGGCCTCTGAGGTCTTCACTTGCTTATTATTTGTTCCTGTGTGCTTTGTCATTGTTAACTAGAGCACACAATCCTTGGCACTGTCTCTTAGCAATCCTTTGAGGCCTGAGATAAAAATACCTTCCCACAGAAGAAAGTTACATTTTTCTCTCAGTTGCCTGAAAGTACCCAAATCCTAAAACCATTTAATTAAACATACTTGATTGAGGATTTACCACCACATGTGTGGCCTGCATGAAAACCCACATGAGGGTCTAATGAAGGCTCAGATTTTCATGTACTATTTCTTTGTTCCTTTTGCTAGCATGATCATTTAATACTGGCTAGTTTTCTCACTGTCATTTTCTACATAAGGGGTTTATTTCTCATGAGCTTGTGGGACAGTTAAGTTCATATGTCAACATGGCTACATTACAATGTCCAGTTGTTTGGTCAAACAAGCTCTGGCCTGATTGTTACTGTGTGGATATTTCCTGAGAGATTTACACATATTGTCAGTGGATTGCATCTATAGCTGATTACATCTACAACCAAGAAAGAAGACTGCCTTCAGCATAAGGGGAGTCTCCTCATCAATCAGTTGGAGGTCTAAGAACCTGAACTAAGGATTTCAGAAGTCAAAAAGAAGACTTTATCTCTGCTTCAGCCAGCCAGCTTCACCTGGAGAATTTCACTTCAACTTCATTGTAGTTTCCAACTTGCAGCCTGTCCTATGGAATTGCAACTTGTTGACAATCTCCACAGGCACACGTGCCAATTCCTATAATAAATCCTTTATTTATGTCACACACATGTGCATGTATATATAGACATACATTCATACATATATATGTAGGTATGTATGTGTATATGAATTATTCCTGCCAGATCTGTTTCTCTGGAGAATCTTGATGAATACAGATTGTAGTACTGAGAGTGGAACGCTGCTCTAACAAACATCTAAGTATGTGGAACAGGCTTGGAAATTAAGTAATGAGTAAAGCTGGAAGAATCTGAGGTGCTTGATAAGAAGACCAAGTTGTTTTGCAGAGTCTGTCGGTAGAAATATGGATGTTAAAGATACTTCCATTGAGAGCTTAGAAAGAAATGATGAATGTGGTTCTTGTTATAACATAGCAGATAACTTGCTGAAATTGTGTTCTCATGTTCAATGGAAGGCAGAACTTACAGGCAGTGAACCTGGATATTTAGCTGAGGAAATTTTCAAGCTAAGCGTGGAAGCTACAGACTTGTTTCTCCTTGTAACTTACAGTAAAATGAGAGCAGAAAGGGATAAAATGAGAACTGATTTCTTACACTCATAGGAACCAGCAACTGATAATGTGGAAAATTCTCATTCTATCCAGGTAGTGTTCTCTGAGACCAGGGCCAGAAGTGACTCTATCAGGGTCCTCCATGAACTATTGAGAGTGCATTCCCAGAGAATGGGACTCTTGATGAGGGTATGGCTAGGAAATCCTTTGCTAAAGAGGCTGTGGGTGAGCATGGGTCCAGTCAGCATTGGGGTGGCACCAATGCTTGGAGAAACTGGAGCACACACAGCAGTGCTCAGGCAGAGTGAGATTGCCACTGCTGTCCTCAGACTCAGTGTGACCTGGGCTCCAGCACTGGGGAGAGCATGGCTGCTCTCACAAGCTCTTGGAAAGGGTGGGGCTGCCCCTCCAGCAGGCTCAGAGGACAAAGCCTCAATCCAGAGATGACCTTGAAATCTAATGAAGTTTGCTCTGCTGGGCTTTGGCCCTGCTTGGAACCTGTGACCCCCTTTTCCTTCCAGTTTCTTGTTACAGAATAAGCATGCCTATCCTCTGCATGTTCTACCATTGTGTTTTGGAAGCACATAACTTATTTTCCAGGTTTCTCAGGTCCGCAGATGGAGAGGGATTTTGCCTCAGGAGAGATCACAGCCATAACTGATTTTGATGTGATGTTGAACTTGAGTTATTTTTAATCTTCACAGAATATCTGCTTCCACTTTGAAGTTTTCTTTCTTTTAGGACCACTTTTGTTTGTTTGTCTCTGTACCTATCTGATTTTTTAGGAGCTCAACAATACTTTTAAAATGTGATTCTGAAAACATTTTACTCCAGCATTTTAAATTGTTTTCAGTTTAAGAGAGGGTACATACCACTGCAAATAGAAGTATAATATTGTTGTTTAAATGAAGACTTTTCATTTAAGGAAACTTGATTTGAGAAAGTTTCATCTTCCTAAAACTGGTGTAATAAGGCCTCCTTCAGAGTGTCTTACAGGATGTGTAAGGGCAAACATAGTTTGTGAATACTTTTTATGTTTTCCCCTAAGACAATTCTAAATCAACATATTTTTAGTAGAAACTTTCTGAACTGACTCCTTGTTGTAGAATTTGAGAGCAGTTCAATTATTTGCATATAGAGAGTCCAGGACTCAGGAATGATTTTGAGAAGGAAAAATGGTTTATTGATGCCCGGCCAGACTTGGGAGCTTTCTGTTTCAATTCCGAGCACTGAACAAGATTTTTGAGTCCCTTTCATACAGAGAGGAAAGGCCAAATTGTCCTTTTGTTTTGGTTCTCAATAGGCTTGAATTAGCATATATCTTCCACATCCTAGGTAAGCTTTTAGCATGGACTTCAGACATTCTAGATAAGCTTTTAGCACATTTGGGTTGCATTTTCCCTGAATATTTAAAGTTTATAGACTTTGCATTGTTAAACTGTTTCCTGGGACTGGAGTCATTGCCATGGTCACCAAGGGCAGGACTGCAGCCTCTTATCATCCCACACCCACAAGTCAGGACAGACAGTTTAGGTTAAGGTTATTTCTGAAGAGACAAAGAGCCTTCCACCCATAGCCCACATCAACTTGACATTCTTTATAATATGTTTATGCTAGAGAGTGCTGAATGATTAAGTAACTCAAGAGAGAAAGGCATACAGTTACCTCTAATTCCAACAGAAAAACTGAATTCAGTTCTTACTGGGTCATTACTTTTTCTTTGGTTTTCTGAAAATGTACCTCCATATAGAACCATTCCTTAATGTTTCCTCTGTGTAACACTGTTATCTACATGAGAAGAATATCTCACAGATGGGATTCACATAATAAATAACTAAAGGACATTTTACTAAGAAAGCTTTCCAAAGGCCAAACTGTGGCAATATTTATATGATTGGAAGAAAACCTTGGGAATATTTTTAAAAGGTTGAATATACAGAAGTTGATAAATCTAATTGCAATTGTGAAATGCTCCCAGTGGTAGCTCTATAAATAGAACTTCCATCTCCTTTCCTGCCTTCTTACCTTTATCCCTCTAGTCTTCAGAATTTGCTTCCACCTTTAGAAACCCACCCTAATGTCATTGTATTCATCCCTGTCTTTTGAATAAGGACTAGAAAGCACACCAAAGGCTTTTATTTTTTATTTTTTTGATTTTTTTATTGACTTTGTAATAATATTACATTAAAAATATATATGTGAGGTCCCATTCAACCCCACCCCCCCACCCCCCCTCTCCCCCCCCAACAACACTCGTTCCCATCATCATGACACATCCATTGGATTTGGTAAGTACATCTTTGGGCACCTCTGCACCTCATAGACAATGGTCCACATCATGGCCCATACTCTCCTCCATTCCATCCAGTGGGCCCTGTGAGGATCCACGATGTCCGGTGATCACCCCCGAGGCGCCATCCAGGGCAGCTCCATGTCCCAAATACGCCCCCACCTCTCATCTCTTCCTGCCTTTCCCATACCCATCGTCCACCATGTCCACTTTTCCCAATCCAATGCCACCTCTTCTATGTGGACATTGGATTGGTTGTGTCCATTGCACCTCTATGTCGAGAGGAGGCTCAGATTCCACATGGATGTTGGCTGCCATCCTCCCATTTTCAGTTGTAATCACTCTAGGCTCCATGGTGTGGTGATTGTCCTTCTTTAACTCCATCTTAGCTGAGTGTGGTAAGTCCAATAAATCAGATTGTAGGTGCTGGAGTCTGTTGAGGCTCAGGACCTGGCTATCACATTATCAGTCCAGAGATTCAAATCCCCTAACTATATCTTAAACCCCAACGTTAACTGCACCTCCAGCAGATTAGTATGAAAGTCTTATGAAGGGAGATCCCATCTGAGTCCAGATTCATCACACATAAACACCATTTCCAGAGAGGGGCCATCTGCCCTGGTAGTAAACCCCATCGGCCATGACCATAACTCTCATGGGTCTCTTTAGCCTTCATAGGAACCAATATCTGGGGGTTGTATCTGCTTTATCTGTCTCTTTGACTCTGCTCAGTTGTGCATGAGGGCAATCCTTCTGCCAGCCTCCAGACTCTTTTTTAGAAACTCGTAGCCATATAAACTCATTTCTCCTTTCCATTTCCCCCTTACTTTAGGTCAAACAGCATTTTAAAGTCATGTTGTTTTATGTAGACATGGATATTCTGTTGATCCGCATTGAACCTTCCATATAAGGTCCTTTTCCAGTTGCATCATCAGTTGGTATTTGATAGTGGTCCCTCGTTGCCAGGGAGGCTCATCCCCGGGTGTCATGTCCCACGCTGGAGGGAAGGCATTGCAATTACATGCTGAGTTTGGCTTCGAGATTGGCCACATTTGAGTAACATGAAGGCTGACAGGAGGAAATTCCCAGGCACAATGTTGCTCTAGGCCTTGTTCTTGTTTTAGGTTTATCAGCTCACAAGCATAGTCATTAGCATCAGGGGCTCACTGTTGAACCCTCACTCCCTCCCGGTCCCCGCCGCTGTACCTGTGAGACTATCGCTGCTCCCCTAGGGACCACGACAGAGCACCACTGGCCAGGAACCCAGTACCCCCCCTGCTGGGTTTTTAATTGTTGCCACTATGAGTATATCCAATCATTACCATGCACCCTGGACATATGTTCTGTACAGCTCCCTGTCAGCCATATATCACCTGTCATTGGTGGAATTTTTTCAAGTCAACATTCTTTATCTAAGTTCTTTATCTAACTTTATCCAAGTTCTTTATCTATCCTTTAAACCCATCGCTATATGCCATTCCCTAGTAAGGGACCATGACATTATATTGGGCTTCAAATTTCGGGGAGTTCTGGATCACAGAGTGTTTCAACAATGGCAATGGAGGGATACCAAAGGCTTTTAAAGAGGTTGGGGTCACATTGGGCAGCATAAATGGAGAGATTCAGAGATGTGAGGTTCCAAAGAGGGGAGGAAGTTTAAAGGATAAACTACCCAAGACTAACTGATAGAACTCATTTAATTAAGTCAATCAGTTTAAGGAGATTAATATCTCAGAATAAGGTTCTAGTCAGAAACTGTGGCTATCCTCCTTTTCTCTACTTTCTTTAGTGCAAAGAAACACAAAGTCATGAAAAGACAATGTGGAAAGTGATCCTAGATACTCAAAAGAGAGAAAAAATATTCTTTTGCTGCCATAGTAATGAATAGGATGTAGGGGGAAAATGGGTGGATTCATAATTCCTGCTCTTCTAAGGTCTTCAATAAGTCAATTCTAAAGTTTAGTATCTGCTATTTGTATCATCACCTCACTAATTTCAAGGTTTTATCACTCAGGAATAGGTCCAACAGCATATAAAAGAAAACTATACTTGAAGTACCTGAAAAAACAGATTTTTAAAATTTTAATTCTTTGTCACACAATGGGGAATTTGAAAGTTGGTAATCCAAGCCTGGTGCATCAGCACAACGGTCCCATTAGTGCCCCTGCCTTACAGTATAACACAATAGGTCATAACTCCTGTTCTCATGCCACAAGATGTCTCTTCCCAAACTCCCCTGGCATCACAACTATGGCAGAGGAAAGTCAGTTGAGGCTGTGCCTGTTTTACAGAGCATTCTTAGAAGCCCCACCTAATGGGGTCCACTGATATGTATGGCCAACCCTGTGTCAATTGCTACCTCTATCTACAGAAGAAGAATTTTAAAATGCAGTTTTCAAGTGTTCAGATTACTATCTCAGGGAAAATACTATTTCTTGTAAGGGATAAAGAGAGATTGGATTTCCAGTAGCCAATTGAGTACAGTGCTCTACATGGCATATAAACTTCATTACCTGCACTGTGACACTAATAGTATCATGTGTTACTTGGCCAAAAATTTAAGATTCCCACATTGCAGGATGGCATTTCTCTACCTCCTTGAAATTAGATGTGGATCATGCTTCTTAATTTGGCCAGTAACATTGAAATAAGTGATGTAGATCATTCCCTGGAAAAACTAAGAGCAAGTGTTGAATTTTCCACTCTGGAATGGATCTGGTGATATTCCCAAAGGTTGCTGCTTCACCAGCCTGGGGCCTGAATGATGGCAATGAGTTGAAGCCCTCTGCTAACTCATGACAGACACATAACATACAGTAAGCCACAGAAGTTTGGGGTTATTTGCTACTACAGCATTATCTAGCCTACCACTACAGTTGTCTTCTAGCACTAGCTTCTATAGAGTGTCTGGTTATTTCTATTTCCTTATCATATTTTATTGCCTTTTTTAAAGATACATAAATTAGACAAAATGTTACATTAAAAAATATAAGAGGTTCCCATATATCCCACTCCCCATACTCCCTACATCAACAACTTCTTTCATTAATGTGGTACTTTCATTGCATTTGATGAGCACATTTTGGAACATTGCCACACAGCATGGATTACAGTTTACATTGTAGTTTACCCTCTCTCCAAGTCCATTCAGTGGGTTCTGACAGGATATATAATGTCCAGCATCTATCCTTGAGTTGCAACACTTACTCTCTGGGTCTTTGGACTTATCCAGGCCAGCTAAAAAGGAGGTGAGAATGGTCAACCATTACACCAGGGAATCAAGAGAGTCTACTACAGCTGCAAGCAGGAGAATTCCATCCATCAGCCATGTGGGATCTAAGCCCCCACTCAATTTAGAGGTGGGGTGGACATCACCATCCCAGGATCCTCAGGATGGAAGAATAAAATATGGATTACAGTGGATTTACTGGTATTCTACTATAGAATTATTGTGACTCTAGCAATGGGAGAAATTATATCATTAGTGTGGAAACAGTGGCCATGGGAGTTGTTGAAGGCAGGGAGAGGGAAAAAGAGGTGTAATTTTGGGGCATTTTCAGGACTTGGAGTTGTCCTTATATTTTTAATCATATTTTTCCTTATGCCTCCTGTTTTCTTTTCCTTTATCCTTCCTTTCATTAAATTTCCCCTGCTTTTCTCCCTTATTGCTTTCCAACTGAATAGAACCTGGGAAAATATATAGCTCCATCATTAGCACTGAGGTAAATAAAAGTTACTTCCTCTGAGCTATGGACTAAGATAGCATAAGCTATAGCAGTTCTACCTTTCCTCTACTTAGCACATGTTGAAGCTGTAAATTTAACCAGCCAAGTGCTCTGTCCAGTTTCTGAAATTGTTCTCCATTTCTTTTCTAATTTTCTGGTAAGATTGAAGGTTGGCACATAAAGAAGTCACTACTGTATAATTTTGTTACTGGAATAAATCTGATGGTTGCTGAGCAAATAAAAAATGGTTTTAATTTAAATTTCTACTATACAAACCAAGAACACAAAGGATAAATAGGGAAGTGGATGACAGATCACAGGATGTATGAACTAAAGTCTAGTTGAAATGACATAAAAAAATCATGCTTCTTGAAACTTCACACATTCTGTGTGCGGTAGGCTGAATTAGCTATATACTGCTATATTTAGAGGTCATGATTATGATAGGGTCTTTTTTCTTCTTTATTTTCTTTTAAATGTTACATTAAAAAATATGAGGTCCCCATATACCCCCCCCAACCCCACCCACATCACCTCTTCCATCATCGCGGCACATCCACTGCACCTGGTGAATACATTCTGGAGCACTGCTGCACCACATGGACAGTACAGATAAGCAACATATTCCACAGCTAAGAAAGTTTTATGATGATTACAGCCAACAGACAAGACAAAAAACATCTAACTTTGTTTTGCTTGAGGGATAATATATTGTGTAGTAATTAAGTCACGATGACCAGATTTATAATGAGTATATTAAGTGCACTTTAAAAGGAGACGGTATGAAAGACTTAGAACTTAGAAATAGTTTTTGTTAATTTAATTTTTAACTCAGGGAGTGTGCTGAAATGAAGATGAAGAGTTAAAGCTCCTGTTTCTACCACACTCTAATGCTTTAGGATCCTCATTAGTGAGTCATAATCTTTTCTCTATCTTGGGAACATTCTCAGTAAAATTGAGAAAACAAAGCACATTCATTCCCTTGGGGTAATATAACATTGTTGTTGGTTTTTGTTTTTTCTCTCTTAACTCTGGGTTAATGACCCATAGCAAAAATGTGCATAATTTCATTAAAAATATTCAGAAGTTTCACCATTTGTAGTAGACATTAATTGTTTTTGCTTTTTTAGTTTTTAATTTTTGTCAAATTCCCATCTTCCTCCTGGGAGCTACCCCTTTTTCTATGTGGTTCTTCTGGGATAATTAATCCCTGTACTCCAGAGATAATATATCATGAATTATGAATTATTTCATGTGATCTGCTAATATTTTGTTAAGGATTTTTGCATCTATTGATATCATGTATATCAGTGTGGTATATTCTTTTTTGTAATACACTTATCAGAATTTATTATTAGCATTATATTTGCCTCATGAAATGACTTGGGCAGTGATCCTTCTTTCTCTAAATCATTTATGTAAGATTAGCACTATTTCCTGATTGAATATTTTTGATAAAACATACCAGTGAAATTAGCCAGGCCTGGAGTTTTCTTTTTGGGAATCTTCATGCAAATTTTAATTTCTTTAATAGGTATAGGGTTGTTCTTTCCTGTGTTGATTTGATAAATTGTATTTTCAAAAATTTGTCCATTTCAAGTTGTCAAAATTATTGGCATAGAATTGTTCATAGTATTATCTTATTATCACTTTAAAGGCTTTGTTCATTGCCACATCATCCTAATATTTAAACTAAGATCTTAATGGTATCTCCAGGCTATGATAGTTTCTCCTGTTCTTTATTTCATTTTATGAGCAATCTGGAAGAGTTCTTATCTACTGCCATAACATCAACTAATTTTCACATTACAAGTGCCAATTCTGGGTGGTCATGAGAATTACTTGACTGCTTTTAATAAATACTAAATCCTGATTTCCTCAACAGAAATATTGCATCAGTCTCTCTGGGGATTGAGCCCAAGCAGATCTTAGTCTATTCAATATCTCCACTATCAATTCTAAGGTGCAGCTATTGGCTAGAATCCCTTCTTTAAATGTTCCATATCCTAAATGGAAACCTCTAATTCTAAATATGCTTCTAATTTCATAAAGTAAAATTTGTTTAATTGGCAGCTGGAATGTCTGACAAACTTGAGTATATTACTTTCATCTCTGTAATTCTGACACTCCTTATGTATTCATTTTTTTCATTCTTAGCCAACTCAATTGAGGTAAACATCTCTAATTTTGATATTCCTTATGTATTCATTTTTTTTTTCAATTTAAGCCAACTCAGTTAAGGTAATTTTATATTTCAAATGCACCCATTTCCAGTGTACAGACAGATGAGTTTTGAAAAAATACATACATCCATGTTACCACCTCCCCTAGTCAATTGTCTTATCATCTCCAGAGAATTCCCATGTGAACCTTTTCATTTAACAACTGATGTGATATCTGCCAACCATATGTTACTTTTGCCTCTCTAGAATTTCATGTGAATGAAGTAGTAAAGTGTGAATAATCTTGTTTCTGGATAAGTCTATTGTTTCAGTGTTTTGCTCCTTTTAATTGAATTTTTTACACAATGTCAAACTAGTGTTAACAAAAGCAAGGGATTGGAAAGTCAGTAGAATTGAGATTAGGTCTTGGATTGAACCAAAGAAAAGACAATAATCAGAATTTCAATCCTTTTTGGATATTCTCTGCTTTACCTGTTCTTCCTCCTACTATAATATATTAGAATGTTCCCCAGGGACAAAAGATTTTTGGATCTGCCTTGCCTCCCAAGTCTGGGCCACTAGTGAAACTCTTAAGAAATACTTGAGGTCACTTTATTAGCCAAATTAGCCCTGCAATAAAGACTGCTCTGTGCCAATCCTAACAAAGCATAAAACAAGAATTGAAAAGGTCTAATTAACTCAGTTAATTTAACTAAATCACAGAGAAAGACCATCAATATATAAAAGAATACAAGAAGTCTAACATCTAACATTAAGCATCATAAAATTGAAAATATCCAGTATCAGATAAAAATTACTAGGCATGAAAATAAACATTTCTGAGAGTTAAATAAATTAATTATTAGAAAGAGACACATAAATGATGGAGATGAAAGAATTCATAGGATTAAAAAGGCAGAGGAAAAAATCATGATAAGAGAAATATAAAATATTAAAAAAATAATCTAGAAATGAAAATACAGTATCTAAAATGGAAAATAGGACCACAGAAGAAAAGATAAGTGAACATGAGTATGTAGTAATAGATATGACCCCTAAAAAGAAACATCAAAAGAAAAATAACTTAAAGAAATGATCAAAGCATAATTCACTTGTAATAAAATATTAAGTATATATTTTTGTGTACTTAGAAATAAATAAGATGGACATAGAAAGGAAATATACTAGAAGAACAAAAACAAATTTTTTCTAAATTTGATGAAAAAATGTTTTCAAGCAGAAAACCATAAAATAATACCAATGCACATCACAATCAAATTCACAAGAAAACAATGATGAAGATAAAAATCTTATACACAGCAATGTAAAATGAAAGACTTATTATCAACTGCGTAAAAACTTAAGGGTGAAAATATCTTCTGATAATGACATTTGCAAGCCAGAAAATAATGGAATGACATTTTTTTCTTCTGACAATTTTCTTTTATTTTTAAAGAAGGTATAGGTTACATGAAATTTACATCAGATATATAGGGGGGAAGTGGACTTGGCCCAGTGGATAGGGCATCTGTCTACCACATGGGAGGTCCATGGTTCAAACCTCAGGCCTCCTTGACCCATGTGGAGCTGGCCCATGTGCAGTGCTGATGCACGCAAGGAGGGCCATGCCATGCAAGGTATGCCATGCTGTGCATAGGATAGCCCCATGTGCAAGGAGTGCCACCCAGCATGAAAGAAAGTGCAACCTGCCCAGGAATGGCACCATACACATGGAGAGTTGACACAACAAGATGATGCAACAAAAAGAAACACAGATTCCCATGTTGCTGACAACAACAGAAGCAGACAAAAAGAAGAACATGCAGCAAATGGACACAGAGAACAGACAACTGGGGTGGATGGGTGGGCAGGGGGGTGGGAAGGGGAGAGAAATAAATAAAATAAATCTTAAAAAGTATATATATAAGGGATTCCCATATACCCCACCCCATTTCTCTATCACAATTTCCCCTATTAATAACATTTTTCATTACTGTGGTACATTTGTTACAATTGATGAATAAATATTGAAACATCACTACTAATCATTGTCTATAGTTTACATTATGGTTTGCACTACAAATTTTTAAATTTATTTTAATTTTTTCATTATCTTTTTTCAAGTTTATTAGATCACAGGAAATGTTACATTAAAAAACATGAGGTTTCCATATATCCCACTCCCCACCCCCCGCCCCCATCAATTTTAATTGTATTTTTGAAGATACATAGAGCCCAAAAAATGTTATGTTAAAAAAATAAGAGGTTCCTATATATCCCATTCCCCCACCTCACTTCTCCCACATCAACAACCTCTTTCATCATTGTGGCACATTCATTGCATTTGGTGAATACATTTTTGAGCACTGCTGTACCACAAGGATAATATTGCAGGTTACACTCTCCCCCAGTACATTCAGTGGGTTGTGCAAGATATATAATGTTCAGCATCCATCCCTGCAATATCATTTAGGACAAATCCAAGTCCCAAAAAAGCCCTCACATCACATCTCTTCTTCCCTCTCTCTGCCCTCAGCAAATACCATGACCACTTTCGCCACATCAATGCTACAATTTTTTCCATTACTAGTTACAAGAGTTCTATAGTAGAATATCAGTAAATTCACTCTAATCCATATTTTATTTCTCCATCCTGTGGACCCTAGGATGGTGATGTCCACTCCACCTCTGTATTGAGAAGGGGCTTAGATCTTACATGGATGATGGATGCAATTCTTCTGCTTGCAGTTGTAGGCATTCTTGATTCCTTGGTGTGGTGGTTGACCATCTTCACCTCCCTGTTAGCTGACCTGGGTAAGTCCAACAAACCAGAGAGTAGGAGTTGCAACTCTGCTGAGGTTCAGTGCCCAGCTACCACATGGAGAGTCCAGAGATTCAAGTCTCCTGAGTATACACCAACCCTAGCACCAACCACAGGTTCAGTGAAAGTGACAGAAGAGGCATGTGTAGAAAGTTCACATCTGAGTCCAACTTTATCACACTCAGGAACACAAATTCCAAAGTAGGTCCCACAGACATGGCACTGAACATCAGAGCCATCTGCCAAGACCATAGGGACATTTTAATGTAAAGAAAGAAAGAAAAAAGTTAACCTAGAATTCTAAACACAAAATTAGAAACTAAGAAAAAAAATTCTGAAAGGATCCATTGCCAGCCAAAAAGAATGCAGGAAGAGAACTTCTGGGGTATATGGTAGAGTAGGGAGCTCCAGAACTCACTGCTTACACCAAAACAACAAGGGTGTTCTTAAAAATGAAACAAAAGAACACTAGAGAGTGGTTGAAAGCAGTGTAAAGAAATAAAGACTTGTGGTAATGGTAACCGTTTGGGTAATTATAAATGTCAGTATTATTATATTGCATTGTATTGTATTGTATTGTATTGTATCATATGTAACTTATGCCTTAGTTCCTACTGGTGCTAAAATGCAAATGCATAAAAAGTAATGATAAATGTATGAAGATATACGTAGTAACAAGTACAGAAAAATCATGGGGTGCAGAGGTGCATGCTACTACAGTAGCTTGACATCAAACCAAATATGGTATATATTTAGGATGTTAAATTTAAGCTCTATAATAACCACAAGGAAAACAGAAGGAAAAAAATATATCCAGATAGAAATGAGAAGACATTCAATATGATACAACACAAGAAAACAAATAAATATAAAATTAGACTTTACTGGAAGTAAGGGGCAAAAAAATATGTAAGACCTTCAGAGGCTAAATAGCAACATGGCAGAAGAATGTCCTGTTTTATCAGTAGTGACTTAAATGTCAATGGATAAAACTCTCTAGTCAAAAGGCAGAGATTTGCAGACTAGATAATAAATCATGACCCAACTATATGCAGTTTGCAAGAGACTCACCTTAAATTAAAAAGTACAAGTAGTTTAGGTTGAAATGATGGGAAAAAATATACCACACCAGGAATAATTAAAGGAGAGCTGTGTTGGCTATATTAGTACCATATTAAATAGACTTTAAGACAAAACAGTCACAAGGGATACATATGGTCATTATATACTGATAAAGCAGACAATTCAATAAAAGGATGTAATATTTTAAATGTATATGCTCCTACCAGCAGAGCCAGAAAAGTTTGAAGCAAACACTGGCCTATTTGAAAGCATAAACTAATGGTTCTACAGAAATAGTATGAGAATTTACCACTCACAATAATGGACAAAACATCTAGGCAATAGATCAATGAGAAAGTAGTGGACTTGAATGATAAACCAACTATACCTAACAGACATATATAGAACATTGCACGCTATGAAACATCAAACCAACACAGAAAACAGAGTAAACGCTAATATTTCTTTATGTCTCAATAATGTCCTTTTGAACTTCTTCATTCTTAGATCCCGTCCAGTATCATGCATTGCATTTAATTGCCATCTCATTCATTTTCTTCCCTCCCTCTTCCTCTTCCTTCCTTTCTTTTACTTGTAGAAACATATATAATTCATACATGAAATACATGGTTTCCATATATTACCCTCCATACACAGTTTTCCTTATTGTTAACACTTTGCATTAGTAGTGTGGCAACTTTGTTACAATTGATGAAAGAATATGATTATAATTGTACTATTAACTGGAGTCCATAGTTTACATTAGTTTGTGTTGTACAGTCTTAGGGTTTCTTAAATATTTTTATCCTGGTAATATATGTACAACCTAAAATTTCTCCTTTCAACCACATTCAACTATATATTTTAGTGGTGTTAATTACATTCAAAATGTTGAGTTATCAACAACACCATTTTTTACTAAAGCTGTATATCACCCAAAAGAGAAACTAGTTAAACAGATTTTAGGTGCCTGGTAAAACATATTCTAGTTTCAGAATCTACTAATTTGCTTATTCTAATTATTTCACATCCATTAGAGCATACAATATTTTTCCTTCTGGTCTGACCTAATTCACTCTAAATGATGTCTTCAAGGTTCATCCATAGTGTATCATGTATCAGAACTTCATTCTTCGATAATATGCCATTGTATGGTGAGGGCGCACGGCGGACAGTGGGCGGTGTCAAGGGCGGACGCACAGCAGTGCAAAGAATGCTGCGGAGACGGAGAGTGGTGGCAACGCGTCTGCTTTATTGAGGAAGACAAGCGTTTATATAGGCTAGGGCGCTGGCGGTAGCAAGGCTAAGCCAAATAAGGCAATGTATGTGAGGGGAGGCCGCTAATTGGCTGGGGGACGGTTGGGGGTGAGATACGAGGGTAAGGGGTGACTGTGGGGTGCGGATTGGCTTAAGCTGAAGGAGACCTCCGATTGGTTGTTGGAGGCTGTTGCTAGGTAAAGGGGCAGAGGTGAGGTTATCATTCTGGTGGGGGGTATAAGGGGGCTAGGGCAGAAGATAAGGGGAAGTTGTGGGTTGGGTTCTGGTGAGGTGCGGGAGAGGCAGGCCGATTGCCCTAGGGCGGCCCCTATGGAGACCGGATGCTGGGTGGAGATAGAGGAGGCAGCCGTTAAGGGCAAGAGTAGCAGGGGGGCGACAATCTACCCGCGCCAAGCACTCACCCAGCAGGAGACAAGGCCTCATCTCAACGTGCTGGGCCTGCCCAACGATGGTAGCATGCTTGTTACCTCAGTATGGATATACCACATTTTGTTTATTCACTCATTTCTTGATGGACACAGGTTGCTTTCCATCTTTTAGGAATTATGATTAACTCTGCTCTAAACATCGGTGTGCAAATAACCATTTGAGTCCCAGCTAATAGTTATTTTGGATTTATACCTAGAAGTGGGCTTACCAAGTCTTATGGTAAATCTGTACATAACTTTCTGAGTAACCGGCAAACTGTTTTCTGCAGAACCAACAAACCATTTTCCACAGCAGCTGCACCACTTTACAGTCTGACAAACAATGAATAAGTGGTTCTAGTTCTCTGAATCCTTTCCAATATTTGCTACTTTCCATTTTAAAAATAATATTATTCATATGTGTGTGAAATGGTATTTCATTGTGTTTATGGTTTGTTTTCCCTAATGGCTAATGATTTTAAACATATTTTCATGTACTTTTGGTCATTTGTATATCTTATTTGGAGTAAAGACTATTCAATTCTTTTGTCAATTTTTCAATAAGTTTGTTTATCTTTTGTTATTGAATTGTAGGACTTCTATATATATATTCTGAATATTAAACTCTTATGAGATACATCATTTCCCAATATTTTCTCCTGTTCTGTAGGTTGTCCTTTTCTTTTCATGATGAAGTTCTTTGATGCTCAAAGCTTTAAATTTTGATGACATCCCATTCATCTAATTTTTCTTCTTTTACTCATGCTTTTGGATTTACACACCTAAGACGTCATTGCTTAGCACAAGGTCCTGAAGATACTTCCCTAATATTTCTTCTAGGAGATTTACAGTTTTGATTCTTATATTTATGTCTTTGATACATTTTTCAACAAATCAATTTTATTGATACATTTTAATGAAGCATAAATCCATCCAAAGTGCAAAATCGATGTCATTTGATAGAATCACATAGTTGTGCATTGCATTCATTACTTCAATCAGTCTGAAAGTATTTCATTAAATCAATAATAATAAGCAAACAAAATAATCACCTCTCAATATCTCTGTACTTCTGCTGTACATAGCTATTTTGTTTCTTTCTCTTTAGTTTATTAGTATTTGTATTTTTTAAAAAGTCTTTTGTATGCATTATTACTCATGTTTGTATTTGACATGAGGTTTCACTATGTTATACAGTTCCATGTTAAGTTTTTTAGCTTTCCTGCTACTAATATACTTGTCCTTAGACTTTCTCTTTCAATCACTGTCATACCCTTATCTATGCTTGTTAAAAACACTATGATGTGCTTTCAACACTTCTATTCATTTCTAAAAATTTGCAAACTACCTTTTTACCAATTCTGCACAGATTAACATCCAGCTTTCCATTCTCTACCTTTATTCTCGTTTCTGGTGACCCATATTCTAATTATTAACTCCATGAGATTACATAATATATTTAGCTCATAATAGCACAGTCATATAGTATTTGTCCTTTTATGTTTGGCTTAACTCACTCAACATAATGTCCTCCAGGTTCATTCATGTTGTAAGTACACTTCATGACTTCATTTCTTCTTACAACTGCATAATAGTCCAATGTGTGTTTACACAATTTAACCATTTATTGGTTGATGGACACCTGGAATGTTTCCATCTTTTGATGACTGTGAATAGTAGCACTATGATCATCAGTGTGCAGACTTCTGTTCATGTCACTTCTCTCAATTCTTCTGTGTCTATACCTAGTAGTGATATTGTTGGGTCACATGGCAAGTCTATATTCAACTTCCTTGGAAAATGCCAAACAGTCCTCCAGAGTGGCTGTACCATTCTACATGCCCACTAACAAAGAATAAGCTTTCCTATCTAGCCTCATTCTTTCCAATACTTTTAGTTTTCCAACTTTTAAATAATGGCCATTCTAATAGGTGTGAAATGATATCTCATTGTATTTTTGCTGTCCATTTTCCTATTCACTAGTGTATTAGTCAGCCAAAGGGGTGCTGATGCAAAATATAAGAAATCTGCTGGCTTTTATAAAGGGTATTTGTTTTGCATAGGAACTTACAGACACCAAGCCATAAAGCATAAGTTACTTCCCTTACCAAAGTCTATTTCCATGTGTTGGAGCAATATGGCTGCTGATGTCTGCCAGGGTTCAGCCTTCCTGGATTCCTCTCTTCCCAGGGCTTGCTTCTTTCTGGACTCACTGTACTTCTCTGCTTGGGGTTTACTTCTCTTTTCCTCTGTGTGCTTACTTCCTGGGGCTCCAACTTGAGACTTTAGCATCAGGAGGCAGGGCAAGATGGCATCTGAGTAAGTACACTGTCATCATCTCTCCTGTAAAGAACAGGCTGTATGGTGACAATTCTGCTGGAGCAGGCTGTTTCAGGAACCTACATGGCAGGGGTTGTCTGGACATTGATCTGGAGAGACTGCAGCATAATTAGTGCTTGCTCAAGGTAGAATTGTGAGTTTCTAACACCGAACTTGGAAGCCCTGGGAAGGTAAATCTCTTCCCCCTAGGGCTGAGGGCATAGCACTCCAGGAAAGCTGGAGTTATGTGGCAGCATTCCCAAGCCCCATGTTCCCCAAATACATGAACCCCAAGCCCATGTTCCCTGAACCCCCCACAACCCACACTTTGCATACCTACATACCCCAAGTCCACATTCTCCCAGGCCTTTGTTTTCTGAGCCCAGCACTCCCAGAAATCTGGCATTGTCCTACCTCTCTGGTCTGGGACTAACTCCAGGAGTGGGAGGGTGTAAGCAGGAGGTTCAGAGGGACCCAAAGAATGTAGGTTCAATTTTCTGGTCTCCCCCTTTTATTGAGTTTGGAGAAGCATATCAGCTGACTTGGGGAGAGCCTAAGAAGAGAGAAGAGGTGAATCTGCTGAGAGACCCTGATTTACCGAACTGCCCTGGGATAGGAAACTTGGTCTGGGAGAAGGAGGAGTCAGAAAATTAACTAGCCCCCCTGTAGTACATCTAAGGGAGAGGGACAGTAGGATGTACTATGCAGGCTTCCAATAGCATATTTAGGGTTCCTGGCAAGGGGTGGGTGCTCTCTCTCAAGAAATTAAGAAAAATTATTTTCTGAGGTGAGTTGGTTCACCAGGGACCCAGTTGAATTTCCTACAGGAGCCCTCACATACCCTTCATATTGCCCTGGGAGAGAGGGAAGTGAGGAAGGGAGAAAAGGGAAAGGTCAGACTCCTAAGCAGTTTATTCAATTGCAAAGAGGATTCCTTGCCTGAGGCCTTAGCTGGTCTTTTTTGTTGGTTTGTTTTCTTGTTTTTCTTTCCTCTTTATCACCTCATGCCCCCCCTTTTTTCCTTTCTTTCTTTTTTTTTTACTTGCTTTTTTGAAACTTTTTTTTCTTTTTTTATATTAAGTGCTGCAGGCAACATTTCTTATTTGCTGTGCTTCCTCATCTTTAATTTCCTCTATTCTCTGTGTACTGATTTTGGTTACTAACAGTATCCCCTTTTCTTTACCTCATTCTATCCTCCATCATTTATTGTTTCTGTTACATTCCACCTCTCTTTGTTTAGCCCCCAATATTTCTGACATTTTATATCTAATATCTCTAATCTGTTTTCCATCTTTTATTCACTCTTTACATTACTATCCTTTCTTTTCTCTTTCCCTCTCTCCTCAACACACTGGCCTTTTAATTCATACTATATTCCTCCCTATATTCAGTTTACTATCTCATTATAGTGCTCCACTTTTTTAGGTTATAACTATACACAACTTATGTGAGTTAAATATCCATTCTCCTAGATCTCACATGGTTCTGCTGACATTCACTAGCAATACTATTACACTTTATTTTCTTACCCCATTTACTTTCTCTGACCCTAATATTTTCCTTCAAGGGAACTTAGCCAACAACACGGAAATAGAATAAGAAGAACAAGTGGCAAAGACAAAAACTTAGCACACACACAAAAAACAACTAATTAAATCCAGAGATGAAGAAACTAATCAACTGAATAAGCCCAACAAGATAAAATGATGACCAGACAGCAAAAAAAAACAAAACTACAGACCATACCAATAATCAGGAAAACATGGCCCAATCCAATGAACAAACTAAAAACCAGGAAGAAAAGTGGAAAACCAAACAAGCTCTCAAGACATGCATCATGGACCAATTCAATGAAGTGAAGGAAGAGATTCAGCATATTAAGAATACACTTGGGAAGCAGACTTGGCCCAGTGAATAGGGCATCTGCCTACCACATGGGAGGTCTGTGGTTCAAACCCCAGGTCTCCTTGACCTATGTGGAGCTGGCCCACATGCAGTGCTGGTGCATGCAAGGAGTGCCCTGCCATGCAGGAGTGGCACCGCACACACGGAAAGCTGACACAGCAAGATGACACAACAAAAAGAAACACAGATTCCCATGCTGCTGACAACAACATAAGTGGACAAAAAAAAAGAACACGCAGCAAATGGACACAGAGAACAGACATCTGGGGTGGGGGGGGAAGAAGACAGAAATAAATAAAAAGTAAATCTTAAAAAAAAAACACTTGCAGAGCATTCAGAAGAAATTCTAATCATGCACAAAAAGATAACGAAATGATGGGGATGAACAGCACAATCCAAGAAATAAAAAAAAATACACACTGAGCAAATAACAGTAGATTTGAAGAGGCAGAGGCAAAAAATAGTGATGTGGAACACAGTACATCTGAAATCAAACAGATAATAGAATTGATTGATAAAAAGAAAAAATCCAGGAGGGACTTAGGGACTAAATCAAAGCTACAATGAAATACAATCTTACTCACATATGACTGGCAGCTATCAAAAAAAACAGAAGACTACAAGTGCTGGAGAGAATGTGGAGGAATGGGAGCACTCATCCCCTGCTGGTGGGAATGCAGAAGAGTCCAGCCATTCTGGAGGACAGATTGGTGGTTTCTCAAAAAGTTAGCTATAGATTTTCCATATGACCCAGCAACTCCACTGCTGAACTGAAGATAAGAATACAAACCAATATATGCATATCAATGTTCATAGCAGCATTATTCACTATTGCCAAAACTTGGAATCAACCCAAAAGCCCATCAACAGATGAATGGACAAATAAAATGTGGAATATATGTACAATAGAATACTACTCAGCTTTAAGAAGGAATACAGTACAAGCACATGTGATAACATGGATGAATCTTGAGGACATTATGTTGAGTGAAGCAAGCCAGACATTAAAGGTCAAATACTATATGAATTCTTTGATATGAAACCAGCAAACTGAGCTGTCTCAGAGAGCTAGAAACTGGAAGATAGGCTTAAAGGAATTTGTGGGGGAGAGCAAGGTTGCAAGCTGATGCCTACATGGGTGAAGTCTATGATAAGTTGGAGGTAAGTATTTGTACAGGGAAGGGAAAAGATGGGGCATAGGGATAACTTTGGGTGGGACTAGGGTTGGGAGGAAGGATCAGGTGGCCCAAGGAATTTGGGGGAGGGCTTGGGTGAACAGTTGAATATGGGAGAATGTCAGGTATATGTTTGAAACTATAATGTTGAGAACACTCTTTAGAAAATATAATAAGGAGGGATTATGTGTTTAAGGTGCTTAAGGGGGGCATCTCGTACAGGGGCAAGCTTCTAGGGAGAGTGTGAGTGCTCATTTTGTCATAGTGTATTATATCATTGAGTGTGGAGGGATACCCACAACTGGGGAGACCTGGTGTTCCCAAATAGAGGGAATTATGTCTCTTGAGAGGATTGGTGGCTCCCAATTAGTTAGGACAATCTAGTATGCCAAGCCCTCAGCATTGTGGTAGTGAAAATTGATTATCACTGTGGGCCCTGAGGGAAGAGGGAGAGAGTTATAGAACAGATGGAAGCAGGGCTACTGAGGGGCAATGGAAGCACTCCACAAGATCATGCAATGATGGATATAGGACATGTTAACTTACACCAAACGTGTATAAAAATCTATATGCTAAAATGTAAACTATAATGTTTTAAATATAAAAATTTAGAAATTTGTACAGTCTAAAATAAAAACCATAATGTAAACCAAAATGAAACCATGTTTGATAGCTATGTTTCAAAATCTGTACCTCAGCTGCAGCAAATATAACATGAACATGTAAAAAG
Organism: Dasypus novemcinctus; assembly: GCF_030445035.2. NCBI lineage: Eukaryota > Metazoa > Chordata > Mammalia > Cingulata > Dasypodidae > Dasypus > Dasypus novemcinctus. The sequence continues at coordinate 416,812 of NW_026688139.1, read as the reverse complement.
ATCATTGCTGAGTAAAGAGAAAAAGGGTTTGATGTTAAATATATGGGAGTTCCCTATATTGTGTATGTGAATTGCTGTGATCTAAACCTTTTTTGAAGACAAAATTAAACATTAGGTGGGAAAAAGAAAGAAAGAGGATGTAGATACTGAGGAAGAAATGAAAGAAAGTGCCTTGCCACTGTACATACATGGCAACACCTATTAGAGTGATGAAAGGCAAAATGTTTGAAACAAAGCTTTATAATATTTTTCATTTTATTAATACACCAATTTATTTTTACTTTATTTTAGTATTTTTAAATTATTCTATTTCTAAACTTTTAAACCATCACTATATTTAAATTTCCTATTAATTGAATTTGGCAATACATTAAACTTCATTGTTGAAGAAGGTTTGGACCACAGAGAGGTTCGACTATTGGCAGGAGAGGAACACTGGTGTGGGGTGTTATTGATGGGGGTCACCTGATTTGGGGGAGTTCTCCAGGGCATGAACATAAGGGACATAAAAATGTTCTGATATATTTGGGTTTTTTTAATAGTAGTTACAATTACAAACTCCAATTGAGGGAGTGCTGAGTTCCTACCTGGGGAGCTCTGTCACATTCCCCAATGGAAAAACAATAATCTCCCAAGTGGATTGGCAAAGACCAACAATGAAGGATGGTCCATTAATGAGCCCTTGATACTGATGACTATGCTTATGAGCCTGCGTACCTGAAATATGAACTAGGCCTAGAGTTGCAAGGTGTCTAAGAGTTACCTCCTCAAAGCCTCCATGTTGCTCAAATGTGGCCACTCTCTAATCCAAACTCAGCATGTAAATGCATTACCTTACCCCCAGCATGAGCATGACTCCCAGGGATGAACCTCCCTAGTGCCGAGGGGTTACTACCAATCACTAACCGGTGTTCCAATCAGAAAGAAACCTTGAATAAAAGGGTCAACACTGACCAGCAGAATATCTCAGCCTACATGTTGGATCAAGTGTTAAAAACTGTTTTTTTGACCTAGAATAAAAGTGGGAAATGACAAAGACAAATGAGTTTAAATGTCTAAGAATCTTCCAAAAGGGGTCACACTTATGCACACTTCAGTATGACCCCAGAGAAAGCCAAAGTAGATACAACCCTAGGTTCTGGTTCTCCTGAAGGCTATGGGGATCCACAGGGTATATGGTCATGGCAGATGGATCTGGAGTTCTGTGCCATGTCAGAGGGCCCTACTTTGGAATTTGTGCTCTGTGTGATGGAGCTGGACTCATATGTGACCTTCCTACACATGCTTCTTCTGTCACTTTTACTGAACCTGTGGTTGGTGCTAGGGATGGTGCATACTCTGAGGATGTGAAACTCTGGACTGCCCATGTGCTTTCTGGGCCCTGAGCCTCAGCAGAGTCCTACTCTCTGGTTCATTGGGCTTACCCAGGTCAGCTATCAGGGAGGTGAAGATGGTGAACCACCACACCAGGGAATTAAGAATGCCAACAACTGCAAGCAGAGGAATTGCATCCATCATCCTTGTGGAATCTAAGCCCCCTCTTGATCTAGAGGTGGAGTGGGACATCACAATCCCAGGGTCCACAGGATGGAGGAATAAAATATGGATTAGAGTGGACTTATTGATATTCTAGTATAAAACTATAGTGACTAGTAATAGAAGAAATTGTAGTATTCAGGTGGATAAAGTGGCCACAGTAGTTGCTGAGGGCAGGGAAAGGGTAAAAGAGATGTAATGTGGGGTCATTTTTGGGACTTGGAGTTGTCCTAAATGATATTGCAGGGTCAGATACTGGACTTTTTATATCTTGCCATAACCCACTGAATATACTGGGGGAGAGTGTGAACTACAGAGTAAATTATTATCTATGTGAAGCAGCAGTGCTCCAAAATGTGTTTACCAAGTGCAATGAGTGTGCCACAATGATGGAGGAGGTTGTTGGTGGGAAAGAAGTGTTGTGGGGGGTTGGGGTATATGGGAACCTCTTATATTTTTTAATGTAACATTTTTTTGTGATGCATTTATTTTCAAAAAAAAATACAAATTACAAAAATAATGGGCTGAGTGGTGGGGAGTGAGGTATATGGGAAGCTCTTATGTTTTTTATGTTTTTTAATGTAACAGTCTTTGTGATCTATTAACTTTAATTTAAAAAGTGTAAAAAAAATAATAAATAAATGAAAAAGACTTCAGCATCAAACTCCAACATCAAAACTCCAACATTAAAAACCTCAACATCAAAATGCTCCAATGCTGTCCTTTGCCATGCCAATGCCCTACTGACATGGTCCAATCAAAGCCCTAATCAGAATTTTATCATGCCTAGGTACAAACCAGTTTACAAACATAATCCAATATCTATTTTTGGAATTCAAAACTGTATCAAACTGCTACAACTAGTGAAGTTGAACATTTTTTCATATGCTTTTTCACCATTTGTGTTTCTTCTTTGGATAATTGTCTATTCAGGTCTTTTGCCATTTTTTAATCAGGTAGTTTGTCTTTCTAATACTGAATTTTAGCATCTCTTTGTATATCATGGATATTAATCCCTTATTGGATATGTGATTTCCAAATATTTTCTCCCATTAAGTGGATTGCTTTTTCAACCTTTGGCAAAGTTCTTTGAGGTGCAAAATTGCTTAATTTTGAGGAAGACCCATTTATTTATTTTTTCTTTTGTTGCTCGTGCTTTGATTATAAGGTTTAAGAAACTGTTGTCTACCACAAAGTTTTGAAGATGTTTTCCTTCATTTTCATCTAGGAATTTATGGTTATCAATTTTATATTTAGGTCCATGATCCATTTTGAGTTAATTTTTGTATAAGGTGTGGGATAGGGGTCTTCTTTCTTTCTCTTGATTACAGATACCCAGGTCTCCCAGAACCATTTATTGAATAGACTGTTCTGACTCAGCTGGGAGGGCTTGACAGTCTTTTCAAAAATCACTTGACTGTAGATGTGAGGGTGATTTCTGAGTTCTCAGTTTGGTTTCATTGTTCAATCTGTCTGTCTTTATGCCAGTACCATGCTACTTTTACCATTGTAGGTAAGTGAAATGTTTTAAAGTTGGAAAGTGAGAATCTTCCAACTTCATTCTTCTTTTTTTAAAAGACATTTCTGTCTATTTGGGGTCCCTTATCCTTCCAAATAAATTTGATAGTTGGCTTTTCCATTTTTGCAAACAAGTCTGTTAGGATTTTTATTGGGACTGCCTTGAATCTGTAAATATGTTTGGGTAGAATTAACATCTTAATATTTAGTCTTCCAGTCTATGAACATGGAATCTCCATTTAAGTTTTCTTCAGTAACTTTAAGTGATGTTTTGTAATTTTCTGAATATATGTCCTTTATGTACTCAGTTAAGTTTACTCTAAAATATTTGTTCTTTTAGTTGCGGTTGTAAACAGAAAATTTTTTCTGATTTTCTTGTTTGCTCATCAGTGTTGTATAGAAATTCTATTAATTTTTGCATAGTATTATTGTATCCCACAACTTTGCTGGACTCATCTATTAGTTCTAGTCACTTTTTTATGGACTTTTAAGGGTTTTCTAAATATAGAATCATATCATCAGTAAATAGGGAGAGTTTAACTTCTTTTTCTATTTGGGATTCTTTAATTTCTTTATCTAGCCTAATTGCTTTAGCTAGAGTTTCTAGCACAATATTGACTAACAGTTGTGACACTGGGCATCTTTGTCTTGCTCCTGGTCAGTGAGAAAGCGTTCAGTCTTCCATCATTGAGTACAATGCTAGCTGTAGCCTTTTTATATATGTACTTTACCATATTGAGAATGCTTCCTTCTATTCTTATCTTGTGGAATATTTTTATCAAAAAGGATATTGTATTTTGTCTAATAATTTTTATGTATCAACTCAGATTGTCATGTGATTTTTCTTCAATTTATCATTGTTATTTATTACATTAACTGATTTTCTTGTGTTGAACCACCTTTGTATACCTGAGATAAAACCTACTTGATCAGGGTGTATAATTATTTTAATGTGCCTTTGGATTCTGTTTGCAAGTATTTTGCATCTATATTCATTAAAGATATTGGTTTGTAAATTTCTTTGCTTGTAGTATCTTTATCTGGTTTTGGTATTACAGTGGTGTTGACTTCATAGAACAACTTTGGTAGTATTCTTTCCTGTTCAGCGTTTTGGAAGAGCTTATGAAAGATTGGTTTTAGATTGAATGATTGGTAGAATTCTCCTATGAAGCCATCCAGTCCCAACTTTGGGAGGTTTTTGATATCTGTTTCAGTCTCTTCACTTGTGGCTTGCTGAGGTACTTTATTTCTTCTAGGGTCATTGTAGGTTGTGTGTTTCTAGGAATTTTTCCATCTCACCTACATTATCTAGTTTTTTGGTGTCCAGTTATTCATAATATCCTCTTGTGATCTCTTTTATTTCTACAGTATCAGTGCAGCCAGGTTTCTCTTTTAAAAACGTAATTCTAGGAATGTTAATTATCTGTTTAAACCCATTCAGTGACTTCCACTGTCTTTATAAGCAAATCCAAAATACTTAAAATAACATATAAAGACCCCATGTAACCTTGGGAGCCATTTCTTACTCCTCAGACTTCAGTTTTCTTTTCCACCTCTTATAACCCCTTCTTTTTTGTATCTCACGTTTCTTACATTTTCTCATACCCCAGTAGAACTGCATGTGCTATTGACTCACTTGGTAATTTTCTCTTTTGCTGCCTTGGCGATTTATATTTAGGTCACAATTTTAACATCACCTTTTCACCAGAGAGGCATTTTCTGTCTCTTAGATATTAACTCACCTTATACTTTGCACCCTAAACCTCACTTATTATAATGTATATCTGTCTCTCAAATAGTCTCTCTTAAGACTTCCTTAGGTAGAACAGCTCCTACAATCTCCTATTTTATTAGGAATCTTGAAGAATGTTTCAAGCTAATAATATCATGCAGACAATTCAAATGCTTTTTACTCTCATCTGCCAGTAGTGCATTTTATCATTGAATACAATTTTGATGATGCTACCAACCACAAAACTATTAAAAATTTTATATACCCTTTAACTCATTTACTTATTTGGTGTTGATAACTGAAAAATAATTATTCTATTCATGTTGAGTGCCTGATCTGTGAGACACAGTAATGATCAAGACAGACAGCTCATTTCTTCAGGAAGCCCATATTTTAATGGGAGGTCTAACAGTTAAATAGTTATGATAAATGGATATATCTACCTTGTGAGGGAAATGCAAGAGCCTCTAGGGCTGCATGGAAGAAAGGAGTGGGGGTCATCTAGAGGATTAGGGCTTTAGTCATTGAGACATTGTTAGAGTCATACATACCTCAGTTTGGATACTTGATCCGACATTAGCTCCCTTTCTGATCTTGGAAAAGCTACTTAACCTTAAGCTTCAGTCTCATCACCTGTAAAATAGATATCTTAATATCTTCCTCATGGCATTGTTGTGAAAATAAAATGGGATTATGCATGCAAAGCATGTATCACATGTTTGACATGTGAAAGTTAGCAATAATTGTTACTTAAGTTATTTTCTTGAATCTTGAGTCATGATAAAAATATCACAAATATTTCCATATATGATTATTTTAAAGGCTTCATATGTTGTTTAATGAGCTGAGTAGCATTTGTATGTTTCTCCTTGTTTGTATTACAAACAATGCTATGATAAACAATCTTGCATAGGATATCAGCAAAATGGTGGATTAAGAACCTCTGAAAATTTACCCCACCATAAAAGCCAAAAAAAGTCCAGCAAAAGTTGTCAGAGTCAACATTTTTAGAATTCTGGAAGTTAACCAAAGACTTTCAATGAATTTTAAAATGATATGTGTTCTGTGGAAGACATCTTTGACACTGAGGGGGAAAGTAGGATCCTAGAGAAACTGCTGCTTGTATTGGAATGGGTAGTTTTAGTGGTAAATAACACAAATCAACCCCAAAGCAGTGTAATTATTGGATCACATTGATTAAATGTCAAAAGGTACTGATAACTGAAGTTGTGACTTGATCTAGTTCCTCAGGAATGTTGTAAGGATCTATCTACTTCTCTCTGAAGCTTACATCTATATTGGTTTCTTTCTAAGGCAGGAAGTACCCAACATCATCGGTTCTAAGAGTATCAATTTCCAGATTAGCAACAAAAAATATTTGGAGACTATTTCTCTGATCAAATTCCCCTGTGCTCTTGCTCACTTTTATGGTTTTGTTTCTATTTGTATCCCTGTTGCAGTTACATATACTTTGACCAGTCACCCTTGGAAGGTATCACCACCCTGGAGCCACATGTGGAATAAACTGACTTAAACCATGTCAATTTAGAGTTGGAGGGGGTGCTCCCAAAAGATGAATATAGGGCAATACAAAAAGGGAAAACCAAAAGACAAAAAAAAAAAAAAAAGCCAAGAAATGATGATGTATACTTTATAATAGTAAAGGATGCAATCCATAATGAGTATTTAATTGAATATTTCAAATAACACAATATGCATGTAGTAATAAAAATAAATATGTAATAAAAATAAAGATAAAAAGTATAATAGAAAAGAAAACTCACTAATTATAGAACCCTTAAATAAATCCAAGAGTATAATAGGGAATTACTGGAAGCATTTGTTTTAAAATCAGAAACAACACATCCTTGTCGTATATTATGAGGAGGCACTAATTAATATAGATAACACAAATAAAAATGATATCTTTTTGGAAAAAAATTAAAGGGCTTAATAACTAAAGCCAAGATAATTCTCTTATGTTAAACAATACTGAGACCAAGCCAAAGTAGTGTAAATGGATGCTCCATGAATACTTGCTCTTGGAAATTAAAACTGTGAAAGATCTAAATGGCTTAAGAATCAAGACAAAGAGCTTGCCCCTCAAGACTCTCTTCAAGAAAGTGTCCTTGCTACACTCCCCAATCTAAGTAATTTCTGCCCATATCCACACACTCCTCTGCTTTGTAAGAGCTGTCTTAAAATCATTCAACTCATGCCCTATAATTTTATAAATATTTTTCTACCAAATACCTCATGTTGTATTATTTTATTCATATGAACTGTTCAAAAGAGGTGTAGTTATGGGGATAGAAAGCACTAAAGTTTACATAGGACTAGGGGACTTGGAGAGAAATGGGGAGGGACTGCTAATTTATAGAGTTTCTTTTAGTAATAAGAATGTTCTAAAATTGACAGTGATAATGGTTGCACACCTCTGTGACTGTATTAAAAAGAATGAATTTTAAAATTTAAATGAATTGTATGATATGTGTCTTAGTTTTCACAGCTGCTATGACAAATACCACAGAATAGGTTGGCTTAACAACAGGAATAATACTAGCTGAACATTTCAGAGGTTGGAAGGCTTCCTCCTCTGAGAGTTTGTAGCATTCTGAAAATTCTTGGGTTCCTTGGCTTTCCAAGCCCAAAGGTATATTCTCTCTTTTCATATCTGGGTGTTCCTGCTGACTTCCTGCTTCTCCCCAAGGCTTTGTCTTTATAAGGCCTTCAAAAATAGGATTAAGACCCATCCTGATTCAGTTGCCCACATCTTAATAAAAAATAACATCTTCAAAAGGAGCTATTTACAATAGGTTCATGTCAACAGGACTGGTATTGGGAATGTGGTTTTGTTTTTCTGGGGTAGATAATTCAATCTATGACAGTATGTGAATCATAAATAAAATATAAATAGCAATAAAGCTGTTATACATACTCTAGAGAAAGGAAATGAATGGGTTCAGAAAGATGAGTGAAAGTATTGCACACTTTAAAAACTGATTCCTGTCATTCATTTAAGAATTATTTATGGGTCCTTGCTCCTATCAGGAACTACTCTTGATGCTGGGTAAACAGGGATAAATAAGGCAAGTGCTTCCCTGAAATCATGGGACCTAAATGCAGGATAAATATGTTGTCCATGTGGAAGCATTTTTCATGTGCCTGATAGACTTCTTCCAGAATACATTTTAAGAAATGCAGACATACAGAAATGTGACAAATAAATAAAGGTCACCACATGATGAATTACTGTTCAGGAAACATAGGCCTTTCTAGTAAGTAAAATGGATTAAGTTGTATATTATTGATAAACACATCCCATGTTCTGATGTTTAAGCAAAACAGCACACAGAAGCTATATGAACTTTGTTTTATTAATTATGTAAATTTTATAATGGTAAATTTCATTAATGTTATAACCAGAGGGTATTGACTCCTGATATACAGAAATAAACATTCTCATATGAAACTCTACTACAGCTGATGTTACAAATGACAAGCTAAACTTACCGAGAAATAAAATTAAATAGAATAATTAGTATAAATGATATTTAAATAGAATAGAATAAATTTATAAATTCATATTATATAATACAATTATGAAATATACTAATGCGGCTGGGGCGGCTTGCACCCCGACGCTGACGGGGGGGTTTGGAGGGGTCAGCTGGCTGCAAAGGCGTCTGAGGCTGCGGCAGACAGCCTCAGAGGGGCTCTCAGGCGTGGAGGACGCGCGGCGAGGGGAGAAAGAATGCCGCGGAGACCAGGTCTGGTACGCAAGTCCGGTTTATTGCGGAAGGGGACATAGCTTTATAGGGTTAGGGACTGCGTGGAGGGATTTGATAGGTGCGGGTGGGTACTGCTTCCTGATAGGTGATTGTAAGTGGTTGCTAGGCAGAGGGCTGGCGGAGAGGTTTGGAATAGGGGAGGGGAAAGGGGGAGTGAGAGCTGGCCGGATGTTGGGCTAGGCGGGAGATAAAAAGGGGGAGGGCAGCACCGGCCAGCCGTTAGCAGCAAAGGCCTAGTCAGGCATGGTCACCTTATCTAGGCCCAGTGGGCAGAAGCGGTATCACTTCTTGCCGCACCGTTTGCTACTGTGGCAAGCCGGGCGCCCTTCCTCCCACATTTCCCCCTTTGTTTTTATTAAGCTCCTCCGAAAAGCTTGATTTGAGAAGGGAGGGGGACTGTGCCTGTCTTAGGTCAGGATTGCGCCCAGCCGGGCAATGCCCGTGCCACACAGGTGGCCAGTCTTACCCGTCATGGGGAAGCGCGGCAGCAAAAGGCCGTGTCCCTGCCTTAGGTTGACTGGCGGGCCGATCCCGTTGCCCGTCATTGGCTAACCAGTCCAGCGCCTCAATGGAATGTTGGTGGCCTTAGATAAACAGGGCGGGGGAGGGGAAAGGGTAAGGGTAAGGGGTTAGGATGGGCGGTGAGAAGGGGTAGGGGCAGGGGAGCTGGGGCTTGGGTGCGTTGAGAGGCGGCTGGCCATTTGGGGAGGACGGCAATTAATGGAGACTCTTGGTGCATCTTCGTCGGTGGTGCGGATTCGCTGGTACCGGACCTGGATGGGCTTACTAAGGACAGAGTTAACTTGATTTTTGACAAGCCGGACAATTCGCCTGATGATCCAGAGTCCTAGGGCTAATAGGAGGACAAGGGTGAGGAGCAGGCCTAGAAAGGGGAGAAAGTAAGAAAGGATTCCATTGGGCAGCCCCCAAGAGAAAGACCATCCGGCTTCACATTCCTGCTTTCTCTTGCGGAGGCCCTCCCTAACTTGTGCGAGGTTATCTCGAATGAGGCCAGAGTGGTTAGCATAGAAGCAGCATTTTTCTCCTAACGCTGCGCAGAGCCCCACTCTTTTAGGAGGAGGAGGTCTAGGCCCCTGTGGTTTTGGAGAACGACCTCGGACAGGGAGTTGAGAGATGTTTCAAGGTGGGCCATGGAAGTCTCAAGGTGGGCGATGTCTGCATCGACAGCTTGCCTAAGGGTTGAAAAGGAATTATCTTGGAGGCTGAGAGCTGCAGCTCCAGTGGCTGCGCCGGCAAGACCTAGAAGGGTGGCAATTGTGATGGCGGTGAAGACTTCCTGTTTCTGCTCGTGCTGCGGGGAGCTGAAGTGCTGCCAGGAGTCAAAGAATTGGTTATCAGTATAAAAGAGAATGCGGGGGGCAATGAGTATGAGCACACAGGTGTCGCTGGTGGAGTTAAGGGTTTGAACATTGAGACATGGAGTGAGGCCGGAGGAAGAACATAGCCATTTGGTGTTATTAGGGGGAATTAGGAACTTGGCGGCTGCATTAGGGGTGTGAGTTAGGCTGCAGAGGGACTGCATGGAGGGGAGAACCTTGCCGCCGATTCTTATTATACAGAGTCCAGTCTGGGAAACTGATCGGAGGGTGAGTCCTCTTTTTGTTTGGTTCCAATTGCAAGAGGTACCAGTGGAGTCTGGGGAGGCGCGATAGGCGCTGTTGGTAGCTAAGGCTTCATAGAAGGGAGCCGCGGTGGAGAAGCAGAGCCAGCAACGTTGGGTAAGGTTGGGCTGGGATAAGTTTAAGGAGATAAATGATGCGTTGAGGAGGGCTACAAGAGGGTTGGGGGGTGGCAGGGTTTGGCGGTGGGGAGGATACCTAGTGATGGAAGGATTTAAGGTGGTAGCGGGAGGAGAAGGAGAAACAGAGGGAGGAGGGGGAGGCCGTGTGTGGGGAGGATTGAGAACTTGATTTGGGCCCACAGCGGCGGATTGTGTGCGGATTGAATTTTTCTTTATAATGAAAAAGGCACCGTAATCATAGCTGCTCATGTAAAGTCGGGCTCCCCAGGTGCAGCCCTGTAGCCAGCCTGCATTTTTAGGGTTTTTGACAGTGAGTGTAATGCTGCTCCAGTAGGGTTTAATGCTGCTCCTGTGACTTTTATCCTTAAAAGAAAGGGAGAGGTAGGGGTCCCTATTGGGAGCTCCCGACCATCCGTGGGCCATGGTTTTGCACCCCCAGGAGGGGCAGTAATAGTGCGCTGGGTCATAGCAGCCTCTGGCTGTGGAAGGACAAATATAGAAGCCTGAGACTTCATGATTATAGGGGCCGTCAAGGCCTGTAAGTGAGCTGTATCAACACCGGTGAGTCTTGTGTGTAACGTCTACGAGGGAACTGATGACAGGAAGGTTGGCAAGATTACATATGTGCACTGTGAAGGAGGGAGCACCTGCAGTAATGTTATTAGTGAGGAGCTTTTCTTGCTGCTAAAGAGAGAGTGTCCAGTTAAAGGGCCGATGGCTTATACTAGCCTGGTCCGTAGTGGAGGGGAGCAGAGCCCACATGAAAAGCAGGAGAGAGCGTAGATTTTTAGGTTTTTTGTTTGAAGCTAAGGCGCGGACAGCAAGCTGTACTAGCTGTCCAAGGAGGAGGGTGTCATGAGCTAGGTCTGCGGCCATATTTAGCCTCTCCATCCGATGGGCGAGTGCTCTCATCATCCGTCGTTGGAACCTGCTGCTGGCTGGTGGCGGGTTTGACATTTTTTTTCAGGGATCCAGAGCGGCTGGGAGGCATTTTCTGGAAAGACACAAGCAAACCCTCTGCCTTGGGTGAGAAGGGGACTGGGTCCCTGCCAATTGTTTGTTTCTGGGTCCTTCCAAAACACCATCGGGGCAACTGTTGGTGCGTAGGAGGGGCCCCAATGCTTATTGAGGGGGGAAAGACCGTTTTTATCAAAGGAGAGGAGGTTTATGTGAATGAGGCAGGCAGTGATAATGTCGCCTGGTTGACTATGTGGGCGTAGATCCTTCTCTTATTGAATTTGCACTTTGAGCTGGCGGTGGATGCGTTCTACTATAGCCTGCCCCTGGGGGTTGTATGGAATGCCGAAGTGGTGAGTAATGTTGTAGAGCTGGAGAAATGCAGCGAATGAGGAGCTGCGATACCTAGGCCTATTATTGGTTTTAACATCCCAAGGAACCCCCATGAGTAAGATGGCTTGCCGCAATGCTTTAATGCAATGCTTGGCTGTTTCTCCCGGTAAGGGGACAGCGTAGCAAAGGTGAGAAAAGGTGTTGACTGTGACATGGACATACTTGAGGCGCCCAAATGATGGCACATGGGTGACGTCTATTTGCCATCGGGAGTTTGGCTTGAGGCCACGGGGGTTGACCCCTTGTGGCTGCAACGGTCCAAGCGGCAAGAAGGGGGCGCATGTTTTACAGGTGCGCACCAAATGCTTGCACGTTTCCTTGGGGAGGCCCGGCAAAAGACGTTGAAGTGAGGCTGCTGAAAAGTGGAACTTAGAATGGAGAAGTTTGGCTTGATTGACCAAGTCTCCGACAGTGGCTATTGTATGGGTGGAGACAGTTTGGTCGGCAGCAGAATTACCCATGGCTAGAGGCCTGGGCAGCCCTGAATGGCTGCGAATATGAGAAATGTACTATGGCTGTGTGCGGAGCTTGAGCTCTCGCTGCAAGGCATGGAGTGCTTGATCAATGGGCATGTCACGTGGAAAGAAAACAGCCTGGGCAATAACTGAACAAACTTGCAGGGCGTACTATCAGTGAAGATGTTGACGGGCTCATTGCCATGGTGTTGGAAGGCAGTGAGGATGGCTAGTAGCTCGCCTACCTGAACCAATCCAGGATGGGTTTGGCAGTAAACGGTTGGCAAGTCACGGCTGGGAGAGTAGGCAATATAATTAACTTGGTCTTAGAGGCGTCCGTGAAGACAGTAGTGGAGTTGGAGAGAGGCTTGGAGCCAGGGAAAGGGTGGTATAGTGGGGAGAGGGGGAGCCTTGTGAGGCCCTGGAGCAACTTGTGTGTGTGGGGGTAATGGCAGTTAAAGGTCCCGTGGAAGATTTCTAGAAGAATTTGAGCACAGGGGTTTTCGGAGAAAAGGGCAGTGGTGTGCTTATCAGTAAGGCATACATATTCAGAATCAGAGACAATATTCAAGGACTCTTAAAACATTTGTAAAACTTTAATGATGGCTCAAAGCTCTGTGCATTGAGCAGATGAATAAGGGAGTTGGCTAAACCTGTTCTTTTTGGAAAGTAACACATGCTGTTTTTTTTTTTTTATGCTGCATTTTCATTACTATTACTATCAGTAAATACTGTACAAGATGGTTGGGCTATGCACATAGCCTTGAAAAGCACTGCAAAAGTTTATTGTTGGGTTCTTTACAGATAAAGGAATGCAGTTGGCTTGATTTGTCCAAGAAGACATTAAAGAAAGTCTTAGGAAGTTTTAAAACAAAGTGATAGAACACATTCCCTTACTTAAAGTTATCACAATACCTTTTACAGCTTGCCATCTGCAAATTAAGTTTCAAGAGTTCATGAAAAATTAGCTATTCTACTTTGGGACAAAATATGCCTTTTTGCAAAACTTTTACATTTCAGTTAGCATTTTCACAAACTTTTAACCTTTTTTAATATTCATTTAAGCTTTACATTCTTTATATTATCCTGTGAAGAAAAATAAGTTATTCATTTTAACGTGGGCAAGAACAACCTTTTATGAAGACGTACAGTTAATCTTGTCAATCAAGACTTATGATTTCTATTATTGTAGATATCTTATTAACATTTAAGCTCATGTATTGATATAATAAACTTAAGTATTAATATAAGCGCTTATTTAATTTTTGGCCATTTGGATAGAGCTCTTTTATAAATTTTTATTAATTTATATTACCATCCGGAGGTATCAAAATATACACTGACATTGAACGAACAGACAAACACAGAACAATCACAACACAGTAACAGAAACATACAGTTTACAATTAATTCATAATTCTTAGTTTCTTAGTATAGCTGCTTTTAAATCCTCTGTTATATAGCACATTTTAGATTGTACCTTTCAAGATTTTCTCTGGAATCCATGCTGCCTGCAACACGAAAGCCTGTGCTCGGAAACATTCCTATCAGTTATCAGCAATCAGCTAAAATAACTTGAGAAGCAGTTAGGCAGACCATTAGCACACATTTTTGGATAATTACTGTAAGACTATAGTGAGACTTGAAGTTCAGGAGTAAACTATTGATTTACAACTGAAAATTTCTTTTTAAACCTTGATAAAATTTTTGTACTAATTTTATTATCTTGGTTAAATAAGTCTAATTAGAATTAGCATGGAAATAAAACAGAACACCAATGTTGCCATGTTTTTCTCTCATACCAGTGGATTAATTATATCAGCCTTCACTAGCCCAGAGATACATTGTCATGTAGATAGTAGGGAGCCCAAAGAGTTGTGAAAGGGGGTGGGCGTTTGCTGGAACAGAGTTGATTGCCTTATAAGCTTGTCTGGATTTTCGGGCTTGTGGCTGGCCTTGTTGATAGGCGGGGCCAATTTCAGATAGGTATCAGGGTCCTAGAGATTGGCAGTGAAAGCCTGGGGTTGAAGGGGACCAGTAGATCCCAGTAAGCCTGGAGTTGCCTGCCCGAAACTTTACATTGGTGGCAGGCTAGTAGGCCAGCAAGTGCTCTGACTTGCGGCGCTTGGCGGGAAGATAGACGCCCGCCCATTTTTCTGCCGGGGGCCGATAACGGGGGTCCTTACCTTGAGAGCGTGGCGAAGGGGTGGGAGCGAGGTCCCACGGGGGTGAGGCAGCGGTCACGTCGGACCGGACTTGAACTGCCACCACGTTGGGCGCCAGTTGCGGCTGGGGCGGCTTGCACCCTGACGCTGACGGGGGGGTTTGGAGGGGTCAGCTGGCTGCAAAGGCGTCTGAGGCTGCGGCAGACAGCCTCAGAGGGGCTCTCAGGCGTGGAGGACGCGCGGCGAGGGGAGAAAGAATGCCGCGGAGACCAGGTCTGGTACGCAAGTCCGGTTTATTGCGGAAGGGGACATAGCTTTATAGGGTTAGGGACTGCGTGGAGGGATTTGATAGGTGCGGGTGGGTACTGCTTCCTGATAGGTGATTGTAAGTGGTTGCTAGGCAGAGGGCTGGCGGAGAGGTTTGGAATAGGGGAGGGGAAAGGGGGAGTGAGAGCTGGCCGGATGTTGGGCTAGGCGGGAGATAAAAAGGGGGAGGGCAGCACCGGCCAGCCGTTAGCAGCAAAGGCCTAGTCAGGCATGGTCACCTTATCTAGGCCCAGTGGGCAGAAGCGGTATCACTTCTTGCTGCACCGTTTGCTACTGTGGCAAGCCGGGCGCCCTTCCTCCCACATACTAACAGCTATAACTTATCAAATATCCAATTATGCCATTTTTATACTCTTAATAGAATAAGACTAAATGAGAAAAAATAAAATGTATCCATTGAGACAAAAAGGTCTTGCTGTTGTGGGTCTTCAAAGTAGACTCGTTGGAATCAGGATCCACAGAGCAGGTGCTACATTTATTTCCAGGTTATATAAACAGAAGCTGGAGTCAAAAGGTTGGTGTTGATACATTGTTGTTACCAGTGGAGATTAATGTTGAGCCAAGGAATTCTCTTAATAAATGGACTCTTGGGGAGTTTCCTCCTCACTTTCCAGAATAGGGGGAAGCACAGCATATCATCTTTCAGGACATTCCTCCTGGGACTCCTTCTTAACCTCTGACATTTGACAGGAGAACAATGTGGAAGAACAGAGCCTGGGTTGGCTGCTCCCCTATCATGTGAGAGGGTTGAAGAAGATTCTATTGAGCTGCTTCTGCTTGTGAGAGGAGCTACAAGACAAGATCTGTCTTGACCTCCTGTGGCACCTGCTGACTGGGTGGGGTGGACCCAACTTCAGGGACCCCAGGGTGTGGTAACTGGTTGACACAGGGCATGGCTTTACCATTTCAGCCCGATGCTCCTCCTTCCTTGGGAAACTGTTGATCCAGAGGGTTCCTGGTTGTGGTTCCAGGACTCTGCCAAGTGCTCCATTTGAAACACGAGGGGTGGAATGATAATTTTCAGAAACTTTATGTTTTCCCTTGATTAGTTTTTGTGCCATGGATATGTTTTATTTTCTCAGTTGAAATAGGTTTCTCCCAGGTATCACAGCTCTTATTTCCATATCATGAGCTTTATGCCTCTGGGAAATAAGGCTTTCATAATACTCAGTGATTCTATCAACTTTTTCTGCAATGATTTCTGCTTGAATTTTATAAGTTTTAAGCTTTTCACATCCATTGCTGATGTCTTTATTTGCTTTGGAAAAATATTCCTCCATCTTTATGGGGTAAATTCTCTTTAACTTGACAATTCGATTAAAACTTGTCTCCTTTTCTTGATGCGGATGGACTTGAAGTTTCTGTTGGAGCTTTTGTCTCTCCCTTTCCAGTTAGGAGAGTTCTACCTGGAGCAAAGCTTTTTCAGTTTGGAATCTTCCAACATGATTTTCAAGTTCACTGATTATTTTAATTTCTTCTTCTAATTTTGCATGCATTTCTTTTCTTTTTCCTTAAGACTTTGTAAGTAAGTGTTTAACTCCACAGCATCAATCAACATTCCTTTGGATTCTCCCACTATAAGGTCTCCATTTTCTGATGTCTTCAGTATATCCAATTCCATGTTCCCAAGATCTATATTATTTTCCTCAAGAACAGCAGCTGCATCACAAATCTTAAGCAAATGCTCATCTGGAGGCTTGATTTGATCCACTTTATTACTAAGAACTGGTTCCATAGGTAGTTTAGAGTTTCCTGAGATTTTTCTCTCTTTAGTAAATGTGCCCAGCTTACACTGTGGTTTTTGAGATTCCTGTGATAGAATTTTATGCTTCTTTCAAACCTGGAATTTTCCTCCAAAGCTCCTGTCACGGATGTGGGACGCTGTTCTATATTTTCCTGAGAGATTTTGAAGGATGATTTGTTTGGAACTACTTGATGTTGGATTTGCCTTGTTGAGTCTTCTAAGGTCAGAGTTTTGCTTATAGTGTCAACCATCAGGTGAACTTCTTGTAAACATTTAGATGTCTCTCCTTTCCATGACTTTCTAGACTCGTCTACTTTAAGTCCAAGTAAAGAGTTGTAGATTTCCAGTTCTTTATTCATGGGTTTCACATATACAATTTATGATACTTCGTTCTTGAATTTGTCTTATGTTATAGCTGAGTTAAGATCTCCAAATTATTTTTCAATGTAGTGAAACATCAACAATTTGTTGTGTTCCCTCTAGAAAAGCAGAAATGTCAGTGGCCAGTTTTTTGTCTCTCCTCCTATCATAATAAGATTTAATAATAAAAATCCCCACTATAACTATCCAAGCCACCAATTTCCACAGCATTCCCTGGACATCTAGGCTTTGTATAAGGTCCTCTAGCAGAGCTGCCAACACCAGGCACAAGGCCACCAAGATCAGGATTGCACAGAGCATCATGACTATGAGCAGACCATACAATGGTCCCAAGGCCTCTGCTGAGTCATCTCAGGTTGCCAGGAACCTGTTCCCACAACAAAAGATAGAACCTCATGGTGAGCATCCTGCCCAGAACCTCCAACTGCCTGGCAACCAAGGCAGACCTTAGTGGAGGTGGGGGAGGGGTATAGAAAAACAATGCCTCCATTTTTCCCACACCTTGACCCACAAATCAGTGATCACATCTCATGACCCAGGGGATATGGGCTAAGCTCTGTAGGTTGGCAGGGATGGCCACCCTAGATTTTTCCTGAATGCCTTAGAAAAGAAAGAGGTAAGTGTCTTCCCATACCTGTAACCATCTGAATTATTTGTTGGGAGGTTTCATGGTAGAGGACTTGCAGACCCCCAATGCTGGCCACAAAACCTTTTCATTTTGTGGCCTAGGACACCTAAGCCAACCCATGGTGATCAGATGAGACTCCAACTGTCAGTGCCCTCCTTAATTTGTGTCTGCCTGGCCTTGAATGTGTGTGTTATGAGTATGAGAGGGGTTATGACAGGCCCTGCACAGAGGTTCAACTCACTTTACCAATTTCATCTTTAAAAACTAACTTAGAAATATTGGAATATTAAAGTCTTTAGATTTCAAGGATGTACATTCTGTCTGTGTGATCTTTGGATTCATTCTCATCTTTCTCTTGACTGTTCACACAAGGGCTGCATTGATCACAAGGATTGCTAGCTGGCATCTGACTCTTTAGCAACATACTATTTTTTTCAAACTTTTTATTTTGAAATAATTTCAAATCTACAGGATGGTTGCAGAAATAATACAAACCCCATACAGAGAAACCCAACATAATCCCACACTCAAAGTACCCAGATACCCAGATCCAAAAATTTTAACATTTTTTTCCATTTTGGTCATATCATTATATTATCTATCTATCTATCTATCTACCATCTGAACATTTGAATGCAGGTTGTACATATAATCCTCAAACACAATGCTTCCTTTTATGTCTCTTAGGAAGGATATTCACTTATTTAATCACCTTAATCAGACTCAAGAAATTTTAGTGACATAAACCTCACACTCTAAATCTAAATGCTTACATTGAAAAAGAAAAAAAACTTCAAATCTGTGACCTAACCTCAAAAGTAGAAGAAGTAGGGGGAAAAAGCAAACTAAACCCAAAGTAAGCAGAAGAAAGGAACTAAATATAAGAACAGAGATAAATGAAACAGAAAACAATAAGAGATAGAATCAACAAAATCAAAAGTTGGTTCTTCAACAGGAAGTAGCTACAGAAGAATAACCAATGCTCCTCAGAGTTCCCTTAGGAATAAGGGCATGAACTCTCTGAGGAAGAAGTTGAGGCAAGTTAGTATAGTGAAAGGGCAAAGGCAGCAGGCCCAGCAGGCAACCTGGCTGACAGACAACATGGCAGTGAGAACCTGCCAACACCTTGACCTTGACCTTATGGTCCGAGAATTGAGAGGGGTCCTGGATATTCCAAACAGGCCACACCATTGACCCCCACCACTGGTGAGGTAGTCAATAGCATCTGAGGCCCCTCCCCTTAGCATTAGCAAGGGAGGAATAATAGCTTAAAAGGTGACCACACATGTCAAAACCCACTCCCTGCCTAGAAGACCCTGCATCAAATCTTGATGAGTATTTCATCCTTCTTTTCCATTTCTCAGCAAGCTCTGTTCTTTTCTCCCATTTCCCAATGAATTCTTTTTACTAACAAAAAAAGTTGGTTCTTTGAAAATATCAAAGAAAGAAAAAAAGGGAGAGGATACAAATAATGGAAGTCATAAATGAAAAGGGGAACAGCGCTTCCAACCCCACTGAAATAAAAAAAGGACTATAAGTGGATACTATAAATAACTGTATGCCAATAAATTAAATACAATAGATGAAATGGAAAATTCTTAGAAACGTAAATTACCTACATTGACTTAAGAAGAAATAGAAAATCTCAACAAATCAGTAATTAGTAAAGTGACTGAAACAGTAAGCCTCTCAACAAAGAGAAGGCCAGAACCAGATGGCTTCACAAGGGAATTCTACCAAAGATTCCAAGAAGATTTAATACCCATTATGCACAAATTCTTTCAAGAAATTGAAGAGAGAACAGTTCTTAACTCATTCTACAAGGCAAACCTCACCCTCATACTGAAGCCAGATAGATACCACAAGAAAAGAAAACTAAAGAATATGTCTTATGAATGTAGATGCAAAAATCCTCAAGATTATACTAGCAAACTGAGTCCAACAGCGTATTAAAAAGAATTATACACCACGATCAAGTAGGATTTATGCCTGATATGCAAGGTTGGTTTAACATAATAAATTCAAATAATGTAATATACCACATTAAAAAATGAAGGGAAAAACACATGATTATCTCAATTGATGCAGAAAAGGCATTTGACCAAAATCCAGTACCTTTTCTTGATAAAACTATTTAAGACAATAATAGAAGGAAACTTCCCCAGCATGATATAGGGCATATATGAAAAGCTGACAACCAACATCCTGCTTAATAGTTTAAAAGACTGATAGCTTTCCCTCTAAGATGAGGAACAAAACAAGGATGATCACTGTTACCGTTGTTACTTAATATTGTACTGGAAGTTCTAGTTAGAGCAATTAGGCAAGAAAAAGCAACAAAAATCATCTAAACTGGAAAGGAAGGAGTAAATCTTTCCCTATATGCAAATGCTGTGATCTTATATACAGAAATTCCTGAAAACATCCACAGTAAAGCTCCTAGTGCAAATAAATGAATTCAACAAAGTGGTGGGGTACAACACTCAAAATTAGTAGTGTTTCTATACACTAGCCAATGAAAATCAGAAGAAATCAAGAGAAAATCCCATTCATAGTAGAAACTAAAAGAATTAAATATCTAGGAATTAAACTTAACAAACATATAAAGGACTTGCATGCAGAAAACTATAAAGGCTAAAAGAAATGAAAGAAAACCTAAATAAATGGAAGTGTATTTCCTGTTTATCAATTTGAAGACTGAATAAGTTATGTTGCCAAGACTACCCATAGCAACTTGTGGATTCCATGAAATCCCAATAAACTTCCTATAACTTTATTTGCAGAAATGGAAAAGTCAATCATCAAATTTATATGGAAGGATAAGTGTCCTAAATAGGTAATGCCATCTTGAAAAAGAAGAATGAACTTGGAGGAGCCCCATTTCCTGACCTAAAATATATCACAAAACCACAGTAATCAAAATATCCTGGTACTGGCATAAGGATAGACATATGAACCAATGGAATAGAATTG
Source organism: Dasypus novemcinctus (assembly GCF_030445035.2). Taxonomy (NCBI): domain Eukaryota; kingdom Metazoa; phylum Chordata; class Mammalia; order Cingulata; family Dasypodidae; genus Dasypus; species Dasypus novemcinctus. Next base: position 396,450 of record NW_026688139.1, on the reverse strand, counting down.
AGAGTTCAGAAATCAACCCTCATATTTATGGCTAACTTATTTTTGAGATAGGGCCAAACCACTCAATTGGGAAAGAACACTTTCTTCAAAAATGAAAAAAAATTAAAAAGAAGGAGGAGCAGAACCCCTACCTCCCACCATATGCAAAAATCAAATTAAGGTAGATCAAAGACCTAAATATAAAAGCTACAGCTATGAAACTCCTAGAAGAAAAGGAAAGGTAGCATCTTTAGGATCTTGTGTTAGGCAATGTTTTCTTAGACTTTGTACCCAAAGCACACACAAGCAACAAAAAGAAAAAAAAATGATATATGGGACTTATTAAAATAAAACCTTTTGTCCTCAAAGATTTTATCATAAAAGAAGACAAACTACACAATGGTAGAAAATATTTGAAACCACATATTTGATAAAGGATTCATATATAGTATGTATAAAGAAATCCTTCAACTTAACAACAAAAAGACTAAAAACCCAATTTAAAAATGGGCTAAATACTCTAAAGAAGATATAAAAACGATCAGAAAGCATATGACAAGATGCTCAACATCAGGACTTCCAGCAAGATGGTGGCTGAGTGAGCCTGCCTTGCCGTCTCTCCTGGGAAGAGGCAGCTGGGCACCGCTGGAGGTTCTCCGGGACCAGGCTTTTTCAGGGTTTTTTCAGGGCAGGAAGTGTCTGGACATCGACACTTCCTACAGGAAGTGTCCTACAGGAAATACCTCACATTTGCTGGGTTTCCTCACCCTCCACTGCCTCATTTCTCTGTGAATAGATTTAGCCTATCTACACTATCCCCTTTCCCCTACAACTTGATATCCTCCACCATCTGCTATCTCTCCTATATTCCATCTGCCTTTCTTTGATCCACAAAGTGTCTAACTCTTAATTTCTAATACCTTTGTTTAGAAACCATTACCTTTCTTTTCTCTTTCCCTCTCTCACGAAAACAATAGCCTCTTAGTACGTACCACATTCCTCCCATATTCAGTCATCTACCTCATTATAGGTACTTTCCCACTACTATAACTCTATACAATTTACATGATCTAACCTCCATCCTCCAAGAACTCATATTGTTGCTTTGTAAACATATATCACCAATACTACTTCACACTTTTTCCTTCCTTACACAATTGACTTTCCCCAGCACTAATACTTTCCTTTAAAGTGAGCTTAACTAGCAATAAGAAATTGGAATAAGAAGAACAAAGTGACAAAGAGAAGCTATAACACTTACGCAAAAACAACAGCTAATTAATCTCCAAGACTAGACAAAGAAGCTAAGGAACTGATTAAACCCGTCAAGAAAAAATGTTGACAAGACAGCAACAAAAATCTATAAACCAAACCAGTAATCAGGAAAACATGGCTGAATCCAATCAACAAACTGAAAATCAGGAAGGGGGACAGGACTTCGCACAAGCAATGAAAGATCTCAGAACATTTATCACCGACAAATTTGATGAAGTAATGAAAGAGGTTAACAGCGTGAAGACAACACTTGGAGGGGAAATTGCAGACATGCGCAAAAAAATAACAGATATGATGGAAATGAACACCACAATTCAAGAAATCAAAAATACACTTGCAGCAAATATCAGCAGACTAGAAGAGGCAGAGCAGAGAATTAGTGATGTGGAAGACAGTGCATTGGAAATCAAACAGATAGTAGAAGTGGTCAATAAAAAGGTAGAAAAAATCCAGATAGGACTTAGGGACCTGAATGATAACGCAAAACACTCAAACATACGTATTATAGGCATTCCAGAAGGAGAAGAGAAGGGAAAGGGGTCAGAAGGAGTGTTGCAGGAAATAATGAATGAAAACTTCCCAAATCTACTGAAAGAGACAGATGTACATATCCAAGAAGCACAGCACACTCCACTGCTCATAAACCCCAACAGGCCCACCCCAAGACATATACTTGTCAAATTATCCAATGCTCAAGACAAAGAAAAAATTCTAAAAGCAGCAAGAGAAAAGAAAACCATCACATACAAGGGAAACTCCATAAGATTAAGTGCTGATTTCTCATCTGAAACGATGGAGGCAAGAAGGCAGTGGTACGATATAGTCAAGGTACTAAAGGAAAAAAATTTCCAACCAAGAATACTCTATCCAGCTAAACTAGCATTCAAAAATGATGGAGAGTTCAAAATATTCACAGATAAACAGAAACTGAAAGAGTATATCAACAAGAAACCTCCCCTTCAAGAAATTCTTAAGGGAATTCTGCAGGAAGAAAGGAAAAAACAGGACAGTCAGAGATGGAGGAGAGTATAAAAGCAACAAGAAAGACAAAAATAGAAGGGGAAAATAAAATAATACAAACAAAATATAACAAACACAAATCCAACCAAAATATGGCTACCATAAATAACTCTCTAAACGTAATAACACTGAATGTCAACGGATTAAACTCTCCTATCAAAAGATTCAGACTGGGACACTGGATAAGGAAATACGACCCATCTATATGCTGCCTACAAGAGACACATCTTAGACCCAGAGACTCATGGAGGTTGAAAGTGAATGGCTGGAAAACAATCATACAAGCAAACAACAACAAAAAGAAGGCAGGAGTAGCTATATTAATATCAGACAAAATAGACTTTAAATGCGAAACAATTGTGAGAGACAAAGAAGGATACTATATTTTAGTGAAAGGGACAATTTGTCAAGAAGATCGAACAATCATAAATATTTATGCTCCTAACAAGGGCGCCTCTAAATATGTGAGGCAAACGCTGGAAAAACTAAGTGAAAGAATAGATGCATCTACAATTATAGTGGGGGATTTTAATACACCACTATCAACTCTGGACAGAACATCTCAAAAGAGAATCACTAAAGAAACAAAACATTTGAACAGTATATTAGAAGAGCTGGATCTAATAGACATATATAGATCATTACACCCAAACACAGCAGGATATACATTTTTCTCAAGCACACATGGAACATTCTCCAAGATTGACCATATGCTAGGCCACAAAGAAAGGCTTAATGAATTCAGAAAGATCGAAATCATACAAAACAATATCTCTGACCACAGTGGAGTCAAGCTGGAAATTTGCAAGGGACAGAGACCCAGACTTCACGCGACAATTTGGAAATTAAACAGTACACTCTTAGAAAAACAGTGGGTCAAAGAGGAAATCTCAAAAGAAATCAATGACTACCTTGAAACAAATGATAATGATAACACAACATACCAAAATTTATGGGATGCAGCAAAAGCGGTACTGAGAGGGAAATTTATAGCCATAAATTCATATATCAAAAAAGAAGAAAGAGCAGAAATTGAAGAATTAACTGCACATTTGAAGGAATTAGAAAAACAACAACAAAGTAACCCAACAGGAAGAAGAAGGAAGGAAATAACAAAGATAAGAGCAGAACTAAATGAAATAGAAAATAAGAAAGCACTTGAACAGATAAACAAGACCAAGAGCTGGTTTTTTGAGAAGATCAACAAAATTGACAAACCTTTAGCGAGACTAACAAAGAAAAAAAGAGAGAAGATGCAAATACACAAAATAAGAAATGAGAAAGGTGATATCACCACTGACCCCACAGAAATAAAGACTATCATAAGAGGATACTTTGAAAAACTATATTCCAACAAAAATGACAATTTAGAGGAAATGGACAAATTCCTAGAAATACATAAGCAGCCCGTACTGATGAAAGAAGAAATTGATGATCTTAACAAACCAATCACAAGCAAAGAGATAGAATCAGTCATTAAAAATCTCCCAACTAAGAAGAGCCCAGGGCCAGACGGCTTCACAGGTGAATTCTACAAAACATTCCGGAAAGAACTAACACCAATCCTGTTGAAACTATTCCAAAAAATTGAAACAGAAGGAACACTGCCTAATTCCTTCTATGATGCCAACATTACCCTAGTACCAAAGCCAAACAAAGACACCACAAGAAAGGAAAATTACAGACCAATTTCTCTAATGAACCTAGACGCAAAAATACTTAACAAAATACTTGCTAATCGTATTCAACAACACATTAAACGAATTATACACCATGACCAAGTGGGATTTATTCCAGGTTTGCAAGGATGGTTCAACATAAGAAAATCAATCAATGTAATACACCATATAAACAGATTGAGAGAAAAAAACCACATGATTATATCTATAGATGCAGAAAAGGCATTTGACAAAATACAGCACCCCTTCCTGATAAAAACACTCCAAAAGATCAGAATACAAGGAAACTTTTTGAACATGATAAAGAGTATATATGAAAAACCTAAAGCCAACATTGTTTACAATGGCGAAATCCTGAAATCCTTCCCTCTAAAATCAGGAACAAGACAAGGATGCCCATTGTCTCCGCTCCTATTTAACATTGTCTTGGAAGTACTGGCTCAAGCACTGAGACAAGAACCAGATATAAAAGGCATTCAAATTGGAAGGGAAGAAGTCAAAATTTCATTATTTGCAGATGACATGATCCTATATATAGAAAACCCTGAGAGATCTACAACAAAGCTCCTAGAACTCATAAATGAGTTTAGCAAAGTCGCAGGTTATAAGATCAATGCGCAAAAATCAGTAGCATTTCTATACACCAATAATGAGCAAGATCAGGAGGAAATCAAGAAACAAATACCATTCACAATAGTAAATAAAAAAATCAAATACTTAGGAATAAATTTAACTAAAGAGGTAAAAAACTTATACATCGAGAACTATACAAGATTGTTCAAGGAAATCAAAGAAGACCTAAATAAATGGAAGAATATTCCCTGTTCATGGATAGGAAGACTGAATATTATTAAGATGTCTATCCTACCAAAACTGATCTACACATTCAATGCAATCCCAATAAAAATCAACACAGCCTTCTTTAAGGAACTAGAAAAACTAACTATGAAATTTATTTGGAATAAAAAGAGGCCCCGAATAGCCAAAGATATATTAAAAAAGAAAAACGAAATAGGAGGAATCACACTTCCTGACTTGAAAACATACTACAAAGCTACAGTAGTGAAAACAGCATGGTACTGGCATAAGGAGAGACACACAGACCAATGGAATCGAATTGAAAGTTCAGATATAGAACCTCATGTATATAGCCATATAATATTCGATAAAGCCACCAAACCCTCTCAACTGGGAGAGAATGGCCTATTCAACAAATGGTGCCTGGAGAACTGGATAGCCATATGTAGAAGAATGAAAGAGGATTACCATCTCACACCTTATACAAAGATCAACTCAAGATGCATCAAAGACCTAAATATAAGAGCCAAGACCATAAAGACCTTAGAAAGCAGTGTAGGGAAACATCTACAGGACCTTGTAATAGGAAATGGCTTCATGAATATCACACCAAAAGCACGAGCAGCAAAAGAACAAATAGATAAATGGGACTACCTCAAAATTAAAGCCTTCTGCGCCTCAAAGGAGTTTGTCAAGAAAGTAAAAAGGGAACCCACACAATGGGAGAAAATATTTGGCAACCATATATCTGATAAGAGACTTATAACTTGCATATATAAAGAACTCATAGATCTCGAAAACAAAAAGATAAACAACCCATTTAAAAAATGGGAAAAAGATTTAAACAGACACTTCTCCAAAGAAGAAATACAAATGGCTAAAAAGCACATGAAAAAATGCTCCAAATCCCTAGCTATCAGGGAAATGCAAATCAGAACTACAATGAGATACCATCTTACTCCCATAAGATTGGCAGCCATGAGAAAAATGGTAGAATACAAATGCTGGAGAGGATGTGAAGAAAGAGGAACACTCATCCATTGCTGGTGGGAATGCAGAAGGATCCACCCATTCTGGAGGACAGTTTGGCAGTTTCTCAAAAAATTATCCATAGATTTGCCATATGACCCAGCAATACCACTGCTGGGTATATACCCATCAGATCTGAAAACAAGGACACAAACCAATATATGTACACCAATGTTCATAGCAGCATTGTTCACCATCGCCAAAAGTTGGAATCAATCCAAAAGTCCATCAACAGATGAGTGGATCAATAAAATGTGGTATATACACACAATGGAATACTACTCAGCTGTAAGCACCAATACACTACAATCGCATGTGATAACATGGATGAACCTTGAGAATCTTATGTTGAGTGAAGCAACCCAGGCATTGAAGGACAAATACTATATGACCTCAATGATATGAAATAAATTAACTGCCTCAGAGAGCTAGAGTCTGGAAAAGTGGCTTACTGGAAATCGGGGGGTGGAGGAAGGATGTGAGTTAATGTCTGTAGGGGTGGAATCTGTGATGAGCTGGGGGTAAGTATGAGCACAAAGAAGGGACAAAATGGGGGCAAGGGGTTACCTTTGGGTGGGGTTTTCTGGGTTTGAGGGGGGCTGGGGATGGGAAGAGGGGTAATATGGTCCAAGAAATAGGTGGGAGGGAGGGGCAACATACAAACATGGGAGAGTGCCAGAAGTTCGTTGAGAACTAAATGTTGAGTAAAACGTATCAAAGTATAAGTAGGAGGGTTACCTGGTTAGGACGCTCAGGGTGTATGGTCTGATGCGGGACGGACTCCGGAGGGAATAGCTGAAGGCTCATTTTGCCAAGGTGGGTTCTACCATTGGGTGGGGTGGACCCATATCCTGGGGAAGACTAATGCCGTCGAATAGAGAGAACTGTATCTCTCGTGAGAAAGGACGGCTCCCAGGGCATTAGATTGGCAGGCGTTGTGGGCCCTAAGGGGAGGGGAAAATGGACGTGCAATGGATGGAACAAAGGTAAATAAGGGGGCAAAAGAGGAGTTATGTGAGAGTACACGAGGATGAATATAAAACAGCTAATATTACACCAAAAACATATAGGGGACGACAGACTAATAATGAAAACCATAAGACAAAACATAGGATAACTAAAAAATTTAGAAAACTGTACAACCTAAAGTATGGACCACATAGTAAGCACAAATGTTACCTTGTTTGAAAACTATAGTTTCGGAATCTGTACATCAGTTTCAGGAAATATGATATGAATAAGTTAAAAGATTATTGCTGTGGAAGGGAAAAGGTTTTATGGTGGATCTGGGGAAATACTGTATATTGTATATATGAATTTTGGTGATCTAAGACTCTTCTGAAGCTGACATTATGTTGGGATTCACTTTATGGGAAGTTTTGGATCACAGAGTGGTTCAACAATGGCAGCGGAGGAATACTGATATGGGATGTTATTGACAGGATATATATGGTTGACAGGGAGTTATACAGGGCATATGCCCAGGGTATATGGTAATGTCTATATATACTCATAGCGGAAACAATTAAAAACAACAGCTGGGGGGGTACTGGGCTCCTGGCCAGGGGGTCACTGTTGTGGGCCCTGGGAGAGCAGCGGCAATCCTCCAGGTGCAACGGCAAGAACCAGGAAGGAAGGAGGGCCCAACAGTGGGCCCTTGATACTAATGGCTACACTTTTGAGCCTATGCACCTGCAATAAGAACAAGGCCTAGAGTAGCATTGTGCTTGGGGGTTTCCTCCTGACAGCCTTCATGTTACTCAAATGTGGCCACTCTCACAGCCAAACTCAGCGTGTAGATGTGATGCATTCCCCCCAGCGTGGGACACGACACCCGGGGATGAGCCTCCCTGGCACCGAGGGATCACTACCACATACCAGCTGAAGAAGCAACTAGAAAATGACCTTGAATTAAAGATTCAATGCGGAACAGCAGAATATACCTGTCTACATATAATAACATGACTTCGGGAAGCAGTTTGACTAATGTAAGGGGGAAATGGAAAGGAGAAATGAGATTATAAGGCTGTGAGTCTCTAAAAAAGAGTCTGGAGGTTGTCAGAAGGAATACCGCTATGTACAACTGAACAGATTCCAAGAGACAGATAAGGTAGATACAACCCCAGGTATTGGTTCTTTTGAGGGATAAAGAGACCCACGGGTTCTATGGTCATGGCAGAAGGGGTTCACTGCCATGACAGATGGCCCTTCTTTGGAGCTGGTGTTTCTGCGTGATGGAAATGGACTCAGAGGGGATCTCTTTTCACAAGACTTGCATGCTACTTTATTGGAATTGTAGTTGGTGCTGGGTTTAAGATATATGTAGGGGATTTGAATCTCTGGACTGATAATATGACACCCAGGCCCAGAGCCTCAACAGACTTCAGCTCCTACACTTTGACTTATTGGACTTACTCCACTCAGCTAACATGGAGTTGAAGAAGGTCAACCACCACAACATGGAGCCTAGAGTGTCTACAACTAGAAGCGGGAAGAGTGCATCCAGTACCCATGTGGAATCTAAGCCCTCACTTGACATAGGTGTGCAATGGACACAACCAATCCAATGTCCACAGAGAAAATGTGGAATGGGTGTGGGAACGGTAGCCATGGGGGCTGCTGGGTGTGGGGAACGGGAGGAAGAGATGAGATGTGGAGGCGTTTTCGGGACATAGAGTTGTCCTGGATAGTGCTTCATGGACAATTACGGGACACTGTAGATCCCCCCAGGGCCCACTGGATGGAACGTGAGAGAGTCTGGGCTATGATGTGGACCATTGACTATGGGGTGCAGTGATGCTCAGAGATGAACTTACCAGGTGCAATGGATGTATCACGATGATGGGAGAGAGTGTTGCTGTGGGGGGAGTGGGGGGCGGGTGCGGTGGGGTTGAATGGGACCTCATATATTTTTTTAATGTAATTTTAAAAAAATAATAATAAATAAATATTAAAAAAAAAAGATGCTCAACATCATTAACCCTCAGAGAAATGCAAATCAAACCCATAAGATACTATTTCAGCAACATTGGAATGACTACTTTTTTTAAAAAAAAAAAGGAAATAAGTATTGAAGACGATGCAGAGGAACAGGAACAGGCATTCATGATTGGTAGCAATGTAAAATGGTGCAGCTGCTGTGGAACACAATTTGGCAGTTCCTCATAAAACTAAATATAGAACTACCACAGGAACTGACAATCCCACTACTAGATATATTTCTGAAAGAATTGAAAACTGGGACTTGAACAGATATTTGCAAACAATATGTTCTTAGAGGTATTATTCACAATTGCCAAAAGACTGAAGCTACCCAAATTACCACTAACTGGTGAACGGATAAATAAAATGTGGTATATACATACAATGGAATATAATTCAGCTGCTAAAAAGAATGAAGTCTTGATACATGTGTCGACATGGGTTTGCCTTGAAGACCTCACATTGAATGAAGTAAGTCAGACTTAAAGGCCAAAATATTGTATGAGCTATCTGATTTGAAATCACTAGAATAAGAAAGCTCCTAGAGTCAGAATCTAGAATATAGTTTACCAGGGGATGGAATGTAATAGGGAATGGGAAGTTAAGTCTTAAACTGTACAGGGTTCCTATTTGGAATGATGGAAATGTTTTGGTAATGCATAGTGAAGATGGTAGCACAATGATGTGATGCAATTAACAGCACTGATACATGTATAAGAATATGATTAAAAGGGGAACTGTTAGATTGCATCTATGGTAACAGAAGAAAATTTATTTTAAAAATCTAAGGAGGGAAGCAGACTTGGCCCAGTGGATAGGGCATCCGTCTACCACATGGGAGGTCCAAGGATCAAACCCCAGGCCTCCTTGACCCATGTGGAGATGGTCCACACTCAGTGCTGATGCACGCAAGGAGTGCCCTGCCATGCAGGGGTGTCCCCCACATAGGGGAACCCCACACACAAGGATTGTGCCCTGTAAGGAGAGCCACCCAGAGTGAAAGAAAGTTCAGCCTGCCCAAGAATGGTGCTGCACGCATGGAGAGCTGACACACAAAATGGTGCAACAAAAAGAAACACAGATTCCCATGCCACTGACAACAACAGAAGTGGACAAATAAGAAGATGCAGCAAATAGACACAGAGAACAGACAACCGGGGTTGGGGGTGGAAGGGGAGAGAAATAATTTTTTTTTAAATCTTAAAAAAAACTAAGGTACTACACTGTACAGTGAACCCTAAGTTAAACCATGGTCTTTAATAGTACAATTGTAAAAGTGTGCTATCATGAATTGTAACTGATGTTGCATGCCATTTCAAGGTGGTGGGGTGGTATATGATAATCCTGCATTTTATGCAGGATTGTTCTCTGTACCCATAACTTCTCTAATAAAGAAAAAAAATGGTCATTCTACAAATAAAATGATAGGAAAAAAGAACAAACACCAAAAGAATAGATTTAAACCCAACCATACCAATTTTTGTATTAAACAAAAATTGTCTACACAATTCAGGTAAAAGGATGAGGTTGGTTTTATTTTAAAGAGCAGAACCAATTATATTATTTCCATAAGAAACCCACTGTATATTTATAAACACAGGTTATCATGTAGAGATCTACAAACAGAAATTTGGAATGACTGTGTTAACATTAGAAAAATCATATTTTGGAGCAAAGAAAATTACAAGGGATAAAGAGCAACATTTCAATATAATAAAGAGTTCAATTCATCAAGACTATATATTGTTTAATTCAAACTACATGAAAAAAAATGTTGCTACTACTGAATGGAAAAACAGAAAAATCAACAATTTTATTTGGCTATTTCAAAACCCACCCTAAAAAATAATAGAATGTAAGCAGAAAGTCATTAAAATATAGAGAAGACTCAACCTATCTAATCAACAGCATAACCAAAAGATATTTATAAAACACTCTACCAAAGAACTGCAGAATAAAATGTCTGCATGTGTGTATGAAATATTTGAAAAGAGTATATTCTGAGTCATAAGACAAATTTCAAAAATTATAAGTGATTGAAATCATGCAAAATATATTATTTTAACCAACAGAAATAAACAAGAAAACTCTATGGACCTTCTTCAGAGTGGCAGGAAGCTCAGATCATAGACAGTGGTTTCATTTCATTCTTGTACTTCTTGATATCTTGTATACCAGTAGTATATAGCAGCAGGGTCACTTTAGAACAATTAAAATGGGCAGCACTCCCTCTGTTATCATGTGAAACTCTACCCACTATGTCAATACCCAACAAACATCCAAACATATGTTTATAACTTATATGCATGCCCTGGAAAACTCCCTCCCACCCATGCATCCTCCTTAAATGACATACTACATCAGTGCTCCTCCTCTGCCATAGTTGAATCCCTCTGTGATTCAAAACTTTTTTTTACTTTTTGCCTTTCATCACTGTATTAGGTGTTGCCCTGTATGTACAGTGGCAAGGCAATCTTTTCCATTTATTCCTGTGTCTGCATCCTTTTTTTAAATGATGTTTTCAAAAAAGTTTTAGATCACAGTAAAGTCACATTTAGAATATATAGGACTCCCATATACACAACATCAAACCCTTTTCCCCCTTCCCTAGCAATGATCTTTTTACACATGGATGTCACATTTGCTGCAACTGATGTACAAATATTGATACAAAGTTACTAACCATGTTTTCATTATGGTTTACATTTTAGACTATACACTTTTATAAATTTTTTTTTTTAAAGATTTATTTATTTATTCCCCCCCACCCCTCCCCTGGTTGTCTGTTCTTGGTGTCTATTTGCTGCGTCTTGTTTCTTTGTCCGCTTATGTTGTCGTCAGCGGCACTGCACGGGAAGTGTGGGCGGCGCCATTCCTGGGCAGGCTGCACTTTCTTTTCACGCTGGGCGGCTTTCCTCACGGGCGCACTCCTTGCGCGTGGGGCTGCCCCACGCGGGGACACCCTTGCGTGGCACGGCACTCCTTGCGCACATCAGCGCTGCGCATGGCCAGCTCCACACGGGTCAAGGAGGCCCGGGGTTTGAACCGCGGACCTCCCATATGGTAGACGGACGCCCTAACCACTGGGCCAAAGTCCGTTTCCCTTATAAATTTTTGGTGACATTTAATATGGCCTGTATCCATCATTGCAGGATCATGCAGAATACTTCCATTGCCACCAGTTACCCCCTCTTCCATTCATTATATTCCTCTCTCCCTTTCCATTGGGGCCCACAGTGACAACCAATCTTCACTGCTTGAAAGACAAGATTGATAGATACTTGCACCAATGCTTAGGGCTTGACACACTAGTCTGTCCTCCCCCATTGGGAGCCACCCATGCTCTCAAGAGACACCCTCCCCTCTGTTTGAGACTATCAGGCCTACCCAGGATGGGGTTATAACACCTTTCCATTCATTGTACTGGTCTCCACCCACTGATATAACACAGTATGGCAAAATAAGCACTCATATACTCCCTAGAAGCCTGCCCCAGGTGAACCCTGTGCCAGTTGCCCCTATCAAGCATATATAAAGAAATCCTGTATCTTTAAAATAAAAAGACAACCCATTTTAAAAATGGGCAAGAGATTTGAACAGACATTTCAACAAAGAAGAAATACAAATGGCTAAAAAGCACATGAAAAGATGCTCAACATCACTAGCTGTTAGGGAAATGCAAATCAAAAGTACAATGAGACACCGTCTTGCACTCATTAGACTGGCAGCTATTAAAAAAACAGAAGACTATAAGTGCTGGAGAGGATGTGGAGGAATGGAAACCCTCATCCACTACTGGTGGGAATGTAGAAGGATCCAGCCATTCTGGAGGACAGTTTGGTAGTTACTCAAAAAACTAACTATAGATTTGCCATATGACCCAGTAATTCCACTGCTGGGTATACCTAGAACTGAAAACAAAGACATGAACTGATGCATGCACACCAGTGTTCACAGTGGCACTATTCACTACTGCCAAAAGTTGGAATCAACCCAAATGCCCATCAACAGATGAGTGGATAAACAAAATGTGGTATGTTGGAAACTGAGGCACAATGGCCTCTCAAGGAAAGACGTGCTGTCTCCATGCTCATGCTGTCTCCATGACTTCGCTTGCAACCTAAGGAATGCAGTGATTGGGAGTTCCCAGCAAATGGGCTGAAGCTGTTAAAGGCTAAAGGAAAAGATGAGCTCATACCTTTTGTAATGTATAGAACACTTAGACTTTGCACCTTGAGATAAGAATTTTTTTAAAAAAGAAAATTCTTTAGACTATAGGTAATGTTGATTGTTAATACGTGTTGCTCTTTGATGTCACGTACACTATGTTAATGCTAATGTTTATGCTTAATGGCACGTAGGCTGCTGTGGGCTTGCTTGTAGACACATACACTGTGGTATATAAAGAGCGCCTTGTAATCAATAAAGTTGTCTGATGACCTTGAGAAATCAATGCTCTCAGATCCCCTGAACCCAGCCTTTGTCTTTCATTCCTGATACCCTTGGGTCACTGATTAAGACTCCGACAGTGATATATATGTACAATGGAATACTACTCAGCTGTAAGGAGGAATACAGTACTAACACATGAGATAACATGGATGAATCCTGAGGACCTTATATTAAGTGAAGCAAGCCAGGCACTGAAGGACAAATACTACATGACCTCCCTGATAGGAATTAAGCAAATCAAGTTGTCTCAGATAGCTAAAGAGTGGAAGATAGGCTTACAGAAAATACGGGGAGAGAGAAAGGTTGTGAGCCAATGCCCACACAGGCAAAATCTATGAGAAAGTGGAGGTACATAGTGGTGCAATGAAGGAATAAGACAGGGGCATAGGGATACTATTGGGTTGGGCTTTGCAGGCTTCAGGGGGGCTAGGGTTGGGAGGATGGGTCAGATGGTCCATGGAATTGGGGGAAGGATTAAGGGGTAGCAGGTGAACACAGGAGATTGTTGGGTATGTGGCTGAAACTATAATGTTGAAAAAAAACTCTTCAGAAAATATAAGGAAGTGTTACTGGTTTAAGGCATGTTCTATTTCTTTTTTTAACATCTCCTGGGAACTCATGAAAGACCTTCACTGGAACCCCTGGTTTGCTGCCTGCCCTGAAGAATTTGGACTTATGCATTGCCATGGTTGCATGAGGCAATTTTATAAAACCTCAAACTATTTACAGATATCCTCTGTTGGTTTCATTTCCCTAGAGAATCTAATACAGGCCTATACAATTTTCATTTTTTGGAACCTTTACTTAAACATGGGGACTTCATGATCTAAATCTCTTTTCTTCTTTCCTGAAAAATTCTCTAATAACTCTTTTCTCACTGTGGTAGCAGTTCATATTTTTTTCTGAATACATGGGTGAATCTCACCAAGGATGACTTGAGTTTGCAGTGGTTACTTGAGGAATGTTTGAATTAACCAAGGACAACCATTTGAGGTATGCACTTGAAAAAGAAACTCCTGGTCTTTAACAAATTAGGGAGTGCATATTTGATTGATATTCAGAAGTTCAAAAAGACTTAGTGATTCAAAAATGCATCTTTAAAAGATTCCTTATAACGTGCTCTTAGAGGTTTATGGTAGAAAAAATAAGTTTTAACCTAATGAAAGGGAATCAAACTTTGATTTCAACAGTACTTGAGTTTCATATAAATTGTCAAATTTAAGACAGAGCCTAAGATCTGTTGATACCTTAAAACCTTAGGCTTATGTTAAATTGAGCTTGCATGGTGTAGCAGTTTGATTTAATTGATGAATTCAAAAAAGAAATATTGGATTATGCTTGTAATCTCATCTGTACCTGGGCATGATTGAGTTATGATTAGGACTTCGATTGGGCCACATCATTAAGGCATTGGGTCCCCACCCCTTGGTGGGTGGGGATTCATGGATAAAGGGCATGGCAAAGGACAGAGTTGGAGTTTTGATATGAGGGTGTCGGAGTCATGGATCCGAAGGGCATCGGGAATGAAAGACAAAGAGAGATTGGGATCAGGGGATCTGAGAGCATTGAAGCCTCAAGCTCATCAGGCAAGTTTATTAATCTCAGGCTCTTCTTTATATACCCCAAGCAATCATGAAACCAGCAACTATTCTTGCTAACTATTCCCACTACCTCAACCTGTGTAACACAATGAATCAAATGCTATGATTATAATTCAAAGTACAAAACTTCAATGTTCCATTATATTGTTGAGAAAACATACCCATAAATCTTGTTGCCCATGTTGTTCCATTCTACCTAGTCCTCATTCCACCTGAATGTACATATCTCCTTGCTAGATTTATGTCCTGCATGTATAGCTGTAGAGACAGCATGACTCAGTGGTCAAGGAAGTAACTTGCTTCCATGGAAACAACATGCCTTTGTTTCCCACATTTCCCCCTTTTTGTTTTAGTCAGAATGGCTGTGCCTGTCTTAGGTTGCCCTCCCCTGAGAAGCTTACCCATCATTGACTACCAGCCAAGCACACTGACCATGGGAACTCTTTGCCAGATTCTTGCAAGTGCCAAATTATTGGCTTGTCCCATAGCATTGGTGCAGTCTTCGGCAAACACCTCATCCCAGGCAGGCAACAAGATTAACACACTAAGTCCTATTCCTAATGCAGATAAAAAATGTTGAGACTTCTGCCAATTTACTGGATTAAACTTATTGAAATGAGAAATCAAATCACCAAAGATATCCTTATCATCAGCTACATAAATCTGATTATGAGATATTTCCAATATCTTTTTCTGTAATTCTTCTATTTCTAATGACATATTACCCTTATGACCTATCAAATAATTTTTAATCTTTTCCCAGTCAAACATAGAATTATTATAAGCAAGTGGAGTAATAAAAAAATTACTCTCATTCCAATCACATTTTAAACCTCTAAGTAAATTTAAGTTATATACTTGATCTCCAAGATGTAAAACTGCTGATTCTAGATCATTAACTCTATTGTTTAATTCTTCATCTATATGTTCTTGACTATGCCATAAGTCACTAGCATTCTTATGCCAATATGCACATATTGCTGAGTCTGCACAGTATCATGCAAGGCCATGGTAGCTGTAGCAGCAGCTGCAGTAACACCAGTCAGTCCCAATATGCCAGCTATTAACAGTCCCACAAATCACTTTGAGCACTTCAGGATTTCTTGAGCCATATGGAACAGCAGTTGACTCTCAGATGACGATTGTCAAATTCGGTTCAGTTACACTGGAATCCACATTCCCCACTGCCTTTGAGCCATTGTAATGAAATCTCCATTCTGTAAAATATTCTTAGACAAACAGGTATACAACGCTCCACTTTTATAAAACAGAGCATTCTTAGTTATAGTTTTCCAACCACAAACACATAAGGATCTCTTACACACGATTGAAAATGATGAGTTGATCTAAATGCAAATATTGGCCATTCTATTATTCTCAATCCATTCTATAGTAGGTACTATTCCCAGAAAACCTTCCCACAAATTCTTTTGACTATGCATAGATGTAATATAACACCATGGAGAAGGGATCCCTTTTCCTTTATATTTCCAAATGCTATTATTTTTGGTAAAAATTATTTTTTCATCCAATTCAAGGGATTCATGAAAGGGATATTGCATATTACTAATTTGCTGTTCTTTACTATTTAGACCATACCAAATAAATCTGCCATTATATTTGGTGGGACTCCCCATAGGGGTACTTTCCCACACTATTCCATAGGAATCATTAGAAACAACAGATCCTCTTCCTATATGACATTCTTGTCATCCTTCTTTATCCCCAATATCACTTTGCAGACAGTTATAGGTAGGTTCTTTAGTCACCATATAATTGTAAGAAGGAAATAACATCAATAAAGATTTAGTATTATTATTTTTGAAGATAATCATAGTCCAATTTTTAACATACATACATGGAGGATGGTTACCAATGCATAGGGGTCGAGAATCAAATGGTAATATGAGATTATAGATTCTTCATCCTTCCTCATGGGACGTAATTGGTAACCTATCATCAATTGGTCCAGGGAATATATGGGTCTTATTCATATAAATAGCAAAGGATGGATCTTTCCAGGTTAACACTTTGAGTAATGGGGGGTTAGGTGTATAGGCCCAATAGGTGTAATTACCCATGGCTTCCTCATTACTTATGATCACCATCATCAGAAGTTGTAGGAGACCCCATCTCTTCATTCTATGGTTTAATCCTCTTCACAGGTAGCCAAATTTGCTCTCCATTTTATGAAGTACAAGAACATAGCCTCACCCCCATACTTTAATCCTGTCTTTTTTCCATTCATTGCTTAAAATATCTTTCCAGAATATTGGTTGATCTTCATTTCCAGTGTCCACTGTAGATATTTGACATTTTCCAAAGTGACATTCTGCAGGTGTCAGTGAATTATAAACATTAAGAAAATTTAAAGTAAATAGGGAAAACGGACATTGGCCCAGTGGTTAGGGCGTCCGTCTACCACATGGGAGGCCCGCGGTTCAAGCCCCGGGCCTCCTTGACCCGTGTGGAGCTGGCCCATGCGCAGTGCTGATGCGCGCAAGGAGTGCCGTGCCCCACAGGGGTGTCCCCCGCGTAGGGGAGCCCCATGCGCAAGGAGTGCACCCATAAGGAGAGCCGCCCAGCGCGAAGGAGGGAGCAGCCTGCCGAGGAATGGCGCCACCCACACTTCCCGTGCCGCTGACGACAACAGAAGCGGACAAAGAAACAAGACGCAGCAAAAAGACACAGAAAACAGACAACTGGGGGAGGGGAGGGGAATTAAATAAATAAATAAAAAATAAAGTAAATAAAGCTTTTGCCAATTGATCTTTTGGTGTTATAATTACATCATCTCTCCCTTTTTGTTTTAAAAGCATAGTTTTTAGGGTATGATGGCTGTGTTCAACTATGGCTTGACCTGTAGGATTGTAAGGAATACTAGTAACATGCTCAACAGCATACATAGAACAAAGGGAAGCAAAAGGCTTACTCATGTAAGAAGGGCCATTATCAGTTTTAATTTTCAAGGGGCATCCCATCACAGCAAAAGCAGACCACAAATGGGAATGAACGTGATGAAAACATTCACCACTTTGTGCAGTAGCCCAGAAAAAATGAGAGTAAGTGTCAATACAGACATGGACATATTGTAATTTATCAAATGATGGTATGTGAGTAACATCCATCTGCCACAGTTGATTAGGAGCCAGGCCTCTGGGATTAGTTTCAGCCTAAAAAGGCACTGTGGCCAAAAGTCCACAGGTGGGATGGGTGTGAATAATCTCTTGACCTTGATGTTTTGTCGATTGAGGAAATTTATATCTAAGTCCCTTAGTATTAATATGAATTAATGCATGATATTTAGTTGCATCTGGCAAACATCCCAGTAACAGATCATCTTGGGCATTTTGGGTAGCTAGAGGACCAGGAAGGGAAGAAGGAGACCAGATATGAGTAATATATATGGGCTGACTTCTTTGCCGAATGAGGGCTTGGTAAGGTCAGCAAAGAGTTGAGACAATTCATCGGTAATAAAAATATGAGCTGTTTCAATATGAGGTACAGTTAAACACACATATTCAGAATCAGAGACAATATTCAAGTGCTCCTGAAACGTTTGTAAAACCTTAATGATGACTGAAAGCTCTGTGAGTTGAGCAAATGAATAAGGAGTCTGCCAGACCTGTTCCTTTGAAGAGGTAACATATGCTGCTTTTCCATTACTACTATCATCAGTAAATACTGTACATGCATTTTCAATAGGAATGATTTTCACATTTTTTGATAAAATCCAAGTGGCTCTTCATAAGAACGTTAACAATTTGGAAGTAGAATAATGATTATCAATAATGCCTTGAAAATTACTAATAGCAATTTGCCATTGAGGATTAGTTATATATAAGTGTTGAATTTCTTCATGAGAAAGATCACAAATAATCCTGTCTAGATCAGACCACTTTAATTGTAACAATCTAACACAGCCTTTTGCTGGGATGGAAATTATTTTTTGGAGATATGTCTGCAATCTCTTTTGTTTATTATTAGGTTAAAAAAAAAACAAAAAACAAAGCCCCATTCCAGTATACCTTCTTGCCAAAATAAAGCTGTAGGAGATTAAGGGGTTGAGAAAATAAATCAACAGATTTGTCAGGTTCTATTTGTGTTAATTGCCCTTGAGAGATTTGATCCTCTATCAATTCCAGTTCTTTTTCAGCCTCTACAGACAATGTTCTAGGGCTAGAAAGATCTACATTCTTTCTGATGGTGACTAGGCTTCCCACATTCCAAACAATTTCCTTTCTTTCTCTCCTCCTTCAAGCTACCTTTAAAGGCTACGGCCAAGACCACCTTTTTTTTTTTTTAATTAAAATTATTTATTTTTATGAATTACATTAAAAAAATACTAGGTCCCAATCAACCCCACTGCCCCCACCCCCACTCCCCCCACGGCAACACTCTCTCCCATCATCGTGAGACATCCATTGCACCCAGTAAGTACATCTCTGAACATCACTGCACCCCGTAGTCAATGGTCCACATCATAGCCCACACTCTCCCCCGTTCCATCCAGTGGGCCCTGGGGGGGTCTACAATGTCCTGTAATTGTCCGTGAAGCACCACCCAGGACAACTCCATGTCCCGAAAACGCCTCCACATCTCATCTCTTCCTCCCATTCCCCAAACCCAGCAGCCACCATGGCTACCCTTCCCACACCCATTCCACATTTTTACATTCACTGTTAGCCTGATCAAAAGCAAGTGCTAACAAAATTAACTCTCTTGCTTCTGGTATCTCAATTGTTTGAATCAAAATGTCAGTTAATCAGGCTACAGATTCCACATATGGTTCATTAACTCCCTGGATCACTTTGGCAAAAGATTGAGTAGGTTTTCCAGGTACACAAATCCGTTTCCAAGCTGCCAAACATGAATTGCGCACTTGTGTTATGGCCTGATCATTGTATTGGAGCTGTCTTTGAATTCCAGACCAATCACCAATACCCGATAATTGTTCAGCAGAAATAAGAATGGGAGGATTCTGTACTGCGTTACAGTGTGCAATCATATTGGCTTCATCTGTCCACCAGGTTTAAATTGCAAAAACTCAGCCGGGCTTAAAATAGTTCTAGCCAGCATGTCCCAATCCCAGGGGATAAGTTGGTCAGCTTGAGCCAGCCCCTGCACTAAGCCAAAAGCGTAAGGATTATTAGTTCTAAATTGTGCACAGGCTTGTTTAAGATCTTGCAGAATTTTAAGTGGCAGGGGTTCATGATGAAAATTATATCCTCCTTGAGGGTTGTTTGCCTCTGGGGAAACTTGTTGAATATTTACCGGGAAAGCTGTTAGTAATTGCATTCCTTCAGGATCCCCCTGTCGAGATCCTTGCAGCAAACAATGCATTAAGGGAATAGGTGGAACTGGATTCGGTACAAATACATTGTTAGTGTAAGGCCTGGTGTCAATGGCATCAGTAAATATTCCCGGGCTGTAGGCATTGTAACCGGTGGGACTGTAGGGGCTACATTACACAAATTAGGGTAAATGCTGGCTTTAGAAATATTCAATTTAGACATCTGCTTAGGCAGAAAGGGGTTAGTTTCTTTCTCATTGGGGGGCTCATCCTTGTCCTTGTCCTCTATTTCCTCCCATGTCATGGGACTCCCTGGAAAAGATAGTAATTTCTTCCTCCTCTGCTTCAGACTGCAGCGGATCTAAGGCTGCTACAATCTGTTGCCCTAAAGCCCACACCAACAGTGGTATAGTCTCTCCTTTTTGGTATGCTCTATGTAGCACCTTCATTACCTGTTTCCACTGTTTAAGATTTAAAAGATTTTTTCTTGTGGCTGAAACCAATAACAGTGTTTTTGTACTAGAGCAAAAATTCAAGTAAATCAGCAGTTTTCACTGAGACTCCAACAGTATTTAAAAGAGTTTTTAGTCCTGTGAATATTCTTCCAGAAGTCCTGGTTGATTCCCCATACCCTGATGCTAGCAGAAAACAAAATTAATTTAAGATTCTCACCACTGTATTGTCAGACTTGAGTCACCTTTCAATGGATGCCTCAACCTTTCAGGAAGGTTTTCAGTTTCCATGTTCCCAGTACTGCCATGGAAGAATCTCTGCTGCAGTCACTGCTTTGGGCCCCACATTGGGTGCCAGATGTCAGAGTCATGGACCTGAAGGGCATTGGGAGTGAAAGGTAAAGAGAGATTGGGATCAGGGGATGTGAGAGCATTGAAGCCTCAAGCTCATCAGACAAGTTTATTAATCTCAGAGACAGACAGGCAGGCAGGCGGGTGGGTGGGTGGGCAGGCAGGCAGGCAGACAGACAGACAGGCAGGCAGACAGACAGAGAGACAGGAGGACAGACAGATGGACAGACGGACGGACAGACAGACAGGAGTTCAGACAGACAGGAGGACAGACAGACAGACAGGAGGACGGACAGACAGACGGACAGACAGACAGACAGGAGGACGGACAGACAGGAGGACGGACAGACAGGAGGACAGACGGACGGATGGACGGACGGACAGATGGATGGACAGACGGACAGATGGACGAACAGACGGACAGACGGAAGGACGGACGGACAGTTGGACGGACGGACAGATGGATGGACGGACAGACGGACAGATGGACAGACAGACAGACAGACGGACAGATGGACAGATGGATGAACAGACAGATGGACAGATGGACAGATGGACAGACAGATGGACAGACAGACAGACATGCTCCATACTTGTAAAACTGAAAGTTCAAGAGGTGTCAAATACCCTGCAAAAAGGACCCTTTAAACATCTTTAAATGAACTTTATACAATCTCTACCACCTCCAACTTTCACATTATACCCAATTACAATTAAACTTATCATTTCAAGTTTATGAAAATCAAAATATAACTATTAAAAGCCCTCACTGGAGACATGGGGAGTGTTGGAGATTTGGGCCCAAAGGGTATCGGGAATGAAAGAAAAAGAAGAATGGAAGAAAGTGAGAGAGCTGGGATCAGGGGGTCCATGAGTAGAGACTCATCAGACAACTTTATTGTTTACAAGGGGCTCTATATATACCTCAGTCTACATGAGAACAAGAAGCAACATGCAGTTTACTATCAGCATTACTCATAGTCTAAGGAATTCAAAAAATCTTATCTCAAGGTACAAAGTCTAAGTGTTCAATTTACTACAAAAGGTATGTGCTCATCTTTTCTTTCAGCCTTTAACAGCTTCTTCCTGTTTGAGGGGAACTATTTATTACCGAATTCCTTAGGTTGCAAGCACAGCCATGGAAATAGTATGTCTCTCCTTGTGAGACCACTGTGCTTCAGTTTCCAAAATTTCCCTTTTTGTTTTATTATTTGTTTGTTTAGTTATTTATTTCTCTCCCCTTCCCCCACCCATTTCTCTGTGTCTATTTGCTGCATCTTCTTTGTCCACTTCTGTTGTTGTCAGTAGCAACAGGAATCTGTGTTTCTTTTTGTTGTGTCATCTTGTTGTGTCAACTCTCCATGTGCGTGGAACCATTCCTGGGCAGGCTGTACTTTCTTTCACACTGGGCAGCTCTCCTTATGGGGTGCACTCCTTGCACATGAGGCTACCCTATGCGGGAAACACCCCTGCATGGCACGGCACTCCTTGCATGCATCAGCATTGCACATGGGCCAGCTCCACATGGGTCAAGGAGGCCCAGGGCTTGAACTGTGGACCTCCCATGTAGTAGACGGACACCCTAACCACTGGACCAAGTCCACCTCCCCCCCTTTTTGTTTTACTTGAGGTGACCATGCCTGTCTTAGGTTGCCCTTCTCTCAAAAGTCTTACTCATCATTGACTACCCACCAAGCTCTTTGACTTAGGGAGATTATTGAAGTGCTTTGGCTAGCACCAGATTATTTGCATGTCCCATGGCTGTTACACTTTGCAATTTTCTTTGAAAGCACTGTCCGGCACAGGCAAGAATCATGAGCAATAGAACAAATATGTTTAGCCCTATTCCTAAAGCTGACAGGAAATGCTGTGCTTTCCACCAATTAACTGGGTTAAATTTTGTAATATGTGAAATCATATCTGAGAAAATATCCTTAACATTTGCTACATGAATTTTTTCTTTTTTTTATTGATTTTGTGAAAATATTACATTAAAAAAAATGAGGTCCCATTCAACCCCACCCCCCACCACTCCCCCCTCCCCCAGCAACACTCACTCCCATCATCATGACACATCCATTGCACCCGGTAAGTACATCTCCGGACATCTCTGCACTCCATGGTCAATAGTCCACACCATGTCCCACACTCTCCCCCACTCCATCCACTGGGCCCTGGGAGGACCCACAATGTCTGGTTATTGCCCCTGAAGCACCATCCAGGGCAACCCCAAGTCCCAACGGTGCGCCCACATCTCATCTCCTCCTGCCATTCCCCACACCCATCAGCCACCATGTCCACTTTTCCCACTCCAAAGCCACCTTTTCTCTGTGGGCCTTGGATTGGCTGTGTCCGTTGCACCTCCCTGTCAAGAGGAGGCCCAGATTCCACACGGATACTGGATGCAATCCCCCTGCTCTCAGTTGTAGGCACTCTAGGCTCCATTGTGTGGTGGCGATCCTTCTTCAACTCCATCTTAGCTGAGTGAGGTGAGTCCAATAAATCAGATTGTAGGAGCTGGAGTCTGCCAAGTCTCAGGGCCCGGCCATCACACTGTCAGTCCAGAGATTCAAATTCCCTAAATATATCTTAAATCCCAACACCAACTGCAATTCCAGTAAAGTAGCATGAAAGTCTTATGAAAAGAGATCCCATCTGAGTCCAGTTTTATCACGCAGAAACACCAGCTCCAAAGAAGGGCCATCTGACATGGCAGTGAACCCCATCTGCCATGACCATAGAACCTATGGGTCTCTTTAGCCCTCCAAGGAACCAGTACCTGGGGATTGTATCTACTTTATCTGTCTCTTAGACTCTGCTCAGTTGTGCATAAGGGCAATCCTTCTGACAGCCTCCAGACTCTTTTTTAGAGACCCATAGCCATATAAACTCATTTCTCCTTTCCATTTCCCCCTTACATTAGGTCAAACAGCATTTTAAAGTCATGTTATTATATGTAGACAGGGATATTCTGCTGATCCGCATCAAACCTTCAATTCAAGGTCATTTTCCAGTTGCATCATCAGTTGGTAGTTAATAGGGATCCCTCGGTGCCAGTGAGGCTCATCCCCGGGTGTCATGTCCCACGCTGGGGGGAAGGCATTGCATTTACATGCTGAGTTTGGCTTCAAGACTGGCCACATTTGAGTAACATGAAGGCTGTCAGGAGGAAATTCCCAGGCACAGTGCTGCTCTAGGCCTTGTTCTTATTACAGGCATATAGGCTCACAAGCATAGTCATTAGTATCAGGGGCTCACTGTTGGACCCTCATTCCTTCCCAGTCCTTGCTGCTGCACCTGGGGGACTGCCGCTTCTCCCCTAGGGACCATGACAGAGTACCCCTGGCCAGGAACCCAGTACCCCCCCAGCTGTAGTTTTTAATTGTTGCCACTATGAGTTTATCCAAACATTACCATGCACCCTGGACATATGCCCTGTATAGCTCCCTGTCAGCCATATATCACCTGTCAATAGTATCCTATACCAGTATTCCTCCACTGCCATTGTTGAACCACTCTGTGATCCAGAACTTCCTGAAAATTGAAGCCCAATATAATGTCAGGATCCCTTACTAGCAAAATGGGATATAGCGATGGGTTTAAAGGTTAGATATAGAATATGTGTTGACTTGGAAAAATTCGACATCCTATCCATTTCTTTTTTTTTTTTTTTCCTTCCCTAATTATTGAACTTCTCTTCACAGGAGCCCTAGACCACAGCAATTCATATATATAATATACAGTACTCCCACACATCCACCACAGAACCTTTTCCTTCCACAGTGATACTCTTACAACCTATTCACATCATATTTACTTAAAGTGATGTACAGAGTCTGAGACAATAGCTTTCAAACAAGGTGACATCTGTGCTTACATTGTGGTGTATACTTTAGGACACACAGTTTTCTAAATTTCTAGTTATCCTATGTTTTACATTATGGTTTACATTATCAGTCTGTCGTCCCCTATATGTTTATGGTGTAATATTACATGTTTTATATCCATCCTTGTGTACTCTCGTGAAACTCCTCTCTTACCCCACATTAACCTTGGGTCCACATATTTAACATCCATTTTCCCATCCCCTTGGTGCCCACAGTGACAGCCAACCTCCGTTTCCCAAGGAGCCATGTCCAGAGATACTTGCAACAGTGTTCAGGGCTTAACTTGCTCAACTGCCCCAATTCCCTGGGAGCCACCCTTTCTCTCGAGAGATACAGTTCCCTCTATTTGATGGCATTAGTCCTCCCCAGGATGTGGGTCCACCCCCACTCTCACTACTTGGGTCTCTACCCAATGGTACCACCCACTCTGGCAAAATGAGCATTCAGACATTCCCCAGGAGCCCGTCCCACATCACACCATCCCCTCCGAGCATCCTAAACAGGTAACCCTCTTAATTATATTTTGATATGATTTTCTCAGCATTTTACTCTCAACCAATACCTGACACTCTCCTATGTTTGTATGCTACCCCTCTCTCCCCCCACTATTGGGCAAAATTACCCATCCACCCATCCCCAGCCCCCCTCAAACCCGCAAAGCGTAACCCAAAGGCAACCCCTTGCCCCCATTTTATCTATTCTTTGTGTTCATACTTACCACCAGCTCATCATAAATTCCACCCCTGCAGACATCAGCTCATATCCTTCCTCCACCCCAGATTTCCTGTAAGCCTTTCATTCAGTCTCTAGCTCTCTGAGGCAGCTTGCTTATTTCATATCATTGAGGTCATGTAGTATTTGTCCTTCAATGCCTGGGTTGCTTCACTCAACATAAGGTTCTCAAGATTCATCCATGTCATCACGTGTGTTTGTAGTGTATTTGTTCTTACAGCCGAGTAGTATTCCATTGTGTGTATATACCACATTTTATTGATCCATTCATCTGTTGATGGGCATTTGGATTGATTCCAACTTTTGGCGATAGTAAACAATGCTGCTATGAACATTGGTGTACATATATAGGTTTGTGTCCTTGTTTTCAGTTCTGCTGGGTATATATCCAACAGTGGTATTGCTGGGTCATATGGCAAATCTATGGTTAGTTTTTTGAGAAACCGCCAAACTGCCCTCCAGAATGGTTGGATCCTTCTGCTTTCCCACCAGCAGTGGATGAGTGTTCCCCTTTCTTCACATCCTCTCCAGCATTTGCATTCTTCTGTTTTTTTTTCATAGCTGCCAATCTTATTGGTGTAAGATGGTATCTCATTGTAGTTTTGATTTGCATTTCCCTGATAGCTAGAGATTTGGAGCATTTTTTCATGTGCTTTTTAGCCATTTGTATTTCTTCTTTGGAGAAGTGTCTGTTTAAATCTTTTTCCCATTTTTTAAATGGGTTGTTTATCTTTTTATTTTCAAGATTTATGAGTTCTTTATATATGCAAGTTATAAGTTTCTTATCAGGTATATGGTTGCCAAATATTTGCTCCCACTGTGTGGGCTCCCTTTTTACTTTCTTGACAAACTCCTTTGAGGTGCAGAAGGCTTTAATTTTGAGGAAGTCCCATTTATCTATTAGTTCTTTTGCTGCTCATGCTTTTGGTGTGATATTCATGAATCCATTTCCTATTACAAGGTCTGTAGATGTTTCCCTACCCTGCTTTCTAAGGTGTTTATGGTCTTGGCTCTTATATTTAGGTCTTTGATCCTTCTTGAGTTGATCTTTGTATAAGGTGTGAGATGGTAATCCTCTTTCATTCTTCTACATATGGCTATCCAATTCTCCAGGCACCATTTGTTGAATAGGCCACTCTCTCCCAGTTGAGAGGGTTTGGTGGCTTTATCAAATATTATATGGCTATATATGTGAGGTTCTATATCAGAGCTTTCAATTCGATTCCATTGGTCTGTGTGTCTCTCCTTATGCCAATACCATGCTGTTTTCACTACTGTAGCTTTGTAGTATGTTTTGAAGTCAGGTAGTGTGATTCCTCCAATTTCGTTTTTCTTTTTCAATATGTCTTTGGCTATTCGGAGCTTCTTTCCTTTCCAAATAAATTTCATAGTTAGTTTTTCTAGTTCCTTAAAGAAGGCTGTGTTGATTTTTATTGGGATTGCATTGAATGTGTAGATCAGTTTTGGTAGGATAGACATCTTAATAATATTCAGTCTTCCTATCCATGAACAAGGAATATTCTTCCATTTATTTAGGTCTTCTTTGATTTCTTTGAACAGTTTTGTATAGTTCTCAGTGTATAAGTTTTTTACCACTTTAGTTAAATTTATTCCTAAGTATTTGATTTTTTTATTTTCTATTGTGAACGGTATTTGTTCTTGATTTCCTCCTGGTCTTGCTCATTATTGGTGTACAGAAATGCTACTGATTTTTGCGCATTGATCTTATAACCTGTGACTTTACTAAACTCATTTATGAGTTCTAGAAGCTTTGTTGTAGATCTCTCAGGGTTTTCTATGTATAGAATCATATCATCTGCAAATAATGAAATTTTGACTTCTTCCTTTCCAATTTGAATGCCTTTTATATCTGGTTCTTCCCTCAGTGCTCGAGCAAGTACTTCTAAGACAATGTTAAATAGGAGCGGAGACAATGGGCATCCTTGTCTTGTTCCTGAGTTTAGAGGGAAGGATTTTAGGATTTCTCCATTGTAAACAATGTTGGCTTTAGGTTTTTCATATATTGCTCTTTATCATGTTCAAAAAATTTCCTTGTATTCCAATCTTTTGGAGTGTTTTTATCAAGAAAGGGTGCTGTATTTTGTCAAATGCTTTTTCTGCATCTATAGATATAATCATGTGATTTTTTTCCTTCAGTCTGTTTATATGGTGTATTACATTGATTGATTTTCTTATGTTGAACCATCCTTGCATACCTGGAATAAATCCCACTTGGTCGTGGTGTATAATTCGTTTAATGTGTTGTTGAATACGATTAGCAAGTATTTTGTTAAGTATTTTTGCGTCTAGGTTCATTAGAGAAATTGGTCTGTAATTTTCCTTTCTTGTGGTGTCTTTGTTTGGCTTTGGTACTAAGGTAATGTTGGCATCATAGAAGGAGTTCAGCAATGTTCCTTCTGTTTCAATTTTTTGGAATAGATACAGCAGGATTGGTGTTAGTTCTTTCTGGAATGTTTTGTAGAATTCACCTGTGAAGCCATCTGTCCCTGGGCTCTTCTTTGTTGGGAGATTTTTAAAGACTGATTCTATCTCTCTGTTTGTGATCAGTTTGTTAAGATCATCAATTTCTTCTTTTGTCAATATGGGTTGCTTATGTGTTTCTAGGAATTTGTCCATTTCCTCTAAATTGTCATTTTTGTTGGAATATAGTTTTTCAAAGTACCCTCTTATGATAGTCTTTATTTCTGTGGGGTCAGTGGTGATATCGCCTTTCTCATTTCTTATTTTGTGTATTTGCATCTTCTCTCTTTTTTTCTTTGTTAGTCTCGCTAAAGGTTTGTCAATTTTGTTGATCTTCTCAAAAAAACAGCTCTTGGTCTTGTTTATCTTTTCAAGTGCTTTCTTATTTTCTATTTCATTTAGTTCTGCTCTTATCTTTGTTATTTCCTTCCTTCTTCTTCCTGTTGGGTTACTTTGTTGTTGTTTTTCTAATTCCTTCAACTGTGCAGTTAGTTCTTCAATTTTTGCTCTTTCTTCTTTTTTGATATGCTGTCGGGCTGGAGGGCTTAGCCTCGCTCAGGACAAGAGTCGGGGGGGGGCTCGCTCCTGCCGAACTGCCGGCGGGGGGTACTCCCGAGGGGAGCACCGGTTCTCCAGGCATGGGGGACGCGCGGTTGGGGAAAAAACCACGGAGACCGCTTGAGCGCAAGAACAGGTCTGCTTTATTACAGAAGTACACTAGCTATATAGGGTTGGGTAGAGGGAGGGGCGTGATGAAGGGAGGGTTGGCTGAGAGGTTTGGAATAGGGGAGGGGAAAGGGGGAGTGAGAGCTGGCCGGATGTTGGGCTAGGCGGGAGATAGAAAGGGGGAGGGCAGCGCCGGCCAGCCGTTAGCAGCAAAGGCCTAGTCAGGCGTGGTCACCTTATCTAGGCCCAGTGGGCAGAGGCGGTATCACTTCTTGCTGCACTGTTTGCTACTGTGGCAAGCCGGGCACCCTTCCTCCCACATTTCCCCCTTTGTTTTTATTAAGCTCCTCCGAAAAGCTTGATTTGAGAAGGGAGGGGGACTGTGCCTGTCTTAGGTCGGGATTGCGCCCAGCCGGGCAATGCCCGTGCCACACAGGTGGCCAGTCTTACCCGTCATGGGGAAGCGCGGCAGCAAAAGGCCGTGTCCCTGCCTTAGGTTGACTGGCGGGCCGATCCCGTTGCCCGTCATTGGCTAACCAGTCCAGCGCCTCGATGGAATGTTGGCGGCCTTAGATAAACAGGGCAGGGGAGGGGAAAGGGTAAGGGTAAGGGGTTAGGATGGGCGGTGAGAAGGGGTAGGGGCAGGGGAGCTGGGGCTTGGGTGCGTTGAGAGGTGGCTGGCCATTTGGGGAGGATGGCAATTAATGGAGACTCCTGGTGCGTCTTCGTCGGTGGTGCAGATTCGCTGGTACCGGACCTGGATGGGCTTACTAAGGACAGAGTTAACTTGATTTTTGACAAGCCGGACAATTCGCCTGATGATCCAGGGTCCTAGGGCTAATAGGAGGACAAGGGTGAGGAGCAAGCCTAGAAAGGGGAGAAAGTAAGAAAGGATTCCATTGGGCAGCCCCCAAGAGAAAGACCATCCGGCTTCACATTCCTGCTTTCTCTTGCGGAGGCCCTCCCTAACTTGTGCGAGGTTATCTCGAATGAGGCCAGAGTGGTTAGCATAGAAGCAGCATTTTTCTCCTAACGCTGCACAGAGCCCCACTCTTTTAGGAGGAGGAGGTCTAGGCCCCTGTGGTTTTGGAGAACGACCTCGGACAGGGAGTTGAGAGATGTTTCAAGGTGGGCCATGGAAGTCTCAAGGCGGGCGATGTCTGCATCGACAGCTTGCCTAAGGGTTGAAAAGGAATTATCTTGGAGGCTGAGAGCTGCAGCTCCAGTGGCTGCACCGGCAAGACCTAGAAGGGTGGCAATTGTGATGGCGGTGAAGACTTCCTGTTTCTGCTCGTGCTGCGGGAGCTGAAGTGCTGCCAGGAGTCAAAGAATTGGTTATCAGTATGAAAGAGAACACGGGGAGCAATGAGTATGAGCACACAGGTGTCGCTGGTGGAGTTAAGGGTTTGAACATTGAGACATGGAGTGAGGCCAGAGGAAGAACATAGCCATTTGGTATTATTAAGGGGAATTAGGAACTTAGCGGCTGCATTAGGGGTGTGAGTTAGGCTGCAGAGGGACTGCATGGAGGGGAGAACTTTGCCGCCGATTTTTATTATACAGAGTCCAGTCTGGGAAACTGATCGGAGGGTGAGTCCTCTTTTTGTTTGGTTCCAATTGCAAGAGGTACCAGTGGAGTCTGGGGAGGTGCGATAGGTGCCGTTGGTAGCTATGGCTTCATAGAAGGGAGCCTCGGCAGAAAAGCAGAGCCAGCAACGTTGTGTAAGGTTGGGCTGGGATAAGTTTAAGGAGATAAATGATGCGTTGAGGAGGGCTACAAGAGGGTTGGGGGATGGCAGGGTTTGGCGGTGGGGAGGATACCTAGTGATGGAAGGATTTAAGGTGGTAGTGGGAGGAGAAGGAGAAACAGAGGGAGGAGGGGGAGGCCATGTGTGGGGAGGATTGAGAACTTGATTTGGGCCCATGGCAGCGGATTGAATTTTTCTTTATAATGAAAAAGGCACCGTAATCATAGTTGCTCATGTAAAGTCGGGCTCCCCAGGTGCGGCCCTGTAGCCAGCCTGCATTTTTAGGGTTTTTGACAGTGAGCGTAATGCTGCTCCAGTAGGGCTTAATGCTGCTCCTGTGACTTTTATCCTTAAAAGAAAGGGAGAGGTAGGGGTCCCTATTGGGAGCTCCCGACCATTCGTGGACCA
The DNA here is from genome assembly GCF_030445035.2 of Dasypus novemcinctus. Classification (NCBI taxonomy): domain Eukaryota; kingdom Metazoa; phylum Chordata; class Mammalia; order Cingulata; family Dasypodidae; genus Dasypus; species Dasypus novemcinctus. The sequence goes on along the minus strand of NW_026688139.1, from coordinate 365,617 downwards.
TGGTTTCGCACCCCCAGGAGGGGCAGTAATAGTGCGTTGGGTCATGGCAGCCTCTGGCCGTGGAAGGGCAGATATAGAAGCCTGAGACTTCATGATTATAGGGGCCATCAAGGCCTGTAAGTGAGCTGTATCAACACCGGTGAGTCTTGTGTGTAACGTCTATGAGGGAACTGATGACAGGAAGGTTGGCAAGATTACATATGTGCACTGTGAAGGAGGGAGCACCCACAGTAATGTTATTAGTGAGGAGCTTTTCCTGCTGCCAAAGAGAGAGTGTCCAGTTAAAGGGCCGATGGCTTATACTAGCCTGGTCCGTAGTGGAGGGGAGCAGAGCTAACATGAAAAGCAGGAGAGAGTGTAGATTTTTAGGTTTTTTGTTTGAAGCCAAGGTGCGGACAGCAAGCTGTACTAGCTGTCCAAGGAGGAGGGTGTCATGAGCTGGATCCGCGGCCATATTTAGCCTCTCCATCCGATGGGCGAGTGCTCTCATCATCCGTCCTTGGAACCTGCTGCTGGCCGGTGGCGGGTTTGACGTTTTTTTCGGGGATCCAGAGCGGCTGGGAGGCATTTTCTGGAAAGACACAAGCAAACCCTCTGCCTTGGGTGAGAAGGGGACTGGGTCCCTGCCAATTGTTTGTTTCTGGGTCCTTCCAAAACACCATCGGGGCAACTGTTGGTGCGTAGGAGGGGCCCCAATGCTTATGGAGGGGGAAAAACCTGTTTTTATCAAAGGAGAGGAGGTTTATGTGAATGAGGCAGGCAGTGATAATGTCGCCTGGTTGACTATGTGGGTGTAGATCCTTCTCTTATTGAATTTGCACTTTGAGCTGGCGGTGGATGCATTCTACTATAGCCTGCCCTTGGGGGTTGTATGGAATGCCGAAGTGATGAGTAACGTTGTAGAGCTGGAGAAATGCAGCGAATGAGGAGCTGCGATACCTAGGCCTATTATCGGTTTTTAAATCCCATGGGACTCCCATGAATAAGATGGCTTGCCGCAATGCTTTAATGCAATGCTTGGCTGTTTCCCCCGGTAAGGGGACAGCGTAGCAAAGGTGAGAAAAGATGTTGACTGTGACATGGACATACTTGAGGCGCCCAAATGACCGCACATGGGTGACGTCTATTTGCCATCAGGAGTTTGGCTTGAGGCCGCGGGGGTTGACCCCTTGTGGCTGCAACAGTCTAAGCGGCAAGAAGGGGGTGCATGTTTTACAGGCCCGCACCAAATGCTTGCACGTTTCCTTGAGGAGGCCTGGCAAAAGACGTTGAAGTGAGGCTGCTGAAAAGTGGAACTTAGAATGGAGAAGTTTGGCTTGATTGACCAAGTCTCTGACAGTGGCTATTGTATGGGTGGAGATGGCTTGGTAGGCAGCAGAATTACCCGCGGCTAGAGGCCCGGGCAGCCCTGAATGGCTGCGAATATGAGAAATGTACTATGGCTGTGTGCGGAGCTTGAGCTCTCGCTGCAAGGCATGGAGTGCTTGATCAATGGGCGTGTCACGTGGAAAGAAAACAGCGTGGGCAATAACTGAACAAACTTGCAGGGCGTACTATCAGTGAAGATGTTGACAGGCTCATTGCCGTGGTGTTGGAAGGCAGTGAGGATGGCTAGTAGCTCACCCACCTGAACCGATCCGGGATGGGTTTGGCAGTAAACGGTTGGCAAGTCACAGCTGGGAGAGTAGGCAATATAAGTAAACTTGGTCTTAGAGGCATCCGTGAAGACAGTAGTGGAGTTGGAGAGAGGCTTGGAGCCAGGGAAAGGGTGGTATAGTGGGGAGAGGGGGAGCCTTGTGAGGCCCTGGAGCAACTTGTGTGTGTGGGGGTAATGGCAGTTAAAGGTCCCGTGGAAGATTTCTAGAAGAATTTGAGCACGGGGGTTTTCAGAGAAAAGGGCAGTGGTGTGCTTATCAGTAAGGCATACATATTCAGAATCAGAGACAATATTCAAGGACTCTTAAAACATTTGTAAAACTTTAATGATGGCTCAAAGCTCTGTGCATTGAGCAGATGAATAAGGAGTTGGCTAAACCTGTTCTTTTTGGAAAGTAACACATGCTGTTTTTTTTTTATGCTGCTTTTTCATTACTATTACTATTAGTAAATACTGTACAAGATGGTTGGGCTATGCACATAGCCTTGAAAAGCACTGCAAAAGTTTATTGTTGGGTTCTTACAGATAAAGGAATGCAGCTGGCTTGATTTGTGTAAGACACTAAAGAGAGTCTCAGCAAGTTTTAAAACAAAGTGATAGCAATACAGCTGGACTTTAACTTTTTGTAACAAACTAGCAGTATTTGGGACTGCTGCATACTGGTGTTGTTACTTTAACCTATGATAAGAGGTTGTTTTTGTGACATATACTCTTTTATAATAATTAAAACCATAATTAACTACATTGTACTTTTCTTTAATATTATGCTGAAATATTGGTAACTTTATACACTTTTAGGCATTCATAGAAACTTTTTATCCATACGACTTTAATTAATAGAGGGTTTAAGGGAAGAAAAAGTTGTTAATTTTATAACACTGTAAAACACTTTTATTTAGCTTATAACATATTAAATGAACTTAATTATTACTTTAATTTTTCTTTCAAGGTAAAAGAACAAATCTCTTATAATTAGTTTGGAACAAAAGGCCACTGTTCAGGATTAGGTCTTGAGAAAGCAGTTTTGAACGTTATGTTCCTTTAAGAGATAAAGCTTTCTTTCTTGGAACACTGAGGAAACGATAAGCACAAGAAACATAAGACAGACTCTCTTTGTATACTGACTGAGGATAAGAACTTTTATCAAAACAGATTAATGGTGAGAGGCCTTGAGAAAGAACAAACATTTTCAACTTTGCATCAGCATACTACCCAACACTAAAGCTTGTAAAATTTTATAGATAGACCCATTAAATTTTATTTAACTTTAACTGTAAAAATTCTTTGTCCATTAATCTTCTGCAGTTTTAGCATTCACTCAGGTTTCGTCCTATACTCTACTTTTTCCAATAGTCAATTATTTTATTTCAGGACAAAATTATTTTCTGTTTCCTTAATAATAAAAACACATTCCATATAGCCTACATCAAAGTTATCAAGCAAACCTCTTATAACAATACTGTGAACATTAAACAAGCTTGTTAAAATAATGAACTTTTCTTTAAATACTTAGTAGCATGCAATATTAGAAACAGTTTTCTAGAAGCAAGTTGGCAGGGGAGGCTGGTTGCTGCCAATCTTTCCTGTTATAAAATTACCTTTTATTATTATCATCATCAATTCAGTTTTATATATATTTAAGAATGACCTTTTGGAATTAACCATTTAATACTTTAATGTAAACAATGCTTTATTAAACCTTTTATTTATAACCATATAGACTATTGAAGACAATTTTTATGTTTATAGAACACATTCCCTTACTTAAAGTTATCACAATACCTTTTACAGCTTGCCATCTGCAAATTAAGTTTCAAGAGTTCATGAAAAATTAGCCATCCTACTTTAGGACAAAATATGCCTTTTTGCAAAACTTATTACATTTCAGTTAGCATTTTCACAAACTTTTAATCTTTTTTAATATTCATATATAAATTTTACATTCTTTATATTATCCTGTGAAGAGAAATAAGTTATTCATTTTAATCTGGGCAAGAACAACCTTTTATGAAGACGTACAGTTAATCTTGTCAATCAAGACTTATGATTTCTATTATTGTAGATATCTTATTAACATTTAAGCTCATGTATTGATATAATAACCTTAAGTATTAATATAAGTGCTTATTTAATTTTTGGCCATTTGTATAGAGCTCTTTTATAGATTTTTATTAATTTATATTTACCATCCGGAGGTATCAAAATATACACTGACATTGAATGAACAGACAAACACAGAACAATCACAACACAGTAACAGAAACATACAGTTTACAATTAACTCATAATTTTTAGTTTCTTAGTATAGGTGCTTTTAAATCCTCTGTTATATAGCACATTTTAGATTGTACCTTTCAAGATTTTCTCTGGAATCCATGCTGCCTGCAACACGAAAGCCTGTGCTCGGAAACATTCCTATCAGTTATCAGCAATCAGCTAAAATAACTTGAGCAGTAGTTAGGCAGACCATTAGCACACATTTTTGGATAATTACTGTAAGACTATAGTGAGACTTGAAGTTCAAGAGTAAACTATTGATTTAAAACTGAAAATTCCTTTTTAAACCTTGATAAAAATTTTTGTACTCATTTTATTATCTTGGTTAAATAAGCCCAATCAGAATTAGCATGGAAATAAAACAAAACACAAATGTTGCCACGTTTTTCTCTCATACCAGTGGATTAATTATATCAGCCTTCACTAGCCCAGAGATACATTGTCATGTAGATAGTAGGGAGCCCAAAGAGTTGTGAAAGGGGGTGGGCGTTTGCTGGAACAGAGTTGATTGCCTTATAAGCTTGTGTGGATTTTCGGGCTTGTGGCTGGCCTTGTTGATAGGCGGGGCCAATTTCAGATAGGTATCAGGGTCCAAGAGATTGGCAGTGAAAGCCAGGGGTTGAAGGGGACTAGTAGATCCTAGTAAGCCTGGAGCTGCTGCCCGAAACTTTACATTGGTGGCAGGCTAGTAGGCCAGCAAGCGCCTGCTGGCTGGAGAAAGAGACTCCCATTTAGAAGAGTAGAAAGGGGAGGAGGAGAGTGAATAGGAACGCGAGGAAAAGGATGAAAGTGAATAGAGGGCGGGAACTGCCGAAGAGGAGAGCCAGGAACAACACGCAGAGAGGTGAGAGAAGGAGACAGGGGAAAAGCTGACTGGGGTTCATGGGTGTCCAGTCTACCAGAGTTGACATGTGGCAAGCCACGGATTAAAAGGGAACAAGAGGTCCCAGTATTTTTGGAGCTGCCGCAGGGAAACGCGGACTCCATTGGTATCGAGCAGGGCAGCGAGGGCCCTGACTTGTGGCGCCTGACGCATTGATAAAGAGGCGCCCGTGTCAGGATAGGAGTGGGACGACGGCGAGGGGTCCCTACCTGGAGAAAAGGATGAGCCGTCTAGATCACAGCAGCAGCAGCAGCAGAGAGGGGCCGGGGGAGGAGCAGCCCCACGTTGGGCGCCAAATGCCGTCGGGCTGGAGGGCTTAGCCTCGCTCAGGCCCAAGAGTCGGGGGGGGGGGGCTCGCTCCTGCCGAACCGCCGGCGGGGGTACTCCCGAGGGGAGCACCGGTTCTCCAGGCGTGGGGGACGCGCGGTTGGGGAAAAAACCACGGAGACCGCTTGAGCGCAAGAACAGGTCTGCTTTATTACGGAAGTACACTAGCTATATAGGGTTGGGTAGAGGGAGGGGCGTGATGAAGGGAGGGTTGGCTGAGAGGTTTGGAATAGGGGAGGGGAGAGGGGGAGTGAGAGCTGGCCGGATGTTGGGCTAGGTGGGAGATAGAAAGGGGGAGGGCAGCGCTGGCCAGCCGTTAGCAGCAAACGCCTAGTCAGGTGTGGTCACCTTATCTAGGCCCAGTGGGCAGAGGCGGTATCACTTCTTGCCGCACTGTTTGCTACTGTGGCAAGCCGGGCGCCCTTCCTCCCAAATTGATATATGAATTTATGTCTATAAATTTCCCTCTCAGTACTGCTTTTGCTGCATCCCATAAATTTTGGTACGTTGTGTTATCATTATCATTTGTTTCAAGGTAGTCATTGATTTCTTTTGAGATTTCCTCTTTGACCCACTGTTTTTCTAAGAGTGTGCTGTTTAATTTCCAAATTGTGTTGTGAAACCTGGGCCTCTGTTCCTTGCAAATTTCCAGCGTGACTCCACTGTGGTCAGAGATATTGTTTTGTATGATTTCAATCTTTCTGAATTCATTCAGCCTGTCTTTGTGGCCTAGCATATGATCTATCTTGGAGAATGATTCATGTGTGCTTGAGAAAAATGTATATCCTGCTGTGTTTGGGTGTAATGATCTATATATGTCTATAAGATCCAGCTCCTCTAATATACTGTTCAAATGTTTTGTTTCTTTAGTGATTCTCTTTTGAGGTGTTCTGTCCAAGGTGGATAGTGGTGTATTAAAATCCCCCACTATAATTGTAGATGCATATGTTGTTTCACTTAGTTTTTCCAGCGTTTGCCTCATGTATTTAGAGGCACCCTTGTTAGGAGCATAAATAATTATGATTGTTCGATCTTCTTGACAGATTTTCCCTTTCAATAAAATGTAGTATCCTTCTTTGTGTCTCACAATTGTTTCACATTTAAAGTCTATTTTGTCTGATATTAATATAGCTACTCCTGCCTTCTTTTGGTTATTGTTTGCTTGTATGTTTGTTTTCTAGCCATTCACTTTCAATCTCCATGCGTCTCTGGGTCTAAGATGTGTCTCTTGTAGATAGCATATGGATGGGTCATATTTTCTTATCCAATGTCCCACTCTGAATCTTTTGATTCATTTTAATTCATTTACATTCATGTTATTACTTTCAAGGAATTATTTGTGTTAGCCATATTTTGATTGGATTTGTGTTTGTCATATTTCGTTTGTATTTTTTTCCTTTTATTTCTGTCTTTTTTTGTTGCTCTTATACTCTCCTCCAACTCTGCCTGTCCTGTTTTTTCCTTTCTTCCTGCAGAACTCCCTTTAGAATTTCTTGAAGGGGAGGTTTCTTGTTGGTATACTCTTTCAGTTTCTGTTTATCTGTGAATATTTTGAACTCTCCATCATGTTTGAATGCTAGTTTAGCTGGATAGAGTATTCTTGGAAATTTTTTTCCTTTAGTACTTTGACTATATCATACCTCTGCCTTCTTGCCTCCATGGTTTCAGATGAGAAATCAGCACTTAATCTTATGGAACTTCCCTTGTATGTGATGGTTTTCTTTTCTCTTGCTGCTTTTAGGATTTTCTCTTTGTCTTGAGCATTGGATAATTTGACAAGTATATGTCTTGGGGTGGGCCTGTTGGGGTTTATGACTAGTGGAGTGCGCTGTGCTTCTTGGATATGTACATCTGTCTCTTTCAGTAAATTTGGGGAGTTTTCAGCCATTATTTCCTGCAACACTCCTTCTGACCCCTTTCCCTTCTCTTCTTCTGGAATGCCTATAATACATATGTTCAAGCGTTTTGCATTATCATTCAGGTCCCTAAGTCCTAGCTGGATTTTTTCTATCTTTTTATCGACCCCTTCTACTATCTGTTTGATTTCTGATGTACTGTCTTCCACATCACTGATTTTCTGCTCTGCCTCTTCTAGTCTGCTGATATTTGGTGCAAGTGTATTTTTGATTTCTTGAACTGTGGTGTTCATTCCCATCATATCTGTTATTTTTTTGCATATGTCTGCAATTTCCCCTCCAATGTTGTCTTCATGTTGTTAACCTCTTCCTTTACTTCATTAAATTTTTCGGTGATAAAAGTTCTGAGATCTTTCATTGCTTCTGCGTAGTTCTGCTCCCCTTCCTGATTTTTGGTTTGTTGATTGGATTCAGCCATGTTTTCCTGATTACTGGTTTGGTTTGTAGATTTTTGTTGCTGTCTGGTCATCATATTATCTTGACAGGTTTAATCAGTTCCTCAGCTTCTTTGTCTACTCTTGGAGATTAATTAGCTGTTGTTTTTGCATAAGTGTTATATCTTCTCTTTGTCACTTTGTTCTTCTTATTCTAATTTCTTGTTGCTGTTTAAGTTCACTTTAAAGGAAAGTAGTAGTGCCGGGTAAAGGCAAGGAAAAAGTGTACAGTAGTATTGGTGATATATATTAACAAAGCAAGAATATGAGATCTGGGAGGATGGAGGTTAGATTCATATAAATTGTGTAGAGTTATAGCAGTAGTTAGAGTACCTATTTTGAGGTAGATGACTGAATATGGGAGGAATATGGTATGAGCTAAAAAGCTATTGTTTTCATGAGAGAGGGAGAGAGAGGAGAAAGGTAATAGTTTCAAGAGTGTATAACAGACAGAAAACAAAACAAAGGTATTAGAAATTAAGAGACACCTTGTGGATCAAAGAAAGGGAGGTGGGAGGTGGAATATAGGAGAGACAATAGATGATGGCAGATATCAAGATAGATGTAGGGGATAGGGAATAGTGTAGGTAGCCTAAATCAGTTCACACAGAAATGAGGCAGTGGAGGATGACAAAACCCAGCAAATGTGAGTTGTTCCCTGCTGTACCTATTGTATAATTGAGTTAAAATAAAATAAGTAGAAAATGAGGGACAAGAGGGAGAGAGAAAACAGAAAAAGAAAAAAAGAAAAAAGAGAGAAAGAAGGGAAGAAAGGAAGAAAGAAAAGGGGGTGGGCAAAGGGTGGGGAACAGGTAGGGGAAAGCAAAAAACAGATATACACGAACCACAACTGCAACACCAACTACAGCAACAACAACAACAAAACAAAACAAAACAAAAACCCTAAATAACTGAATAAAAAAAAGACTTTGGGGGATACCCTGGACAAAAGCCTAGGGGATAATGCAATATTAGCAATCAGGGCATTAAAAAAAGTAAAAAATAAGATAAAATGAAAATAAAAACTAAACAAAATTAAGCGATAAAGAAAAAATGCAAGCATTGTAGGCTAGGGCATTCAAGTACCTAAGATGGACCTCAGGGCATGATGGATTCAGGGGCGGAAAGTCTGAGATATTGAAGGCTCAAGAGGTGTGAGACTCTGGGGTGTGGGCCACCAGAGTTTAGGGGATTCAGACCCGGCAACCTCAAATCTGGTCAACAGGAAGCCTAGGAGACCCGCAGTGTAACACAGCCCTTAGGGATCCCTGCAGCTGGGTGCCAGCCCTATGGGGGAAGTCAGATCCACTAACTCTATATTATGACTGAATTCTGCAATTTGCTTACTTGCTAGGGTTTGTTTATATCATCAATTCAGCTTTTGGACAGCTCCTACCCTGTGATCCCAAAAAATGGCCACCTGAGGGTGCCTCTACACTGCGGCCAATTTAATGATGCAGATCCAAAGTGCGGCCCATGGGTTGGGCTCAATTTGGAAATGCCGAAAATGGGTTCAAAAACCCGAATTCCCAGGCTTCGCAAAATATTCCCCAGTCAGCTTCCAGACGTGTCCCCCTCCCTCGCCGCACCCTGTAACAACTTCCCAAGTACATCCCTTTATTGCCAACAATCTAAATCCAGGGCTCAAGGCAGAAGCTCTATTATTTGTGTCCACAATCAAAAATTCCCCCGCTTCACAACAAAACACCTTCTGTCTCCCCAAATTGATCTGCAAAGGCGTTCCATCCCATCAACCCCCCAACAGCCCACCGAAGACTTGTGAACTCCCCAGCACCGCAGAGCCACCAAAAAGCAGAGCCACCGTGCCGGTACCGTGGCTCCACCCACCCCCAAAGAGCGTGCAACCCATGTGCAGGTCTCACCTCCGGGCAATAGAACCCAAATTATATCTTATAGACCAATCCTCTCCATTACCTTTCCACCAAATCGATGTCCAGACACTTCCTGCCCTGCAAAAATCCTGAAATAGCCTAGCCTCAGAGAACCTCCAGCGGTGCCCAGCCGCCTCTTCCCAGGGGAGACCGCAAGGCAAGTTCACTCAGCGACCATCTTGCTTCCTCCCTGCTACATGAATTTGATTATGAGACATCTCTAATATTTTCCTTTGTAATTCAATTATTTCCAGAGAGATATTACTTTTATGGCCTAATAAATGATTCTTACTTATTCCATACTATATCTGATGTATTATATGCAAGCAGAGTTAAACAGAAATTATTTTCATTCCAACCACATCTCAACCCCCTTAACAAATTCAAATTATACAATTGATTTCTAATATGTAACACAGCTGATTTCAAATCATTAACTCAATTATTTAACTGCCCAGAATCTATATGCTCTTGACTATGGCACAAATCACTAGGATTTTTATGCTAGTTATGTACATATTGTTCTGTTCATACTTTCATGTAAAGCTATCGCAGCAATAGCAGCAACTGTAATGATACCAATCATCCCCAAAATGCTTATAATAAGCAGTCCAAGAAAGCATCTAGTCCATTTCAAGAATTCTTGTGCCATATGTAAGTAATAACTGACTTTCAGGAAATGACTGCCAAATTCCACATCATTCTCACAGGTATCCAGATGCCTTTTCTTCTTCTGGCCATCACTATTGTTTCTTCATTGATATTCGCCTTTACAGTGGAGCCAATTTTTCCTTTTCTCAGGTTTCAGTGGTAGGGCCCTGGATCTTTACAAAGGCATCTGTGTCAACAGTCCTAAAAGGGGTGTTAGTGGAGCGGGCAGGGACATGACAGCCACCTGTTAGTACTAGCAGGTATCCCAGGTGCTTTTTCATAATCTGAGGGTGATTTACAACAGTCCATCAATTCTGTCTTGGTTTTAGTATTTGCAATCCACCCCCAGATAGGGATGGCAGTCTTTAGAGTGACCAGACCCTATTGATTTAAATCTTTTACTTTTAGCAGGACCTCCCATGCTGCACACAATTGCTTTTTTATATTGCACTTTTGGCCTCTTTCCAGAATTGTGATTAAAATCCAAGGGATACTTGTTTAGAATTTTGCTTTTGCCACAAACTCCACCCAAAGCCAATATTGGTGCTTGCCACATCCAATTCATAGGCTAAGTTAATGTCCACAGTTTACTTTCCTTTTATTATTATTTAAAGCAGCTTGCTGGAGGTTTTCCTACTTCCATGAAGGACTTTTCTCTATTAATACATACAATGGTTTTAATATTTGAGCTAAGTGAGGGATGAAAGATTTTCAGTATTCCAACCATATTACAAACTACATTAACATGAGAAAACATTGTACTTTATCAATTACAGCAGAGGTTATAGTTTTGTTTTACCCAACTAAACAACATTGAAGAATTTATTAGAGCAGCAGGGACCTCACAGTTCACCCCAGCTGTCTGTCCACCCCAGGCTCTCAAGATAAGATACCATTGTTTCTGCTGTTTCTTTAATTTTGAAAAAAGGATTATTTATTAACATAATGTCATCAGTAGCATTTTTTTTAGCCACAGATTTCTTATGCACAGCCAGATTCTTTGCCACAAGGCCAGGGCAGATGGTTGGGCTATATACACAGCCTTGGGGAGGCACTGCAAAAGACTATTGTTGACTTTTCTACAGGTATGAGAATGCAGGCTGGCTTGACTTGCCTAAGGAAATACTAAAGAAAGTCTTAGCACATTTTAAAACAAAGTGATAGTGGCATAGTTGGATATTAATTTTTTGCAACAAACTAGCAATATTTGGTACTGCTCCATACTACAATGAATGGTATTACTGCAATTTATGATAAGAAGTTGTTTCTATGACCCACACCTTTTTATATTAATTAAAGCCATAATTAATCATATTGTACTTTTGTTTAGTATTATGTTGAAATATTGGTAAATTTATACACTCTTAAGCATTCATATGAACCTTTTACTCACACAACTTTAGTTAACAGGGTTTAAAAATCTCGTTAATTTTATAACACTTTTAAACACCTTCCATTCAATTTATAACATATTAAATGAACTCAACTATTTAATTTTTCTTTCAAGGTAAAAAAACAAATCTCTTGTAATTAGTTTGGAATAAAAAGCTACTTTTCAGGATTTGATTTTGAGAAAGCAGGTTTGAAAATTAATTTCCTTTAAAAGAGATGAGACCTTTTTTTCTTTGAACACTGTGGAAATGATGAGGTTAAAGCACAAGAAGCTATTTTGATAAAACAGACTTTCTTTGTATACTGATTATTCAAGATGAAAACTTTTTATAAACTTTTACCAAAACAGGCTAATGACTTGAGAGACTTTGAGAAAGAAGAAAATTTTAACTTTGTATTAAGTATACTACTTGGTACTAAACTTTTTAAAACTTCATAGACAGACCCATCAAATCTTGCTTAACTTAAACCATGAAAATTTATTTTCCATTAACCTTCTACACTTTCAGTATTCATTCAGGTTTTGTCACACATTTTATTCTTTCTTAATAATGATTTTTCTTAGGACAAAATCATCTCCTGTTTCATTAACAATAAAAAAACACATTCCATATATCCCACATACATCAGTTACCGAAACAATTTTGGAAACTTTTCAGGCAACCTTTTTCCAAAATATAATTACTATTAACACTAAACAAACTTGTTAAAATAATGAACTTTTCTTCATTTTAAATATGTATTAGCATGTAATACCAGAAATAGTCTTTTAGAAGCAGGTTGGAAGGGGAGGCTGGCTGCCAACAAGTTTTCTTGTTATAAAATTACCTTTTATTATTATTATTATCAATTCAGGTTTTGTTTAATAATGACTTTTTGCAATTATCCATTTAAGTACCTCAATTAAAACAATGCTTTGTTAAACTTCTTATAATTATTTGTAACCATATAGACTATAATTATATTATTTTAAGACAAATTTTACCTTCACAGGACACATTTCCTTACCCAAAGTTACTACAATACCCTTTATAACTTACCACATGCATTCAAGTTCTGTTCTGCATATGTTCTTTCTGATTTTATGAAGACCAGCTGTGTTATTTTAGGACAAAATACACTTTTTTAAACAAATGTATCAACTTTTAGTTAGCACTTCTACAAAATTTTACTTTTCAAAATATTTATTCAAGTTTTACATGTTTTATTTTGTGAATAAAAATAAACTATTCATTTCAACTTAGGCAAGAACCATTTTTTTTATGAAGAGACATAGTAATTTCATTAATTAAGACTTACATTTTTTTTTATCATTGTAGAGATCCCATTAACATTTATTTATTTTTTTAATTACTTATTTTTAAAAATTACACTAAAAAATATGAGGTCCCATTCAACCCCACTGCCCCCACCCCCCTCTCCCCCCCACAGCAACACTCTCTCCCATCATCGTGACACATCCATTGCACCTGGTAAGTACATCTCTGAGCATCACTGCACCCCTAGTCAATGGTCCACATCATAGCCCACACTCTCCCACGTTCCATCCAGTGGGCCCTGGGGAGATCTACAATGTCCCGTAATTGTCCGTGAAGCACCACCCAGGACATCTCGTCCCGAAAACGCCTCCACATCTCATCTCTTCCTCCCATTCCCCAAACCCAGCAGCCACCATGGCTACCCTTCCCACACCCATTCCACATTTTCTCTGTGGACATTGGATTGGTTGTGTCCATTGCACATCTATGTCAAGTGGGGGCTTAGATTCCACATGGATACTGGATGCACTCCTCCTGCTTTCAGTTGTAGGCACTCTAGGCTCCATGGTGTGGTGGTTGGCCTTCTTCAACTCCATGTTAGCTGAGTGGGGTAAGTCCAATAAATCAAAGCTGAGGCTCTGGGCCTGGGTGTCATATTATCAGTCCAGAGATTCAAATCCCCTAAATATATCTAAAACCCCAACACCAACTACAATTCCATTAAAGTAGCATGCAAGTCTTGTGAAAAGAGATCCCCTCTGAGTCCAATTCCATCACGCAGAAACACCAGCTCCAAAGAAGGGCCATCTGCCATGGCAGTGAACCCCATCTGCCATGACCATAGAACCCGTGGGTCTCTTTATTACTCAAAAGAACCAATACCTGGGGTTGTATCTACTTTATCTGTCTCTCAGACTCTGCTCAGTTGTGCATAAGGGCATTCCTTCTGACAACCTCCAGACTCTTTTTTAGAGACTCATAACCTTATATTCTCATTTCTCCTTTCCATTTCCCCCTTACATTAGGTCAAACAGCATTTTGAAGTCATGTTATTATATGTAGACAGGGATATTCTGCTGATCCGTGTTGAACATTTAATTCAAGGTCCTTTTCTAGTCGCATCTTCAGCTGGTATGTGGTAGTGATCACTCGGTGCCAGGGAGGCTCATCCCCGGGTGTCATGTCCCACGCTACATGCTGAGTTTGGCTGTGAGAGTGGCCACATTTGAGTAACATGAAGGCTGTCAGGTGGAAACTCCCAGGCACAGTGCTACTCTAGGCCTTATTCTTATTGCAGGTGTATAGGCTCAAAAGCATAGCCATAAGTATCAGGAGCCCACTGTTGGGCCCTCCTTCCTTCCTCATTCTTGCCGTTGCACCTGGGGGACTGCCGCTGCTCCCCCAGTGTCCATTAAAGTGACCCCCCGGCCAGGGGCCCAGTACCCCCCCCAGCTATTGTTTTTAATTGTTTCCACTATGAGTATATCTAGACATTACTATATACCCTGGGCATATGCCCTGTATAACTCCCTGTCAACCATATATATCCTGTCAATAACATCCTATATCAGTCTTCCTTCACTGCCATTGTTGAACCACTCTGTGATCCAAAACTTCCTGTAAAGTCAATCCCAACATAATGTCAGCTTCACAAGAGTCTTAGATCACCGAATTTCATATATACAATATACGGTACTTCCCCAGATTCACCATAAAACCTTTTCCCTTCCACAGCGATAATCTCTTAACTTGTTCATATCATATTTCCTGAAACTGATGTACAGATTCCGAGACAATAGCTTTCAAACAAGATGACATCTGTACTTACTATGTGGTCCATACTTTAGGTTGTACAGTTTTCTAAATTTTTTAGTTATCCTATGTTTTGCCTTATGGTTTCCATTATTAGTCTGTTGTCCCCTATATGTTTTTGGAGTAATATTACATGTTTTATATTCATCTTTGTGTACTCTCACAAAACTCCTCTCTTGCCCCCATATTTACCTTGTTTCCATCCATTCCACATCCATTTTCCCCTCCCCTTGGGGCCCACAACACCAGCCAATCTCCATTTCCTGAGAAGCCATGTCCAGAGATACTTGCAGCAGTATTCAGGGCCTGACTTTCTCAACTGCTCTAATGCCCTGGGAGCCATCCTTTCTCACTAGAGATACAGTTCTCTCTATTTGATGGCATTAGTCCTCCCCAGGATGTGGGTCCACCCCAACTCTCACTTCTTGGGTCTCTTCCCAATGGTACAACCCACCTTGGCAAAATGAGCCTTCAGCTATTCGCCCAGAGTCCATCCTGCATCAGACCATACCCCCTGAGCATCCTAAACAGGTAACCCTCCTACTTATACTTTGATACCATTTTCTCAACATTTTGTTCTCAACGAACACATGACGCTCTCCCATGTTCGTATGTTGCCCCTCCCTCCCCCAATTTTTGGACAATATTACCCCTCTGCCCTTCCCCAGCCCCCCTCAAACCCACAAAGCCCCACCCGAAGGTAACCCCTTGCCCCCATTTTGTCCCTTCTTTGTGCTCATAATTACCGCCAGCTCATCACAGATTCCACCCCTAGAGACTTTAACTCACATCCTTCCTCCACCCCCCGATTTCCTATAAGCCTCTTTTCTGGTGTCTAGCTCTCTGAGGCAGTTTGCTTATTTCATATCATTGAGGTCATGTAGTATTTGTCCTTCAATGCCTGGGTTGCTTCACTCAACATAAGATTCTCAAGGTTCATCCATGTTATCACGTGTGATTGTAGTGTATTTGTTCTTACAGCCGAGTAGTATTCCATTGTGTGTATATACCACATTTTATTGATCCACTCGTCTGTTGATGGACATTTGGATTGATTCCAACTTTTGGTGATAGTAAACAATGCTGCTATGAACATTGGTGTACATATATCTGTTTGTGTCCTTGTTTTCAGTTCTGATGGGTATATACCCAACAGTGGTATTGCTGGGTCATATGGCAAATCTATGGTTAGTTTTTTGAGAAACCGCCACACTGTCCTCCAGAATGGTTGGATCCTTCTGCATTCCCACCAGCAGTGGATGAGTGTTCCCCTTTCTTCACATCCTCTCCAGCATTTGTATTCTTCTGTTTTTTTCATAGCTGCCAATCTTATGGGAGTAAGATGGTATCTCATTGTAGTTTTGATTTGCATTTCCCTGATAGCTAGAGATTTGGACCATTTTTTCATGTGCTTTTTAGCCATTTGTATTTCTTCTTTGGAGAAGTGTCTGTTTAAATCTTTTTCCCATTTTTAAAATGGGTTGTTTATCTTTTTGTTTTCAAGATTTATGAGTTCTTTACATATGCAAGTTATAAGCCTCTTATCAGATATATGGTTGCCAAATATTTTCTCCCATTGTGTGGGTTCCCTTTTTACTTTCTTGACAAACTCCTTTGAGGTGCAGAAGGCTTTAATTTTGAGGAAGTCCCATTTATCTATTTGTTCTTTTGCTGCTCATGCTTTTGGTGTGAAATTCATGAAGCCATTTCCTATTACAAGGTCCTGTAGATGTTTCCCTACACTGCTTTCCAAGATCTTTATGGTCTTGGCTCTTATATTT